>NC_067398.1:594420842-595020842 GCF_016432865.1 Antechinus flavipes | reverse complement strand
CACAGTGAACTATCCATCTCAAACTGCATTCTCTGGCTGAGGTGGTTTCTCACCTGCAGAGGACCTGACATGCTAGCAATAGGGAACCTTTGTACTGCTGATTAACTCTGAAATTATCAAGGAGAGACTTGTTCTTGCCATAAGTCCTTGCATTTTTTTAGTTTTATTTTGGTTTATTTGCTTCACATAGGGTTGGTCAAAATTATGGTTCTAAGACCTTCTAGGCACTTAGAGGAAGGTAATTCAATGATTTGAATATCCAGAAGAGAGAGTGTGGATTGTTGTGCCACTGTTCTCGTTTATTTTCCTGACTTATTTTCCCTAATTGTCCTGACTCAGTTTCCCTAATTATCCTGACTAGTTTCCCTAAATTGTCTTACAAAACTGGAATTGATAGTCCCCATGCATGTATGCGTGTGTATGTATATATATATATATATATATATATATATATATATATATATATATATATATATATATATGTATGAGAAAATATTGTTGGCTGGATTCTTGGAAACGATAGTCTCATTCAGCCCTGGGACCAAACCATGGATCCATTTGGTCCCAGTAAATCTCTCTCTTTCAAATAAAATATTACAAACTCTCTAATCTCAATCTTGCCTCAGTTTCTCCAGCATTACAATATCACCTGGGTAACATCATTAGGGATAGGAAATAGATGACAATTCATCAAAGAAAATTGAGAAGGATTAGCAACTAGATAGGAAAACCTGAAAGAACACTGGAGAAGCAAAGATAAAGGATAATAGATTCAGAGCTAGTAGGGAGGTAGAGTCTTTAGAGTATAATCTTCCAGTTTTACATTTCAGGAAACTAAGGCATAAATAAGTAAATGACTTGACTAAGCTATCACTTCTATTAAATGTCTGAGGTTGCATTTGCATCTTTCTTTCTGAATTAGACTTAACATGTTGTTTGAATATATCATATTCTGAATATTTTTGAATACACTATCTGTGAATGGAGTGGAAGTAAAGGACATGAAATGAGATCATCGAAGAGTTTGTCTTTCTTTTTTTTTAATATAAGAAAGTTAAGGTTGGACATATTGGAAGACAGTAGGAAAGGAGCCATTTGAAAGGGAAGAAGTGGGAGTTTAGATGGGGAAGACAAGAGAGGATGATGGAATTTGTGAGAACAAACCCAAAATCTGAAATAATTTTTAAAAAGAAATTTATTTATTCCAGGTTCTGGAAGAGATAGGATTTAGATGACAGTGCCTGAATATGAATCACATGTAAATAGTTAAGCAAAGTAGCTAAGGAGGGCAATTTGAAAACAGGATAGATTGTTATTGCTATGAAAATCATAAATGTTCAATAAAATTTGTGGGAAGCCAAACACAAAATCTTAGATGAACTTATCACAAATCCTAGGTGTGTGGTAACTCAAAACAATAATATAATAAATTATTTTTCCTACAATGGGATCAATTATGTATGTAGAGAGGGTTGACAAGGTGAAGGACTACCTCATCAGAGACTAGGAAAGTAAGAAGAGAATGAGGAATGAAGTCCAAGAGTTTTGAGCTGAAAGGGAAGAAAAGTAAACTTAAAGATAAAGGGCTTCATTTTCTTAGGAAATCCCCAGAGATCTTCAGTTGAGGAACACTGAAATAAATTGACATATAAGCAATAATGTATTAGTTCATAGATTAGTTTATCCATTTTGTCCTGTTTTTCTGATTCTAAATCTTCATGCTCTTATTCTTTGTTTATTGACAAATTTAATTTAGAAAAAAATTTTCTGTAAAATCATTTTAAGTTTGTTTTCACCAGTGAACCAACTCATCAGTGAAAATTATATGGTGCAAAAAATTAGTATGATCACCTAATTATTGAATTAATATGGAATCATTAAGAAGAATCTTTTTTTTCCTATGTTTTCTGCATTGGATGTCCAAGGAATCTGCAGCATGGGGAAACCGAGTTAATTTGTTGAATGAATTGTTCTTCTTTGTTCATTTTTTTTCTTTAATGGATAGCAAGTAGTTATACCAATTATGACTGCACATGTAGCTATATTGTAATCTTGTTTAAAATTATTTAATTTTTTATTTTTAATTACAGAATCAAATTCTTATTTTTTAAAAAAATATATTACTTAATACCTGTACACAAAATTTAGAACATCCTCATATGGTTGGTTCAGAGCCATTGGCTTTCTTTTTATTATTGTGGTGAGATGTTGGAGGATAAAAAAAGATTTGAAAGAGATAATATTAGTAGAGGTGAAAGGGAAGAATGACAATTTAGTCCATTAACATTTCTGGGGGGGTGATGTTTTGGAGGGGGAGGAGAATATTTGTAAATGAAGTATTTCTTACTCAGAATTTCTCTTTTTCTTAAAAAAAATTTAGGATGCAGAATAGAAAACTGTGACTCTTGCTTTAGCAAAGACTTTTGTACGAAATGCAAAGCAGGATTTTATTTGCATAGAGGCCGCTGCTTTCATGAATGTCCTGATGGTTTTGCACCATTAGATGAAACCATGGAATGTGTGGGTGAGTGGTCTTTAATTTCCTCTAAAACTCTATCCCCTTTTACCACCTTTATCTTTGCTGAACTTTTTGGATTGATTTCCCATTGTCTACTTGAACTACTATATTCAAAACTAAAATTGATGAGTCATTTTGATTTATTGACTTATTAAGATGAATATTCTCAAGCATTTTTGAAATTCTGCTAATAGTTAGCTAGTACTTGCATATGTTCTTATTAAAATGAGTATGTGTCAGCAAAAGTTTAGTACCTATGCAAAATATCTTGCTATAGGTTTTTTAGCTTAATAAAGTAATAGTGAGTTTCCAGAGAGGCATTTTTTCATTTTTGTTTTCCTTTAAAGTTTTTTAAGTGGTATTACTTTAGCTAAGCATTCTTCATTAGGACCATAAATTTCAGAAATTTTGTTCTGACACCACTATAAAAATTTAGCTGCATGAAAAGTTTGTATTTGTATTAAACATATAAACTGTGGTTGTTTAGACCTACATAAAGTAACATGCATCAAGTCTTCCAATAGAATTTTAAGCTTCTGGAGAGCAAAGACTATTTCCTTCTTTCTTTCTTTCTTTCTTTTTTTTCTTTTTTTATTCTGTTTTTGTTTCTGCAGGGACTAGAGCAGTGCTTTAGAAACCTTTGCTAAATGGGATCACAGGATTTTTTTTTCATTGTTTAATAAATTTAAATCTTTGGAGTAGGAAATTTGTAATGTAATCACCCACTATTCATTAATAATCATTATATTAGTACTTAAATTTTTATTGAGATATTCAGAATTATTATCCTACAATTGAAATTTAGTGATCAACTAATTGCTACATTTTGACTAAACAATTTCATTTCAATCAAAATTAAAGTAATTATTTCTTTTGATTTTCTTTGTGGGGTTACATGATGAACTTTGAGGTGATATGCACTGTGCCTAGCACATAGTAGGAACTTAAGAAATGTTTTGGTTGGACAATGTGTGTTACAAGTCTTTCAGCTTCTTTAAATGAAAGCTGAGAAGCCTTTCTTTCAGTGCTACTACTGAAAGATAGTATAAGAAAAGTTGAAAGACTTATACTGGGGGCAAGAACCTTCTCAAAATTGTGGGAAATTATGGGTACCCAGGAAAATATACACATGCATTTAATTGTGTTTATATATGTATAGGTGTATATAAATATATCCATATATACACACATATCCCTATGTAAGGATAGCTTGTGTGTGGGGAAAGCAGAAGGGAACAAAGAGGGACAGGAAGAGGGAGAAGAAGAGGAAAAGGGAGAGGGAGAGAGATGTCTCCCTTATATAAAGTAGATGTTATAGGATTAATCTTTGTAAACTTGTTACTTGTCTTTATCTCAACAGAAGGATGTGAAGTAGGTCCCTGGAGTGAGTGGGGAACTTGTAGTAGAAACAATCGAACATGTGGATTTAAATGGGGTCTGGAAACGAGAACAAGGCAAATTGTCAAGAAGCCAGCAAAAGACACAATACCATGTCCAACCATTGCTGAATCTAGAAGGTGTAAGATGACCATGAGGCATTGTCCAGGAGGTAAGGTTTCATGGATTTCAACTATCCAATGAATTTTTTTTCTTCTAATTTTGTTTATCCCCGTGTAAAGGACTTCTAAAAGAAAATTTCTAATAGGAGTTTAGTTGTTAAGTTCTGCGTAGTATTAGAAGTAGTATGAGACTATGGATTGAGCACTGAAAACAAAAGGACTTAAGTTCAAATCCTATCTCTCACTCATGTGACAATGAGTAATATGAAATTTCTCTGAGTCTCAGTTATTTTATCTATCAATTGGAAATAATACTTGCAATATCTACCTCAAATGGTTATTCAGTGAGGAAATCTATAAAAAGGACTATGAATGTAACTGCTTTAAATAATAAGAAAAAAACTTTTTTTTGATCTGTGGAGAACTTACCTTTCAGGAAAGACCCTTTTTCATCTAATATAGTTTTAATGTATCTTGGAAGAAATAAAGTGCAAGGAAAAGTTTATAGGACATCTTAAGGTTTTCAAGAAAATGGATTCTAACTAAATTCAAGTTTGGTGGCTATTATTCAGTTAAACCATTAAATTAACAAAGTTTATGTAATCTGTGAATAATCCCTAACATCATCAGCTGAATATTTATAAAACTGTGTTTGTATTTGTCATTAATATGCTTTTTTATTAAAGCTTTTTATTTACAAAACACATATGCATGGGTATTTTTTTGACACTGACCCTTGCAAAACTTTCTGTTCCAAATTTTTCCCTCTTTACCCTCATTCCCACCCGTAGATGGCAGGTAGTCCAATATGTGTTAAATATGTTAAAATATATGTTAAATCCAATATATTTATACCTATTTATACAGTTATCTTATTGCACAAGAAAAAATTGGATCTAGAAAGAAAAACAAAACCTAAGAAGGAAAACAAAATGCAAGCAAACATCAACAGGGAAGCATGAAAATTCTATGTTGTGCTTCACAGTCAGTTCCCACAAGCTTCTCCCTGGGTATATATGGCTTTCTTCATCACTGAACAATTGGAACTGGTTTGAAATTTCTCATTGTTGAAGAGAGTCACATCCACAGAGTTGATCACCTTATAGTCTTGTTGCCATGTATAATGATCTCCTGGTTCTGCCCATTTCACTTTGCATTAATTCATGTAAATCTCTCCAGGCCTCTCTGAAATCATCCTGTTGATCGTTTCTTACAGAAGAATAATATTCCATAACATTCATATACCATAATTTATTTAGCCATTGTCCAATTGATGGATATCCATTCAATTTACAGTTTCTTGCCACTACAAAAAGTCCTGCCACAAACATTTTTGCTCATGTGGGTCCCTTTCCCTCCTTTAAGACCTCTTTGGGATGTAATCCCAGTAATAACACTGCTGTGTCAAAGGGTATGCACAGTTTGCTAACTTTTTGAGCATAGTTCCAAATTGATCTCCAGAATGGTTGCATTCATTCACAGTTCCACCAACAATATATGTGTCCCAGTTTTCCCACATCCCCTCCAACATACATCATTATCTTTTCCTGTCATCTTTACCAATCTGACAGGTATGTAGTGGTATTTCAGAGTTATCTTAATTTGCATTTCTCTGATCAATAGTGATTTGGAGCAAATTTTCATATGACTAGAAATAGTTTCAATTTCATCTGAAAATTGTCTGTTCATATCTTTTGACCATTTATCAATTGGAGAATGGCTTGAATTCTTATAAATTTGAGTTAATTCTCTACATATTTTAGAAATGAGGCCTTTATCAGAACTTTTGAATGTAAAAGCAGTTTATTGCTTCTCTTATAATCTTATGTGCATTAATTTTGTTTATACAAAAATAAATTTGTTTATAATATCATTCTTTATGTTTAGATCATGAACACATTTTATCTTGGTATACGATGTTAGGTGTGGGTCAGTTTCTAGTTTCTGCCATACTGGTTTCCGATTTTCCCAGCAGTTTTTGTCAAATAGTGAATTCTTATCCAAAAATCTGGGGTCTTTGAGTTTATCAAACACTAGATTGCTATAGTTATTGACTATTTTGTCCTGTGAACCTAATCAATTCCACTGATCAACTTCTCTGTTTCTTAGCCAGTACTAAATAGTTTTGATGACTGCTGCTTTATAATATAATTTTAGATCTGGTACAGCTAGTCCACTTTCATTTGATTTTTTTAATCACTTCCGTTGAAATTCTTGATCTTTTGTTCTTCCTGATGAATTTTGTTGTTTTTTTTTTCTAGGTCAGTAAAATAATTTCTTGGGAGTTTGATTGGTATAGCACTAAATAAATAGAATAGTTTAGGTAGTATTGTCATCTTTATTATATTCACTTGACCTATCCAAGAGCACTTGATATTTTTCAAATTGTTTAGATCTGACTTTATTTATGTGGAAAGTGTTTTGTAGTTTTGCTTATATAGTTTCTGACTTTCCATTGGCATATAGATTCCCAAATATTTTATATCATCAACAGTTATTTTAAATGAGATTTCTCTTTGTATCTCTTGCTGTTGGGTTTTGTTAGGGATGTATATAAATATTGATAATTTATGTGGATTTCTTTTGTGTCCTGCAACTTTGCTAAAGTTGTGGATTATTTCTAATAGTTTTTGTTGATTCTCTAGGGATTAATATGCTTTTAAAATATTTGGAGTTGGCCTATTTTCTGTGTTCATCCGTCCAAGTGTTGATTATTAATTATATAAGTTACTACAGGATAATAAGTACTTTAAAAATCAATTGTTTAGTAAGAAGGAAGCCAAAACTTTGGCATTAAACCCAGTAGTTATACTGGAATATTCAGTGGTCCTTGCCATCAGCGTTATCATTAATATGCATGGTCCAATATTGAGAAGGGCAGATGAGTTGAGAGGAGAGGAGAAAACTCATCTAGTCTATTAGTAGCACTGAGCTTAGAAGGTTTTTGTTCCTGGCTTTTTTTTTTTTTTTATTTTTAGCAGTTCATGGATTTTTTAAAACTGCATGGCTATGATGCAAGAAGTGAACATATCTGGCTAAATTTCTTTTAAAAAATCCATTTTACACTGCCTCATATACAATATCTATAATACATGGAGAACTCTATTATTTTAAGAGAGATGTCAACATAAGTAATGGGGTCCTATTAGATCCATATTCAGAAGCTTTTCTGTATTTGGTGATTTTGCTATTCAATTAGAATTCCATGCTTGTTTGGTCATTGGGAACAAACTTTATTCATCTGTTTCTTATACTTACAAGGATAGTGTTGTTCAAATAAATTAGGTAGCTTTCATTCAGAATATAATTTTTTTTTTTTTTGTGAAGCTAATAAACTACCTCTTGCATTGTTGAGGATATTTAACCTGTAGCCTTGAGCCTAAAAACAAATGTGAATTGTCCAGGTATTGAGAATAAAGCCTTGCTTTGTGGTAGATTGTTTATATAACATCCTTCTTTCTTTCTCAGTAGTTCTACATCCCATTGTGATCCAAATTAATAACAAAAATCACTCACCAAAAAAAACTTTTAAAGCAAACATGCTTATGTTCAAATAAAGTATGCTGTTTTGTTACAAACTTCATCTTAATACAGTCAATAAAAATAAAATGTTATATAATATGTTATTGAGCTGTTACATTCATTGAAAACTTCAGACGTTTGTCTAAAATGGTATTTGCAGCACACTATATATTAATTGAAAAATAACCTGATGCTACTATTTAAGCAATTTAAATGCAGCCAAAATAGGAGTTCTGAGCAGACTGTTTCACTTGATTTGTTTTAACTCAAGGTTTTATATTCATGTTATACCTTTCAATTTCTTTGACGGAGTTTTCTGTTTTCATTTTTTAAAATGTTACATCATTGTAGTTTCTGAACAATAACACAAATACCAGGATAGTGTAACTCGAGGAAAATGTCAACTATCTTAAAAATGGTGAGTACTATTTTGCAAATTAGGCACAAATTAGCTTGCTTTAATCTAAATTACAATGGAGAGCAATAACACAAAAGTTCCACAGAAATGTAAAAAGATTACAGGAAAAATAGAAATAAACTTTGAAAAGCAGGGACTGATTTGAATCAGCATAATTCTTAAAGAAATGTCCCCTCTTGCCTCAGGAGAGAAGGGAAAAAAAGTCTTTGCTTCCCTGGGTCATGGTGATTAATGGAAAAACAGAAAAGAAAATCACTTTATCCCATTCTCCATCTTGATCTGATTTCACTGAGCTGCTTTGACAAACCATGCAAAAATGTGAAGCCTAATCAGGTTGGGACTATGGGCATTTTTCAGAATTTTCCAACATATGTATGGATTTTCTGCTGTTGCATCCAATCTTAACCTGATTGTGCACAAACCCAGCCTTAACCTTCCTTCACATTAAACACTGTAGTATTAGAATCAGCTGCTTACAATTACTTGCAGACATAAGTTATAGGTCACCATGATGGAATATTCACTTTAAGTGCATAAGATGTTACCCTAAAAAGCTATTATTCAATGAGAATGTAAAGAGCCTTAAATGTGTTTGATTTTTTCCCCTTTAAGCTCAGGATGAAGTTCTGTTAATTGTTAACTGGAATAGACATATGCTTTTTTTCCTACTCCACTATTAGAGCACTGAGGGATATGGATAATATGTTAGGAATTTATCTCTATAAAGTAATAGATATAGAAAATAGATGTAGATCTGTGTAATTAGTTTTATCTTTTTTTAAGTTTGATTTTAAGCTTTTTACTCTCTTTTTGTTTTAAAAAGTTATTTCTCCTCTTGTCTCCTTTGACTGAAAATTGGTTTGTTGTTTTCCTTTTATCTTTAAGAGCATTGTCTTTGGAAGTCAGAAGAGCTGAGTTCTAATCTCAGCTCTGAGATTAATGAGATCTCTGACTATGGCAATCATTTAATCTTTCTGGATCTCATTTTCCTTATCTGCCAAAAGAGTGTTGGATTTCATAATCACTAGGGATCTCTTCCAGTTTTAAAATTCTAGGACTTTATGATTCATAGCCAGGTTTTGCAAATAACAGGTTCTGTGGCTGTTATATAGGGGAAGAGGAAGAGACTTGGAAGACCAACAGCATTGTTTCACAACTAGGGGTCTGGAATATTTTTCAGGAGCTGACTAATGCAGCTGCCAAACTCTCCACAGTTTTCACCCTCCTGATTCAGGAAGGTCTCTGCCTTGTGCACTCAGTCTTCAGATTAAGCAGAATTCCTTCTTGGATACACATGTGGCATCCCAGGAAAACAACAACAACAACAAAAAAAAAAAAAAAAAACATGATGCTGTGTCCAACTATTTCTGAGTTTACTGAGATAGCAAGGGGATGGGGAAAAAAAAAGATAAAAGGAAAATTAAGTAGGAAAGGAATAAGATAATAGCATGTAGACAAAGATGGATATCACAGGAGTGTTTGGTAATAGAACAAAAAGCAACAATTTTGAAACTGAAAAATGATACTGATTATGTTGTAATTTGTAGAACTAACAATACAGGAGCTAATTTAGGTTATTTAACCTGCATTATTGGATTTAATGAATTTCTAGCCACAGTTAGATTGTGAATTAGTCAGTACTTAATAATAGTAAAGAGTGGATATACATTTATTGATCACTATAAATAACCAGGTACATTAACAGAGAGAAATTACATAAAGGTGGACCTACAGAATCATTAAGAATCAAAAAAAAAAAATTTATGATCCGGGGTTTTAGCCACAATAAAAGAAAGAAATGTATTGTAAAGAAAAAAAGCTGCTAGATAGATCTTTGTCAAGTAGGAATTACAAACACTAATTGGTCTGATAGTACACTTGATTTCTCTGCATACCACAGGGATTGGCAATTATATTTGGCTCTTCTTTAAGCCTTTGCTGCTCTCCATTGTGAAGTTTTTCTTTCTCAATGGCAGTCTAATTTTTATCAGTGGGGAAATAAGGTTCATCTTAAAAAAAAAAATTGATGGCTGTTTGTTATACCATCTCTTCCATAATGTTACAGATACCTGTAGCATAGATCCCAGGATTTAAAAAGATCCCAGCTGAAAAAAATGTCAGAATCCGTCCAATGCAACCTTCTCATTTTATAAAAGAGCAAACTGAGGCTTAGGAATGTTAAATGACTTACGGAAGATAGATCAGTAAGAAGCAAAAGGGAAGGAATTTGAATTCAGGCTCTTTAATTTCATAATTCTTTGTATAACATTGCCTTATATAAACTATGCTCTTATGGAATTTGAATGGAAAAGGGAACTTAGAGATCTGTTTGGTTCAGTGAATGGATGATAATTTAGTTAAATTAATGGATGAAGAAACTAAGGCCCATAGAGTACAAGTTATGAAGTTACATGGTTCATGATAGAATTAGAATGGAACCTGGATAGTGGCAATGACAAAAATAGTAAAGATTATATACAAATATAATAGCACCTACTATATCCCAGGCCCTGTGTACATATTATACAAATATTATCTCATTTGTTCCTTATAATTTTTGGTGTCATCATAACTTCCATTTTAAAATAAGTAAACTTGAGACAAGCAGAAGTTTTGGTTATGTAGAATAACATAGTTAGAAAGTGCTTGAACTCAGGTCTTCCTGAATCCAGCCTTGTATTCCATCTACTGTGTCACCTAGCTGTATCTTGTGCAGGTCCTTTTACACCAGGACTTTAGGGATATTGGTCTAAAAGATTGAACAAGGACTTTTCTTTGTGATAATAAGGATTGGAAATTTGCATCATAAAATAATCAATTTGACTAGATAAATATTTAATGCATATTTTATTTGTTTAAAGTCCTATGCTAGACTAGGGACCATATAGGAAACTGAAGGATTCAGAAGCAATCAAAGAGATGGTTTTTGCCCTTGAACCTTATAGTCCAACAGAAGAAATATGATCAATAGATAAACAAATAACTAATATGACACAAAAGAAAAACAGTAGTACTTAGACAGGTAAAGATCCCATCTGTTTGGGGAAAATCAGAAAGGAGATAGCACTTCAGGTAGGTTTTGAAGAAAAGGAAGGGTTTTATCAGATGGACAAGAGAAGTGAATGATATAGACTATCTGGGCAAAGGGAAGAACTACTAGCAAAAGCAAAGAGTTGAGAAAATATGGGAAATGTTCCAAGAAAAAGCAAGAGGCATTGTTTATCTAGAAGTAGGGGAATGGTGGAGATAGATCTAGGACCTTAAGAGGGAGCCAGAGCATTGACAGCCTTTGAGAGCAAAACTTTAAGTTTGGGGAGCTATTGAAAGTTTTTATGTAGACTAGATTAAAGGGGACCAATATTAGGGAAGATCTTATTATCACAAGTAATAAGGGTCTGACTTAGAATGATGACATGAATATGATATGAAGATATGTTTGGGAGACAGAATTAATAGGGCCCAGCAATGAACTTACAAGTTCATAAATCTATTATAGATGAGCAACTGAGGTACAGGAAGGTTAAGTGATTTATTTATATCACTCAGGTAGTAAGTAGGAGGAAAAAAAAAAACATTAGAATTTTATCCCAACTCATTGTAATTCAAATTCAACAAACATACTTTATACAGCACTGGACTATATCTGGGAGTTTTACATAATGGGAAATTCAAGATTTCAGGAAGGTTTTGAGTCTGAAAGACTAATGGCAATGGACTTTCTTTGGTCAGAACTGAGGGGGAGGGAGGAGATTTGAATACCACCACAGAGGCACTAGTTAAGAACAGGCAAATGGATAAGTTCATCAGTGGAGAAGAGGAAAAAAGAGTTTAGAACTCAAAGAATTCCTGAATTTAGTGAATAAAGAGGATTAAGAAGAGACATAAATTGTTAGGGGAAGAAGAACATAAGAATACTACGTTTTGGAAACTAAAGAAGGAGAACATCATAGAAATTAGATTTTAAAGTGGGTTGTGAAAAAGATCACATTTAAGAACTAAGAAAAGATTGATCATTGTTAAGTCTGGACTGAGCTATATGAATAATAATAAAAAAAAGAGAGGATAGAAGCCAAATTCCAAGTCCTTAAGAGGAAATTGATGGTGACTAAATGGAGGTAACTCACAGCCTTTTTGTTTTCTGAAATTCCAATGAAGTAGAGAACCTTTTTAGTTGTTCCTCTATTGTGTCTTCTTTGTTCCAGAGTAGGCTCTGATCTACATATCTGCTAAGTGATAATTATAAAACACTAATATAACATTGCTATATTCCTCAAAAGACTCGTGTTTATTTATACATACATATCTCTGGTGCATTTAAAGTCCTAAACCTACCTTTCCAAATTTATAACAATTAGGATGATAGACCTAGAGAGACAGTAAACCTTGGTTTTATATTTTCTTTTCAGAGGAATATTGGAGGCCACTATGTGCCTACCCTTGGTGTAAGTGACACTTATCCGTTATCTTGGTTGTTAATAATACATGTATTGGGAATGGAGAAATTACTCATTTAAGATCTTAAGTCTTTTTCATTCTCAGTCTGGATGAAGTCTGTTCTGTTAAGGTTGGTTGCTATGCTTCCCTGCTTCATGGGTTGCACATCGGTGTTTTCCTCTGTCTCTAATTGCTTTTTACCAGGATGGTCTATCTGTTCCCGACCCATTTCAACTATTACAACTTGTTAAGTTTTTTCAGGTGTGTCTTTAGTGTATCCTGGCTAATTTTTGGCTATTGAACTTTGCGCTGCTTTCATTTTAGATATAGTTCTTGTTAGCATTAATAATCATTCATCATTTAATCATTTTATGTTAATTTTATGAATATATATATATTTCATCATCTGCTCTCCTGAATAAGCTGATCTTTATCCAATTGCTTGTAAACAAAATGTGGCTTTTAACTTGAGGGAGGCTAAAGGAAATATTCAGTATTTTAGGATTTTACTACTCTTGCTTTTCTAAGAGTGTTTGCTTTTTTTTTTTTTTTACTCCTCTTGCTTTTTCTAAGATGTTTTCTGAGATTATGGTTGTAATTAATGTTTTCTCTATATAAACTTACAGTGACATATGGCTGAAGCATAGGATAATATAACTAAAGGCAGTTGTAGATTGTGATGGATTAAACCGAGAGCAGGAAATATGGACATTTTCAATAGGATAGAGTTAAGAAATATGCCTTAGACATGTGCTTTTTATTTATAGACATTTTGTTTACATTTAGGTTGCAATTTATGTGGTCTACAATATGGGAGCTTGAAAACCATTTGGATATAGGTTTTAATAATTCTTATAGAATCAAGAAGGAAAGCCCGTTATCTTGGTTGTTAATAGTACATGTATTGGGAATGGAGAAATTACTCATTTAATTCTTTAACAACAACCAAAAAACCATCTCTGAAAGGATTTCTACCCTGCTGAGTATTTGTAAATTTATATTTATCTGTGAGGTGGTGATAAAGTGCATTCTAGGAATTTTTCTTTATAATTTATGATAGAATAAACACAATTTGTTACCAGGAATTATGAAGAAAATTTTTTTTTACATATTATAGAGTTAAATATAAATTTCCCTTTATTTCTTTTACTATCTATCTCAGTAACACTGAATATCTATTATCAGTCATTATAAGTCCTTTAAGGACATCTATAAAAGAACATAAAACACTTTTCTAAATCACATCAAAAGAATATGGAGTAGTCAATTAACATTATTTTGCTATTAAATATATGGTTTTGTATTCTCATTCTTTGAAAACCAGTAATCCAGCAATAATATCTTGAGTAGTTTAGCTAGATAGAATACCAAAGTAACCAACTGTCATATTCCCAGACCATTTATAAAGGAAGTTCATTTCTTATAATCAATAAAGCATGGGTAATACTGCAATAAATATACTGATCTTCCTTGTTAATATGTATTGAGAGTAAAACATGTCTCTTTAGTTTAATCAGTGATTTTAATTGCCTCCTCCATCCAATATATGTGTTCTGCATATATGTGGTCTGCTGGCCAGTTAAAGTATTTCAAATTTTAGACTCATACCTTAAGGCATTTATTCCTAGAAGAGTTCTATGAAAATATAACTGTTGCCTATGTGGTATCAGGAAAGAAGGTTTACTCTGGAGTCAGTGGTGGTAGGTTCAAATACCCACTCTGATACTTATTGGTATAATCTTGGACAAATCACTTAACTACCTTTGGCCTCAATTTCTATACTGAAATATATGAAATAAAATGAGGGTATAGGAACAGATAGCTTCTGAGGTCCCTCCAAGTGCTGGATTTCTTAGGTTATCTAGCTATCTCAAGAGAATGCAGAATCTTGAATGAATAGAGCAAGAGAGCAGTAGGCCAAGTGTAATACTTTTTTATATAAAGAAATTTGATATGAAGAAGTCTGATGCCATTTTAAAAAGGAAGCGCTTAGGTGAAAGGCTGGGTTGAGAAACTTAGGGTATCAAGGTCATGCTACATGAGAATGGTAAATAGCTATAGTATGGCAGACGAAAGATAAGAGTCATAAGAAGTCAAACTGCTTGTTTTTGCCTTAACTAACCTTGATGCCAGTCTTCATTTCCAGCAAGGTCAGGGAGGGTCCTCATCATTGGGCAATACTCTTATTCATATAAAGGGTATTATCAGTCCAATTCACTTCAGTCAGTTTTTTAAAATTAAAATTAAGCATGTACTTTGTGTCAAATATTGTTCTACACATTGAGAATATGGAGACCAATTTCAAAATCAAGACAGGTAACTAAACATATTCTCTTTTTGTGGGATGTGGGATCATTCTTCTCCTCTTGCAATGATGACTTAGAAGAACTAATTTCTCTATTTAGGCTACTTTGTGGCACCTTTTAAATGGTGTTGACAAAAAAGGATCAGACTTAGCTAATTTTATTTTCCTGTAAATAGTTCCCTACTACTGGTCTCCTCTTGAGCTGATGTTCTTGGATGTCTGCCAATATCAGATTTTCTTAAGAAGAAAACATTTTAACAGGATTAGGGACAGAGAAACTTGTTCAATTCTATTGTGGCTTTTTATTCTAACCCAAGGGGGTTTGGTTACTGTTCTATTATCAGGCAGAGGTGCTTAGATGACCCTAGAGTATGGACATTAAAAAAAAAAAAAGAAGTCTCTCAGGTAACATTGTATCATTACTTTAAACTAAAATAGGAAGACTGAATTTCATCATATAGTTATTTGGATAGAAAAATGTATTTTGAGGCTGTATTTTGGATTTGATCATTCTCAGTGACTTCAACAGTGGTATTATCTTAGCTGCACTGTGGAAATTTGGACATTAACGTGACTGAATTTTTTAGCAGATCGGTCTAGTTCAGTATTGACTTTTGCCTGGTATTTTTGTTCTGTATACACTGTGCCATAATCAAAATAGGCTCAACAAAAAGCTTTTGGAAAGGGAGAACTTAATTATATCCAAGTTATATTTGTGGTTTCAGTACTGATACATATATAAATGTTTAGTCTTAATTTTCATGTCAATTTGATTATATTCTTATTATTTAAAGAATGACTCTCCTTTGAAATGATTAAAAAATTGAAACTATTGCAATACAAAATTTATTGGAAGGTTTTGCTCATTTTCTTTGATATGTTTCTATGACAAGTGTAGCTACTCTGTGAACTATGAAAAAGACTATTATATGTAATAAAATACTTAGAATACTGACAAGATATTATATGTTTAGATATATAGTGGCCTCTAGTGATCATTTTTGGTCCTCCATAATAGGACTATATCCAGTTAGTGCTTAGTGACTAAAGAAGGCATCCCAAGGAGCTTCCTGTCCTTACAAAAGATAAAAATAATATGTACTTAAATAGTCAGCAAACTCTTATAGTATTAGCATAGTAAAGGGAATAATAATAGTAATATTGGCTGACATTTATATAGCATTTACCAAATGATAGGTATTATTATTATTTCATTTGAACCTGAGGACAACCTTTTGAAGTAGATGTTGTTATTATTCCTATTTTGCAGATAAAGAAATTAAGAAACTAAAAAAAAAAAAAGTTGTCACTTGCCCAAGGTCACACAGCTAGTAAATATCTGAATCAGATTTGAATTCAGGTCTTCTTGACTCCAAGTGTGAATATTGCACTACCCAATTGCCCATTAATAGCTAGCATTTACATAGTACTTTACAATTTACAAAACAGTTTATATATATTATCTCATTTTGTTCTCACAATAATCCTAGAAAATAAGTGTTATTTTCAGTTCCACTTTATATAGGAGGAAATTGTTTGAAGGAGTTAACTTGTGTCCAAGTTGACACAACTAAGTTTTAAAAGCAAAAGGTACTCTTATTATCAGCCCTGTTTTACAGATGAGAAAGCTGAGAAGACAAATATCAAATGAATTGTCCAGTGTCTTAAGGACTGTCCTTTTCTATATAACTAGAAGAGATATAAATATAAAAGATATAAAAATAAAATCTGTCATTTAAAAACAAATCAACTAAGTCTGGTTTGGCAGCTTCATTCTCATTCCTTATTCTTAATCAACTTATATATCCAGTCAATTTTCAAATCCTGTGTCTTCTATCTTTTCATATATAGTTCCTACTCTCCATGTGCAACTATTGCAGAGCTTTCATCACTCCTAACACTAGGATATTGCGATTGCCTCTTCTTATTTGTCTCCTTGAAAAGGGGGTTCCATTCCGTTCTGTCTTTTCTAGAAGAATTGCTTGCTGTAGCTTCCTTAGTTTTATCACTTTTTTCCCCACTATCTCTCTTCGCTTAACTGCCTCCTTACCACCTACAAACATGTCCATGCCTTTCACATAATGAAAATTCTTACTTGATCCTTCCATCACAACTACCATTCTATAGTTCTTCTTCACTTTCTGACTAAATACTTTGAAAAGACCAACAATAAATGCCTGCATTTTTATTCCTCTAACTCACTTCTTAATCTCTTATTATCTGGGTTTCAAACTCAATATTTCAATGAAACTTTAAAAAAAATTATCAGTGATGTTTAGACTGCCAAATCCAATGGCCTTTTCTTAATCCTCATTCTTCTTCACCTCTTTGCAGTCTTTGATAGTGTTGATTACTCACTTCATGATATTCTCTTCTCTGGTTCTCATCATACATATTACATTATTCCTCAGTCTTCTTTTCTAGATCCTCATCCAGGATGTATCATCTAACTGAAGATGTCTCATGGAATTCTATTACTATCCCAGACCTTCTCCTTATCTTCCTTTATACTACTTTATTTGGAGTTCTCATTTGTTCTTGCATCTACAACTTCCTTTTAGACATCTCAAGTTGAATATCTAATAGATATCTTATACTCAATATGTCCAAAATGGAATTCAGTTTGCCCCCTCCCCCCATCTTCTTCTCCCTTCATAACTTTCCTATTACTATCAAGGGCAACACCACCTTTCCAGTTTGTCAGGCTCGTGAATTAGGTGTTATCTTCAACTCCTCATCATCATTATTATTATTTACTACTTATAACTAACCTATTCTCAGTTCCATCCAATTTTATCTTAAATATACTTCTTGGGTTCAAGTTTTGACCCATGAATTCTCAAAAGCTTCTTGCTAGACTGGCATCAGCATTCTGTCCCCAAAGTCAGTGTGACCTGAGTCTGGGGATTGTGCCATCTGTGACTAGAATTTAAAAGGACAAATGAAACAGAAAAAAAATTCCAGGTCTATTTCTTGGAGTCATGGGGTCAAAGAGGGGGAAGGGAAGGTAACTTTCTCCCACCAGTCCAAATTCAAAGTACCTATATTGGGAATAGAGGAATTTTACCCTCTCAGTCATTGCCAGGAAGAGAGAAGGAAACTCCCAGTTTAGTACTTTGAAAGATCCAGCTGTCTTTGTTTTTGCTTTTTTGTTTGTTTGTTTGTTTTTGGCAGGGAAAGGGGAAGCTATATAAACAATAGAAAGAGGCTATTCTCATCTATATGATAGTAGAATACAGAACATATTCTCCTTAAAGCAAGTTCCTGGTATAGTTTCTACTGTATGGAGAAAGTGCTTCCATGTTAGACAAGCCAAGCAGATGCAAAACAAAATCCTGTTATGTTTAAACTATTGGTTGCAGAGGATGTACTAACTGACATTGGTAGATGTTTCCTCACCTGGGATTTATCTATATCAGTAAAATCAGAGATCCAATCTCTAGCCCTAATTTTTCTTAGTATTGAATGGTTTTCAAATCAGTAATAGTCCATTCTTCAGTTCTGAAAGTATGTATTGTATGTTGTATCTGTTTTAACTGCTTTATTGTGTTTTTCCCATTCAGTGTGTACTTGGCTATGCCAGCAAGTCTCGTAGGGTATTCAGCTACACCCAGTTCTCTTGTATCTTTATGTTTGAGATATCTGTTGCCTCTATTCAATGTTCCATTTAATTTTTTGGATTGGAACTTTAGTCTATCCTTCTTTCATATGTATTTATGATTTTACATTTAATCCTTCCAAATGATATTTTAATATTCATGGAGAAATGCTCTACTATATTGAGAAGCTGTTATATGTATCAGTCAGTAGAGCCATATAACTCAATTTCACTTATGTAAATCAAGTGATAGTTTGGTTTGTCTTATCATGTAAGCCATATTAAAAAGTCAAGAAATACTACCCAAAGTTCTGGAGAGCTCTCACAGTCCATATCTATTGCTATTGGTGTTATTGTATTTGTGGCATGTTTTAAGTAAAAAAAAAAATTCCATGTGAATTTTAGTATACTTTAGTACATTTGCCATTCATGAATAAGCTGTGGCTATAGAACTAACTAATTCAAAGAATTCTCAGTATTTGGTATAGGTAGTATAAAGTCAACTTGCCCAATAATTACTGAATTTGATAATGCTAGTTTTTTATACCCCTGGAAGTTTTGGCAAAACCTTAGCCATATTTTTAAAAGTACTTATAGACTTTAAAAAGTGACATAAAGTATATAAATATGCAATTGGCTTCTATTTGAAATAGCCACTGGTTTATTATATTTTCTCAGCAATGTATGATACCTTCCAATAAGATGTTTGGGAAGGTAGGTGGCACAGTGGATAAAGTACTGATCCTGGAAACTCATCCTCCTAAGTTCAGATCCAACCTTAGACACTTACTAGCTGTTTGATTATAGACAAGTCACTTAATCTTTTTGCCTTTTTTCCTCACTGTAAAATGAGTTGGAGAAGGAAATGGTAAGCCATTCCAGGATCTTTACCAAAAAATCACAGCAAACAACTTATGAAGAGTTGGACATGACTAAAAAATAACTGAACAATATTTAAGATTTTAAATAGTTTTAGATTCATCAGCTTTTCCTTGTGAAGATTTTAATAAGCTTTCATTTTTAGCTTTTATTTATCATAATTGAATAAGATTAAGCATCATGAGTTATGTTATTTTTTATAATTGAGTTCTGTTTGTAGTAACTTGTGTGACAGGGAATTGACAGTATAGTTGACTAAAAACAATATGTAGACATTGCCTATAACTAACAATATGTTTTCAATTTTATTATCATATTGTACAAGTGAATAATGAAAGCATTCAGATTTTTCACCCATTTCATGTATACTTTTGGTTTACCCATTTTAGTCACTAGTAACATATACCTTGAATCATTTTTTGTAGGTAGGCTATTGGTATTTTGAGTTTTTGCCAGTGTATTTTGCATTTTTGTAGTATTAGAACCCAAAAGAGTACTGCTTACTCTTCTGTCATCACAAAGCTGATCATCACAACAGTTTCAGGGAAAGCCAGCCCATGGCCCTTTGCTGCCTCATCTATTTTGACTCTCTAACAGCTTCATCACAAGTGTGTCAGCCTAGCCTTCATAGCTACTGAAGTGTTTCTCTACTTGCAGCACCTTGTTTAGGCATCTCTTACTATGCTGTCCCTGTCTTACCCACTGCTTCATGGAATATGGCATAGATAATGGACTAGGTTTTGAGGGAATAATCATGGCTATAATATTACCTCTCTTCTAAATGTAGTATCCAATCTTTGCTATTGAAATTCTATTCATTTATCTGTTGAATTTCTATTCAGAGCCAAGAAATATTCTTTGCTTTTTCCTTTCCTTAAAGTAAGATGATCACAAGTATGCTGTATGGTCATTTCAGTTATATCCAACTCTTTCTGATCACATTTGAGATTTTCTTCCCAAAAATAGTGGAGTGATTTGCATTTCCTTCTCCAGATCATTTTTCAGATGAATGAACCAAGATAAACATCAGTAAGTGACTTGCCCAAGGTCTTAGGTAGTAAGTATCTGAGAATTTTTCTGACCTAAATCTTGGTGTTGTATCTAATAAGCTCTCAATCTTTTACAATATTTTGTACTTATTTGTATGTCCCCCTCTAGATTTTACTTTGTATATTTCATGTTTTGTCCACTAATGTATAATTTCCTTTGGGGTAGGGAAACTTATGTTTAAATTTTTATTTCTAAGTCTTTAGCAGTGTACTTTATCATAAAAGAGGAAACTGATAAATGTTTAATTGAATTATTTAATTAGGCAATATTAATTAGACATGGACTAGCATAAAATAAGAATGTCAGAAGGCAGGGACTTTAAAACCAGTAGTGTAGCTATGAAGGCTGAATTTAATCAAAAGTTACTTAGGACAAAGGAGAGAGAGTAAAGAAACAATGATGATGCATTTTCTATACATTAACTAGTGTGAAAACAACTAGATGATTGGAAGATGATTTGAAAGGAGAGAAAAATTCTTTCCTAAATTGAGGAAATATAACTTCCAAACTCCAAGTAATGATGTACTTGGACATCTAAGAGGTAAGTAAACAGTTTATTTACAAAATGGAATATACCAATCATCTGGCCTTCCCAATAATAGAAATGCAGATGAGTCTGTTGTTAAATGCCCAATTCTCATTCCTTTGCCTTTTCTTTTTTAATATTTAAATATTAACCATTAATTAATACATATAAAATTTTAATATTTTCAATATATAGAATAAAACATTTATATAACATAATATAATAAAAAAGATACTACTACTATATACAACTTGTGATGTTTTTCAAATTTACAATAAAATTATAATGTACATTTCTTTTTTCCTTCTTTTCTTCTCTCCTACCCACTCTAGAAATTGCTACCATTAGTTACAATTAGGGATACATCTGTAAAATTATTTTATAAGTAATTCTAGTTACCATTTATTTCTGTAGATGCAGAGTGTCTCTATAAAATGGAAATGGGATCACAAAATACATTAAAAATCAGAATCTAACAATATGTTGTTTACAGGAAACACATAAAAATGAGAGAAATGCAGAGTTAATATGGAGGGTTGGAATAGAATTTATGATGCTTTAATTGATGCAAAAAAAAAACTGCTGCAGGAGTAGCAATTATCAGACAAAGTTATGGCTAAAATAGATTTAATTAAAAGAGATAAATAAGATAGCTACATTTTTATAAAGGTATCATAGACCAGGGTTTCTTAACCTTTTTCAACTCATGATCCCTTTTCACTTAAGAAATTTCTATGTGACCCCCAGGCATATAGGTATATATAATAAGTATACAAATCAAACATTTACTGATAATAAATCATAATTTCATAACCTCCACATTCAGTTGCGAGACTCCATATGGAATTGTGACCTATAGTTCGAGAAACTGGTTATGTACAGTGAAGCATTATCAACACTGAACTTATATGTGCCAAGTACTATAGCGTCTAAACTGTTTAAAGGAAAATTATTATAGTCCTATAATAGTAGGGAACTTTAATCTTCCCCTTTCAGAATGAGATAAATCTTACCAAAATAAATAAGAAAGAAATTAAAGAAAGGAAAAGAATTTCAGATAAACTAGATATGATAGCTATCTGGAGAGAACTAAATCAAAATAGAAAGGAATATACCCTTTTTTCAGCAGTTCATGGTATTTTTTTTTATAAAGATTGACCTTATATTAATATGTAAAAGTTTTATAGCTAAAAACAGAAAAAAATTAAAGTATACGTTTCAGATGATAATGCAATAAAATTATATTTAATAAGGAGCCAAAGAAATATGTGAAAAACTTATTAGAGATTAAACAATCTAATCTTAAAGAATGAGTGGGTTAAAGAACAAATCATAGAAACAATTAGTAATTTAATTAAATTGAATGACACTATTGAGACAATATAGCAAAATCTATGGGATACAACAAATGCAGTGATTAGAGGAAAATTTATATCTCTAAATGTTTTCATCAATAAAATAGAGTAAGAACAGATTAATGAATTAGCTATACAATTTTTAAAATGAGAATAAATTTAAAACCCTCAACTAAGTACTAAATTGGAATTCTTCAAAATTAAAGGTGAGAGAGTACCAGCCCTGAAGTCAGGAAGACCTGAGTTCAAATTTGGCCTCAGACACTTAACACCTCTTAGCTGTGTAACCCTGGGCAAGTCACTTAACCCCAATTGTCTCAGCAAAGAATAAATAAATAAACAAACAAACAAACAAATAAATAATAATAATAATAAAAACTTGGTGAGATTAATAAAATTAAATGTAAAAAAATTTAATTAATAAATAAAATCAGGAGTTGATTTTATGAAAAAAATACATAAAATAAAAATTGGTTAATTTCATTTAAAAAGAGAGAGAAGAAAACCAAACAAAAAACCTGCCAGCATTACAATAAGACGGGTGACTATCTAACCAAAGAAGATGAAATTATAGCAATTATAAGTTTTTTCCCCAATTATGAATATGCCAGTAAGTTAAAAATTTAAGTAAAATTGAAGAATTATTATAAAAGTATAAATTACCTAGATTAGCAGAATAAGAGATAAAACATCTAAATAGACTTATTTTAGAAAAAGAAATTGAACAAGCCATAATGAATTCTAAGACTAGTCTCAAGACTAGATGGATTTGCAAGTGAATTCTATCAAACACTTAAAGGTAGACTAATTCCAATATCAAAGTATTTGGAATGATATGTAAAGAATAAATTTTATCAAGCTCCTTTTATGAAATAAATATTATGCTAATATCTAAACCAGGATATTCTAAACCTGAATATCAGAAAAAGGAAACAGAAAAAGGAAATTCTAAACCAATTTCATTAATGAATATGGGTGCAAAAATCTTTTAATACCAGCTAAAAGATTACCACAATATCTTACAAAGATTATATGTTATGATCAAGTAGAATTCATACTAGAAAAGCAGGAATATATTAACATAAGGAAAACTATTAGCATAATTGATTACACCAATAATAAAGGTAGAAGATATTTCATATGATTACATCAATAAATGCAGAAAAAATTTTAAATAAAGTTTAATATTAATTTCTATTAAAAACATTTAAAAGTATTGGTACAAATGGATTTTTCCTTATATTGATTTTTAAAAAGCATTTATCTAAAACCACCAGGAAGCATCATTTGTAATTGGGATAAACTGGAGGCCTTTCCTGTAAGATTTTGTGTGAAGCAAGTATGCTCATTGCCACTAATATTATTCAGTACTGTATTGGAAATCCTGTTCCTTTTTTTTTTTTTTGAATATGCAGCATAATTAATGTTTTTAATGTCCGAGAAACTGAGGCGCGAGATAGAGATTAGAGAGTATTTAATAATTTATTTAAAAGGGAGAGATTTACAGGGACCAAATGGATCTATGATTTGGTCCCAGGCCTGAACGAGACTATTATCTCCAAGAATCCAGTAAACAATATGAGTTCTCAATGACACATATATATATATGTGGCTCAGACTCAGGGAGTAGATTGAGGCAGGGG
Organism: Antechinus flavipes; assembly: GCF_016432865.1. Taxonomy (NCBI): domain Eukaryota; kingdom Metazoa; phylum Chordata; class Mammalia; order Dasyuromorphia; family Dasyuridae; genus Antechinus; species Antechinus flavipes. The sequence continues at coordinate 594,997,095 of NC_067398.1, read as the reverse complement.
CGGAGTCAGGGTGCTGAGAGTGGGAATGGGATTCTGACCAGATGGGGTGAGCCCCACCCAGAGGGATGACATAATGGGGGAGGCACCCCGCAGATGGAGAGAGGCATCTTGATAAGTCAGTATCTGATATTCTGATAGCTTGGGATGGGGAGAGGCATTCTGATATTCTAAAATATAAGATCTTTTATCCTTATCAAATATTCTGATTAAGAGGGAGGGGTGGTTTTGCAGGATTGAGCAGAACAATTATTAACTGAGGCAGAACAATTAGGGAAACTGAGTTAGGACAATAAAAGAAAACTGTGGCATAACATTTTGAATTTAAATTTCTTTTTAAAATTGGTATTACTATATTTTGCTCTTATATTAACCAAATTCCTTTCATACACTTCTATCATCCTTTATAAAAGGGAAAGAAAAAAAATTATAAAGTGAATCAATAAAGTGAAAAAAATCTGACATTATAATGCCATGTTTCACTCTTGTGTACTCTCTGCCTCTGAAAAGAAATGGGAAAAGATATTCTTATCTCTTCTTTGGGGCTATTTATTCCGTATCATTTTGCAATATTCACTTTTAAGTATTTTGTAGTTGTTCAATTTAGATTGTAGTCATTTGCATATATTGTTTCCCTAGTTCTGTTTTTTCACTTAATATAATTTCATTTAAGTCATTTCATTTTTTTGTATCCTTTTTGTGATAGCACATTAATATTTGATTATATTTATATGACACAATTTGTTTATCCCTTTATATGGGCATCTACTTTGTTTATAATTCTTTGCTACCACAAAATATGCTGCTGTCAATATTTTGTTATATAGAGCCTTTCTTTTTTCATTAAACCTCTTAAGGGATATGTTTGTTGGTAGGATCTCTTGATCAGAGGATATGGGTATTTTAACTACTTCCTTTGCTAAATTCCAAATTTCTTTCTTGCATTCTTGTTTTTCTGCTTTCCTATTTTCCTGCTTTCTTGTTTTCCTCCTTTTTCTTGGTTTTGCTTATTTTACTTTTAATTATTTCATGCAAGTGTTTTCATGTTTTTCCCTAAGATTAACCATATTCATATGGTACAGTTATGCAAGGTATATGAACTACTTTTCTTCTACTTGTATTATCTAGGTCACATATTTCAGTTTCTTCATTAGTTTCACATACACAGCTATAGGAAGAAAACAAGGGCACTTTTATCTTTAGGCCCATAGAAACAAATATGGGTGGGTTGTTTGCAAAATCAGTGAAATCTCTGGTTTTTTGTAATTGTCTCAATGTGTTCAGTTTTCATTCTTTTCTAGCACAACTACTACTTAAGAGAGTTACATATACAATTGTCAGTAAGTAAGTTTATTAAGTGAATATTATGTAAGTCATTATATTCTGCAAAATATTATTTATGTAAGGTGACTGTTCAATTACATATTAAATCCCAGTGTCGAGTACCTACTCTGTGACTTGTACTCTACAGTGCTTGTAGTAAAGCAGCTAGGCAGTACAGTGGATAATTCCAGGCCTGGAATCTGAAAGGCTCATTTTTCTGAATTCAAATCAGGGCAATCTGGGGGACTTTGAGCAAGTTACTTAATCTTATTGGCCTCAGTTTCCTCATCTGAAAAATGAGCTGGAAAAGGAAATGACAAATCACTCCAGTTTCTTTGTCAGGAAAATCCTATTGGAGTTATAAAGAATAAGATAAGATTGAAAAAAAGACTGAATAACAAGTGCTTGTAAAACTGTGTGTTTATAAAATAAGAATGAGATACAGTGTTGCCTTAAAGGAGTTTATAATCTGTTGACATGTAAATATATAAGCAGTTAAATTAGAGAACAACACATTATTTAGCCAAATGCTAAAGCTGAATTAGTAACACATCTTAGATAACTGGAAACTGTGGTCTAATTTTTTAAAAAAAATTTATATCTATCAAGTAAAATAAATGAGTGCTTCCCAAATTTTTGTTCTCATTTTGCTTTATATTATTAAAAATTATTGGAGACTTGTCCAAAGAGTTTTTTTTTTTGTTTATATGGGTTATATTTGTAGGTTTTTACAATATTGAAATAAAAACAAATTTTGACTTTGCAGAAAGGGCTTCAGAGAACCCCTCAGCATTCTCTGGATCACATTTTGAGAACCACTGCCACAAATTATGGCTACAATGAATAAGGAATAGTATTTACAACAGTCAGAAGTATAAGGGAGAAAAAAATCTAAAAAAAATAAAAATAAATCCAGGACCTCAGATGTCTGTACACAAATGCCTAACAATTATAGGAGAAAACTTGAGGAAGAATAGATTTCAATGCAAAGAGGCAATTTGAGTTCATTGGTATCATTGAGAGAAAATTTAGGACCATAAGAACGAACCATGAGATTATTTGGGTAGACATAAATAAAGGAATAGACGGAAATAATTTTATTGTTGGCATATATTATAGACCACCTACACAGGAAGAGGAAATAGGAGAAATTCAGCAAACAGATCACAAATTTGGCACAGAAGCATGATATAGCAGTGATAGGAAGCTTCAGTTATCTGGACATCTGCTCATGCTCTCTTTGCCAAAAGCAGAATTGCTAATAACTCTTTGACTTGTCTAACTGATAATTTCATATTTCAAAAAGTGAAAGCCTATACAGGAAATTTTATTCCAGACCCAATTCTCTCTAATAGAAACTAATTGCTAGGAAGCTAGTAGAAAGACTGGGAGGCAGGAAGAGCATAATAACTTCTTTCTGAAATATTCACATTTTCACTGAGAATTGGTCATATCAGACTAACTTTATTTTCCTTTTACAGAGGGTAGATAAACTAGTTGAAAAGGGAAATGCTGTAGAGATAGTTTAGTTATATTTATTAGCATAGTGTTTGTGTCTCATATCATTTTTGTGGGAAAATTGGGCATATGGGTAATAGATGATAATTTATTTAGGTAGATTTGAAGCAGAATGAATTGTTGAACTCAAAATAGTTTTAAAGGGTTCACAATAAACTTGGCGCAAGGTATCTCCAGTGCAGTATGCTGAGCATCTCTATTTGGCCCTGTTCTAGTTTATTTTATCAATGACCTTGATAAAAGCTTAGCTGACAATATAGTTTGTTGATGACATACATGGAACTGTAGTGACAAATAGGATGACAGGATTCAAAATACCTTGACAGGTTAAATCACTAAACTGAATGTGGTAAGATGAAATTCAGTATGCATAAATATAAGTTCTTATGCCTAAATTCCAAAAATTAACTTCACTAGTGTTAAGAGAGTAGATGCATGCTTAGACAGAAATTTGAAAAAAGATCTGAGAGCTTTAATGGACCTAAAGATCAATGAATCACTGCGTAATAGGACAGTCAAAATAGGTCATGTGAACTTGGATTATATTGATTGATACAGTTTCCAGTTAAGGAGATGGTAGTTCTACTGTACTCTGTTTCATACGTGGAACATATGGAATAATAACATATGGAATAAGTAGTAGGTTTAGTCATGAGAGCAACCCGCAGTTTTAAAAGGACCTGGAAGCCATGCCATGTGAGATTCAATTAACAAAACAGGGGATGTTTAGATTGGAGAAGAGAAGACTTTGGTAGGATAGGAGTTCTCAATGAATTATCCGCCATTTAGATGAAGGGATTTGACATGTTCTGTTTTTCCCTAGTGAAAGTGATAAAAGGAAATTGCAAAGAAAGAAATTTAGGTTAAAAGTCAGGGAAGGTTCCTAAAAAATTACTCATCAAAAAGTGGAATGCTCTGATTTGAGAAATAATGTATTCTGTCCTACAGACAAGAAGAAATTGGATGACTTGTCAATTTAATTAAATTCAATAAATATTTATTAAGTACCTATTGTGTGACAAGAATTGTGCTAAGTAAGGAGGAATAAGAAACAGGAAAGATTTCTCTCCTCAAGAGCATACATTCTTATGGGAGAAGATAACATATAATATAAAAAGAAGATTGAAGAGAGGAAGAGGTCCTAATGATGGTGGAGTCAAATCCAAGATCTTCACCTGGTGGGAAATTGGTGGACTTTGAGGTCTCTGAACTCTCTTTCAAGGGAGGCTTGGAGTTCTTTCCTCCCTCCACCTCCCAACCCTTCAGTCAGAGGAGCAGAATCTACTGAATTTACTGATAAGAAGTATCAATGTAGTCATCTCTAGAATGATAAGTTTCTTGGTGATGAGCTTTTCTTGGGAGCATGAAAATGAGCTTTTCTTGGGAGCAGAATCCAAGGAGGGTACTGGTGGAAAATGGGTGAGCTTTGGAGCCCTTTGAACTTTCCTTAAATGGAGGGTTTGCTCTGCCCTTCAGTTCTCCAATAAGAAGGACAGCGACTACTGTACTGAGGTTCTAGGTTGGATTGGTTCCTTTTTTGGACACAAATTGGGTAAGATGGGATTCTTTTGCCATTAAAGACCCATGATTCTGAGCAAGCTTAATCATAATCAAGTAGTGAACCTTAAAAAAAGTAAACAAAAGAAATATAAATCATAAATGCTTCAAATGTCATTTCTTGAGTCTTTTAAAGTAATTATTTAGATAAAATTACATGGTAAAATCATATAGATTATCTTGAAGATAATGTACAGATTAAACATATTTTAGTAGCCATGTCCATGATTGTTTTTAGCACAAGAAGAAAATTACAATGTTTCTAATATCAGACATTAGAAGATTGCTACTATAAGAATGACATTTCAGATGTTCTTAGGAGATACATTATTAGAAGAAAAAGGTTTTTTCTCTCAATAGTATTTTATTTTTCCAAATACACATAGATAATTTTCAAAATTAGTTTTTGTAAGATTTTGTATTCCAATATTTTTTCTTTCTCCCTCCTTTACCTTTTCTCTCCTCAAGACAGCAAGCAATCTGATATAGGCTATATATGTACAATTCTTTAAAACGTATTTCCCCATTTGGTTTGTTGTGCAAGAAAAATCAGAACAAAAAGGAAAAAAAAAACAAGAAAAAGCAAACATAAAAAAGATGAAAATACTATGCTTTGATACTATACTAATCACTTTCCACAGTTCTTTCTCTGAAGGCAGATGCATTTTTCATTCTATTGGTTATTGGAATTGTCTTGGACCATTGCATTGCTGAGAAGAGCTAAGTCTATCATAATCATCATATAAGTTTGCTGTTACTATATTTAATATGAGTTCATTTAAGTCTTTCTAGGCTTTTCTGAAATGAGCTTACTCATTATTCCATATAGAATCATAATAGTTCATTACATTCATAAACCATATGAATAGCTAACCATTTCTAAATTGATGGGCATCCACTCGATCATCAACTCCTTGATACTACAAAAAAAAGAATTAATACAAACATTTTTGCATATGTGAGTCCTTTTTCTCCTTTTGTTATCTCTTGGGATACAGACTCAGTAATGACACTGCTGCATCAAAGGCATCAAAAATCACAATTTTATACCCCTTTGGACAAGTTCCCTAGTGCCTTTCAGAGTGGTTGGATCATTTCACAACTCTATCACCAATGTATTAGTGTCCCAATTTTCCCACATCCCGATAAACATTTATTTTCTTTTCCCGTTATCATAGCAATCTGATAGGTATGAAGTGATACCTCAAAGTTGTCTTAATTTGTATTTCTCCTAATTAGTGATTTTGAGCATTTTTTTATATGACTGTATAAAGCCATATAAATGGCTTTAATTTCTTTAACTGAAAATTGTTCATATCCTTTGACCATTTATCAGTTGGGAGTGAATTATATTCTTATAAATTTGAGTCAGTTCTCTATTTATCCTAGAAATAAAACTTTTTATTAGAAACATTGCCTATAAAATTTTTTTCCCAACCTTTCTAATTCCTTTCTAATCTTGGCTTTTTTTTTTCTTGGTATATAGTGTGAAATGTTGATCTCTACCTAGTTTCTGCCATACTATTTTCCAATTTTTCTAGCAATTTTTGTCAAATAGTGAATTCTTGTCTCAGAGTTAGAGTCTCTGAGTTTAGAAGAGAAATTTTAAGGTGGCATTGTGTTCTGCTATATCAGATTTTTTTAAATAGCTTATAAACACTAAGCACAATAGTATCATATCTTCTCTGTTAGCCAGTTATATATGATGGTAAAGAAGTGATTTGTTATAGACTATAGTCTCAGGAGCATCGAAAAGTTTGAAGAAATCTTAAAAACTATTTTTTCTAATCATCTTATTTTATAAATGAAACAAAATTAGGGAAGTTAAATGATTTGCAGCAAGATGTAAACCTTACAGTTTAGAAGATTACAATCGAGAAGATTAGATGATAAGATTTGGTAGCCCTTTATGTCACTAGAGTCCATGACTTTGGTGATATAAGCAGCTAAACAGTTTAGAAGGGTTCTGGGTGGCTGAGGTGGGGAAGGCAGAAGAGAATAAGAGGACATCAATGGTGAATATTCTCTAGGCATTTTTTTTCCTGAGAGGAAGATATTATTAAGCTTTTGCCAGAAGTTATATGGCAGAGAAAACCAGCCTTAGATTCTTATGTTTAGTTTCAAGTCTCTAATGTATCTATGTATCTCTGGGAAACTTGTTTGGCTTTTCACTTGCCCAGTAATTAACTCTCTGATATTATAAATCACAAGATACTGTGTAGCTTACCCACAGGATATATTTCTCCTTATAAGTATAAAATCAAATATCTAGTATTAGCATATGTGCATATGTATGTATATCTGTGTGGATGCTTGTGTATATGCAGGTATGTATATATGTAAATGTATTTATGTATTTCCATGTGTGTATGGCCAAATGTAAACATGTGTGTACATTAATGTTCTTCCCTCCCTCCTCCTCCACCCCCAACCTATGCCTTTGGTATTTTGCTTTCCTTCATCTACCTTGAGAAGTGATCCTTCAGTGCCCTCAAAATAGATTAACTTTAATATAGTCTTCTGAATATAGTCTAATTAATTTTCTTTTTATTTCCATCTTCACTTCATTTGATTCCCTTTCCACTTCCTCAAAAAACATATCCAGGACCTTGATGTTAGAGTCTAAATGTGGTGGCTCCATTATCCTTGTCTGTGAATAATTTGTTATAAAAATATTTACAGATTTTTTTCTGCTTTTTATTTATTGTTTTCCTTTTAATCCTTAAATGGCTTTGTGATGACTTTGCTTAGCTGGGTCTCCTGCCAAATTTTATACTTATTTTTTCTTCCCTTCTTAATGAAGTGATACAGCTCATAAACTCCTACCATCCTTCTCCCCAAGATAATACAAATGAGTTTATATTCTAGATCCGGTGTTACCCTTGGCAGCCTGCTGTCTCTGCTTAGTGATAAAAACAAATATTTTCTGACTGATATAGTTTGGGGGCTCTTTTGTTCCTTGGCACTAGAATTAGAATCAGGAGGACTTGGGTTCAAATTCCTGTAACCTTGGATGAGAAACTTTATTTCTTTGTATTTTGGTTTCCTTATCTCTAAAATGAGGAAATTGGATTCAATAGTTTTTAAGAGTACCATACAGCAATCTTGTTATGGCAATCAATTTATATCATTTGAGAAGGAGTATTCCATTGTGGATAAAGTTCTAGGCTAGCAATAAAGAATAGATGAGTTGGAATCTTGTCTTAGACTCTTATTGGCTGTGTAAACATGACCAAGATGCTTATATTCATTTTCCTCACTTGTAAAATGGGAATGATAATAACATCTATTTCTCACAGTTGGTGTGAGAATTATATGAAATTGCATATATAAGTAATTTGTAGAACTTAAACTATTATATAAATGCTAGTTATTGCTGCTTTTGCCTCTTCTGCTACTACTGCTACTTCTACTATTACTTCTTCTCCCTTTCCTTCTTCTCCTTCATGAATTTTTAAGTTCTGTGCCAATATTCATCTTTTTTATATCAGGTTTCTAGTGTGGGGGATGGAGGGTGGAGAGAGGAATCAAAATACCATTTCAAAATGGTTCATATAATTATTTTAATTTCTTATATTACCTTTTATACTGATAGATTTTTGTATTCATTTTGGTATTTTTCCTAATAAGCCAATGATCTAAATTGATTAAGAAAAAACTACACATTAATAATGTGCAGTTAACATATAATCAATTAAAATTAGGAAGGGGAAGGGCAAGGGCGAGGTATAGTGGGAAACAGCTTTGATTCTAGTTGAAGATCTAGGTTAAAATATATCTGCAATATTTTACTCTATGACCTTGGGTAAGTCATTCTTGGACCCCAGTATCCTCATTTTAAAAATTGAGGAATTTAAACTAAATGGCCTCTAAGGGCTCTTTTGGTTTTATACAGGATATTCTAAAAGCCTCAGTGTAACATCGGTATGTAACAACAATTTAAGTTATTAAAACTTAATGCCACACTAAAACTTAGTGGACACTATATTTTGGATCCTCTGGAAGGGAAAAAAAATAAATGGTTTAAACTTGGTGAAATGCTTAAGGTCACAGTTTAGAGGTGGAAGGAAACTTAGAGTTCATTTTAGTCTAAATCCTTCGTTTTATGGGTGAGGAAACTCTTATGAAGGTTAAATGACTTGCTCAAGATTGCACAGTTTTTAAACTAGTAGAATCTGAATTGAGACTTAGAACTAATCCCTGTTGAGCCACAGCTAATATTATAGTTCTATATTTTTTCTTTCAAAGAAAAAATTTCATAAAAAAGGATCACCTTTTTTATGCATCACCTTTGCTCTTCTATTTAAAAAAAATGATTTCTTGTAGGAATCTTTTTCTTTGATGTTAGATATAGTATAGCTAATTTGAGTGACTGATCCTGTCCCGTCAAGTCTTTATATTGGGTTTTTGAACTATGGAACATGATCCATAGAACAATTGTCTGTTTTAACTTTATAAAAAAGTGTAAGACAGATGATTTCAGAAGCTAACATCACTCTACTAGTTTGAAAACAAATGGGTAAATATTTAACTACAGACTATGACAGGAAGGACATGCTCATCTGACCTACTCCTTTATAACAGGCCCACCTGTATGATGTATTTCCTTTAAAGGATTTTAAATAAAGCATCATTTTCTTAATTTAACTCTACATCTTAATATATTTAACTCTGTTACATTAAATTTAGTGATTATTTTTGTTACTACATTAATATTTGGTTCCAACTTATTTTTCATTCAGTGTGAACAGTGAATGCCCAGTGAAAGCTGTTTTAATTTTCATTCATTTCCACAGCACATTTTTTATTTTGTGAATTAATGGTTTCAGGCTTGCATGCTCAAGAATGCTTCATGTTGTTCTCCACATTCTGTTTGACAGTTGCTACATTGTTTTCTTTGTCTCTCAGCTCGTGTTTTTTCCATTGCTTTTCAAATAGGCTGATGAAATCTTGTCAGCTAACTGGTAGTGAATTTCTATATTAGTGCCAAATTGCTTTGATGAGATTGAGCACAATTATCTTGAGTCAGACTCCATTTGGCTCTAATACTCTACTATTTTCTGTATTGAGAAAATTGGAACATTTGTCTATTCCTGGAGAGTGATGGCCAAAGGTCTAAGGAACAAAGATAGGTCAAAGATAGTGAGCAGAAATTGAAATTGAAATTCCTCATGAACCTTTGTAGCAAAACTTGCTGGTCCAAACATTTTTTCTTGTTTCACCATCTGTTTCTTTTAACAAAAACACAGAACCAATTCACAATGACTCTTTCCATTCCTTTGCTCTTCAGTATAAATTGAAACCCCCCCAATAAAAATACACAGTAGGATTTGACCATTGAGTTGTCTAGAAAAATCAAATTGTATAGTTCTTTTGACCTGTACTGTCTACAGTGAAAACTAAAGGTCTCTAATTTTATGATAAAGTAATTATTTATGTTAGAAGACGGCAGTATTATATAATACCTTAATTTTAGATCTGTGAAAGTTTGGATAGTTCAAATTTATATTAACATTTAAGGCTTGCATATTATTTTTCTTCCATTTTTTTTTACATAAGTAGTGCCCCCATTTTATGGATGAGAAGATAGATTCATTGTTGAAGGTTGCCTAGCAAAGCTGTTATTTGAGACAGTGCTTCTAATGATTCCCAGTTTATCAGATTGTCTTCTTTTTTAAAACTTGATTTTATTTACTTAATATTTTCCCCCAGTTACAGTCAAAATAATTTTTTATATTTGTTTTTAAGATTTTTGAGTTCTAGGTTCTCTCCCTTATTCCCACCCACAATTAAGAAACTACATATGAAGTTATACAAAACATTCCCATAAAAGTCAAGTTGTGAAAGAAAACGTATATCTGCCACCTTAATGAAAATAAAAGCCTCAAGAAAAATTAGGTTAGGAAGAAAAAGAGACATAGAGAAAGAGAGAATGTTTTAATCTATATTCAGACACAGTCAATTCCTTCTCTGGATATGGATAAGATTTTTTTTTTATCATAAGTCCTTCAGAGTAGTCATGGATGATTGTACAGGAGAGAATAGCCAAGTATCACATTGTCTTGTAAAGAAAAATCAGGATAAGGGGGTGGGGTATAGAACATAGTAAATGAGGATGAAGAGAGAAAAATTCAAACACAAATACAAATTTATAAAAACTACAATAACTAGAAATGAAAACTACTGAGATTTAGTATATGTTAATTTTATGATGTTATTGTTGTATCCTTAAGTTGAAGCTATAACCCCTAACTGGAAATTGATCGTTTGTAGCAGATATTATTAATGAAGAAAGATGGAAGATTAAAATTTGCTTGTATTCCTAGGCTACCCCATTCAATTGACAGGCATCTGTTTTGTGCATATTTTGTGTCAGGGACTCTGCTAGATACTCAGTTTTAAAGACAAAAAAGTGGCTTGCATGGATTCAACATGTCTCACTTTTCAATTCCCTCTGCCATGGCTTCAGGCTTCCATTCCAGCTATATTCAAATTCATTGCTTTCTATCCAGTTCCAACTGGCTATGGGAAATGATTCATGATAGCTGTACTCCAGACTTTTCCATCTAAACATTATTCCCTCTCTCCCCAAAAAAGAATTCTTTCTGGAGAAATATTTCAACCTTAGAATTCATATCAAGGAAGAACCCTCAGACTCTATGGCTTCTACCTCTAATTGAATTGCTCTTCTCAGAACTTTCATCTGTGGAGAGTTCCAAAATCAACTATTTATTCATTTCCTACCAGGCTGCAATTAGGACTTCTTTATCATTCTTCAATATGATCCCTCTTGCCCCCTTTTCAGTTACAATCTTTGTGTTGTCTCCCCCATCAAATTGTAAGTTGTGTGAGGGAAAGGACTCATTCTTTCTGTTTGTATTCCCACTGCTAAGCATATTTTCTGACATATCGTAAATGTTTAATAAATGTTTGTTGACTGACAGTTCCTATTATCAAGGAGATCATATTCTATTTTGGGATGAGACATGTATATTTAATGTCTGGTTACTCTCAAGCTCTTGTCCATGAAGCAGATTTATCACATATTCCTATTCATAGTGGTTTCCCTCTTCAAAATTGTAGTTATAAAATTACTCATTATCATGTCTCCATTTAGAGAGGGCAAATCTGTAGTAGTGGTTAGGGGTTGAGCTCTCAGCCATATCCTAGGAAAAATCCCTCTCTCTCTTGTGCTTCTCCTATTCTTCCCTCATGCCACAAAGGGACATCACAAAGTATAACAACAGGGGTTATCCACAGGTGATAATGAAAAAAATATTAATTCTGAAAAATGAATTCTTTACTAGAATTTTTTAAAAAGCATGTATAGTGAAGTGGAAGTAACTCAGGAACTAGATAGAGCTATTCTTGTTCTTCTTGATCAGTTTGTCTTTCTCAGTGCTCCAGCTGATAAAATGAACCTAATCTATAAAAATTACCCAGTTCTCTGCTTGTCAATTTATATAGAAATCATCTTGATCTCAAAGAATGATACCAAATGATATTCATTGACTGCTTCATGGAGAAAGCCTGCTATCTCTCTCTACTTTTCTTGTTCATTCTAAAGTGAGGTTCTCCAAAACTCCTACTATTATTGAAAACCAATCTTATATGAGGTTTCTCTATTCCCAACCTGGGAAGAACAGCAAATAAAATTTTTGTAGCCAGCCAATCCCTTGCAAGAGATTATTATATTAATAAATGAGGAAATACACTATACATACAAGGAATAACATGACATCATTTTGAAAACAAGCTAGAGTTATATTAGGAAGGCCTTTGAATGTCACAGGACGTTATATTTTAACCTAGACATAGTAAGAAGACACTGAAACTGCTTGAGGGGAAGGATGTCATTGTTCAAACCTATACTCTAGGAATATTGATTTGGTGACTATGTGAAGGATGAAATGGAGAGATGATCAAGGGAAACTCATCAGAAGCCTATTGCAATAATTTAAGTCCTTGGATTTTGAATGGAAAGGAGTTAGAAATAAAAGATGTAGAAATTGAATGAAAAATCAAGAATGACTTCTAAATTGTGAATCAAGCTAGTCATCCCTGGACTTTCTTATCTTTTAAGTAGTTTTAAGGTAAATTGATGGTTCAATTAGCATTCCCCCCCCCCCCAAAAAAAAAGCTGTGTTGGTCTTTTGATCTTTAGAGCTCTCTACATTGGATCTGGGTATAAAGAATTATCCTTTGCTTGTGGCTGAGCCATGAAGAATTATCTCCTAAATGGTTGATTTGTTGGTTATTGTCCTTTGCTCTTGAAAAAAAAAAAATGACATTACTCTATTAGAGTCAAGTTACAATGTGTCAGACTGTGGCTGATTAGACCAATATGAGCTTGGTGTGCTCTGTCACAGGTCAGACCCAAATAGTCCATATGAATGTTTAGAGTAGCTTCTCTAATCTTGCAAATGTCACATTTCTTTTGGGCTAATTCAATTCTGCTTTGTTCATGCTGAACAGTCCTTTGCCAGTATCTACCATGTCCCAAATAATGTATAAAACACAGAAATGTGGTATAGTGAAATATATTCAAATGTTGACTATGCCACTTAACTACATATGGGCAAAACATTTTAGCCTTTTAGATCTCACTTTTTTTCATCTATAAAAAGAGGTGATTGTATTTGAAGACCTCAAAATCCTTTATCTCTATATCTACTACTTGCTTATAATTCCAACTTGAAGGACCATATACTTCCAGATAAATACATAGTCTCTTTGAAGACTGAATATCACCTTCCTGGTATCCTTAGCAAATGTTAGAATAGTTGAAAGAGTATATGTAGTATAAGGCTTTGTTGTATGTCCTAGAATATGTGTAATTTAACCCACATTGTTCAAAATCCATGCATGACTTTTTCATTTCCCTTTGACTATGAATGCTTAATCTATAAATATTAGAGGGGATATAACATAAGCAGGAAGATTGACTCAAATCTTCCCTTAAAAAGCAAAATTTTGAGGGTCAGAAATTGAGATATGCCAAATATTTTAAGAATCATGAGTTATGATGATGAACTTATTAAAGATTTGAAAACTAAACTGTAAAGACTGATGCTGTTGAAATGAAAGGAAATTGGGAGAATGGAACAAGTAAACCATAAAAAATTGTTGTAACTGATTGCTTAATGAATACTTGAAGCAATTACATTAAACAGATTTGAAATTCTATTAAAGAACTTTTACAGAAAGCGTCACTGTAATTTTTGATTTTATAGTTGATAACATGATAAGTTACTTAACTTACTGAGTATCTTTTGTTTTTACTAAATTAGTTGTTTCTTTGAAAATTTAGCTTTTAAAAGTATTGATTTTTATACTTCTTTTTACTTTATATTCTGCTCTGGGAGCTGATGTGGATTTTGCCTCCATTTGTAGCTGCCTCTGTCCTATGGTGTGTGAAATCTTTGCTAGCCCCATATTTTAGTTACTGTTGAGACAGATGCTGAATAACAGTGCCAGGGCAACATTGTGGCACAGTACACCATGGAACATGAATCAAAAGGTGAAGTAGTCCTGAAATTCACCAGCAGATTTCTTAATTAAAAAGTTGATCAAGTCCACATCTCTGTATCATTTCTTGGGATTCTTAAAACAGGATCTAGGGTAGCTGTACTGATATTTTTCTTTTTTAAAACAAGCAGTAAAAATAGAGAATCATAGACAGGAGAGAAATGAAGGATGAAGGAGTGAATCCCAGAAGATTAATAAGGAAATTAAATTTTTGTGGAATATTTGCATTTCTGGCCATGCTTCTCTATAAAACACATTCTTTCTCTGTCTTTCTGTCTCTCTCTGTCTCTGTCTCTGTCTCTCTGAATGTCTCTTTGTCTCTCTCTCTGTCTCTGTCTCACACACACATGCTAGATTGATTAAAAAAAATACAAAACCGAGTATTTTGGATTTCTAGTTTTTTGTAAGCAGTGTCCCACTGCTCAACAGAATGACTACCTCAGAGATTCCAAAGCTGAACTTGTATAAAGAGGAAATTAGTTTAACATGGTAAGAAATGCTGCTTGGTCAAGACTTTTTTTTTTCCAGGACATGCACTTATATGACTTTAGGGAAGGCTGTGATACCCATGATTATGGGTGAAATTACTGATATGACAGATAGCAAAAGGGGGAAATTCCAGAGTAAAAGACAAATCTTCAGGAAAGCTGAGTTTTAAACCAAGACTCATCCATGGAAAGCTTTCATTTTGATCCATTGGTATTTTGAATTCAACATTTAAACTCATTTTGAATTTTGGAGATGAGATTTAAAATTGAAGATTAAAAATTCAGTATGATCACCTTATCCAGGATCCTTGCCTTTAAACCAGAAAAAGGCATTTGATTCTGAAGAAGTTTTTTCAAGATCTATTTTATCTTGGCCATCTTCCAGAGTTGTAATAATGATAACATTGGAACTAGAGATTCTAGTGTTGATATTCATGGAAAATGGTATGGGATGTAGAACAAATGGTTGGCTGTTGAGCTATTTAACAATTAGTACCTTACTTCACTTTCACGCTTAGTCCAAGTGGTTTTGTTGTATTGATCAGTAAAATATTTTTGAGATATTGCTTTCTTCCAGAAACTTCTCTTATATCTACAAAAAATCTTGTTTCAATTTATTAATTTTCTAAGTGCCAGCCTAACAATATCTACAAACCCTCAGTGTTGAAGCTAATTAGATTAGCTCTATATGGCAGCTATTTAAATTAATCCACGATAAATTTTAATGCAGTCAGCCCTTTGGGCTTCTATCATTGATTTCCCTTCCCCCCCTCCCCATTCTGCCTTCTTAAAAGCTTTTGAATGATCAACTCTACCAATAAGTCATCAAATGTATTCATTCTTAGAAACAAACATTTCATGGCTATTTAAAAATCCAGAGAGCTTACATAGGGAAAGTGTGGGAGGTTTCAAATTTCTGAGCGATTCTGCAGAAAATGAAGTGATAACAGTTCCTGCTGGTGACCATATGACTCCATAATAACTTGAAGAGGATAAAAAAGAAATGTTTGTTTTTGCTTGGCTAGAGCTAATAACAAGCAAAAGCTATAATCTCATTTCTGCTAACAAACATTTTTCCTTTCCCTGTGCTCCTTGATCCCTTGCTCAGAGACAAGACAGAATATCTTAAAACATACTCTCTTGGAAAAGGAAAGGCAAAAAATGCATTTTGTTCTGATCTAAGGATTTGCCTTAGTTCTTGCCAGATGACTTTTAGAATGATAATAAATATTAATAATCAGATCTAGAGTTCTTCTCTCAAGGTTTATATCAATTAGTTCAGAGTTTTTAGTGGTGCTTCATTGTTTAATTTGAAAATTAATGGAAGAGAAAGGGGAATCATAGTCAGGAGTTACTTATAGGGACTTATTTTTGAGAAAATTTTGTTTCAACTGCTCAGTTTTAACATCAGCAACTTATAAGAACATTTTTTTTCTTCCTGAGATTTGCTAGATATGTTTGGCACCAACACACACAGAGTTGAGCTTTTGTTCTTTTTTAAATGTCGTCCAAAAAGGGTTGCCAGACCTTGTTCTTATTTTCTCCAATGTAGCATATATCCAAATCTGTCACCATGCCCTCTCCAGAAGCTTACACTTCACTGAAGAGAGCTGGAACAAAAATTTCTCTCTTTGCCAGTCACACAGCTTTTGAATTTTATTTTCCCAAGTACTTTAGGAGGAACTATTGCCAAAATCAGGTGAATGGGCCAATCTGCATCTGGTTTCATTGATGGAGTATTAAATGGTGGTCGCTTGGATTTTATGTGTCTTTGGTACCTAAATTATAACAAGTCACATTCTTGTACTTCTTTGTTTTGAATTTCAGTAGTTTTTGAGGTGAAAATGAAGACATGAATTCTATTCTGACAAGTAATCCTCTAGGTATGATAATATTTGAAGACAATAATGCATTTGAATAAGATGTAAAAGAGAGTTTTATGTTTATATATTTCATACAAAAAGCAATAACTAGGGAAGTTATTTTGGGAGGCTTTATTTATCACCCCCTAGCTAAAATTCATTTCTATCTTTCTGCTAGGCAGATGTAAGAATCATTTGGAGATGGATGGGAGGCATCCTCCCTACTCTTTGGTATCTGAACGCATCCAGGCTGCTTGACTATTAAGACCTCTTAGATGAAATGGAAGTCACCAACTATATTCCTTATAGTGAAATAGAAGACCACCAGGGATTAATACCTGATCTAACACTGCCTCCTGACATTGCCATCCTTCTTGCTTTTCAGCCTTTCAAACCACAAGATCAGTATATAGTCTGTTGATGCAATTTAAGGATACCTGAGTCTTAAATTGCAAATCCCCTGCCAACAAATTCTTAGGATTACCAGCTGAATTTTCTTTTAGGTATCTTCCTTTAAATAGTGTATAATTTCTTGAGAGCAAGGATTAACTTTATTTTTTTCTATTTGTATCCCGAACACTTAGCACATACTTAGCATAAAGTAAGAACTTAATAAATACTATTTTAAAAGATTGTTATTTTTTATTAAATTTTATTTTTTTTTAATCATCAAGCATTTATTTTTTCTGTCCTTCCTATCACCTAAAAATAAAGAACAGGCTAAAAAAAAAAAACCTTTGTAATAAGCAAACAAACAAAACTCCCATATTTATCCATATCTAAAAAAGTGTGTCATTCAGCAAATTATCTATCACAATAATACAATTCTTCATCTTCTGTCCTCCAGAGTCATGACTGATCATTCTTTAGATTAGAGTTCTCAAGTCTTTTAATTTTTAAATTATTTTTAAAAGTTGATGTTGTAGAATAAATTATACTTATTTTCTTATATATGTTCTTTCCAGGTTTCTCTGAAACTTTTTTCCTAATTTTTTTTATAGGAGAATGATATTTTATAACTTTCCTACCATAATTTATTCAATTATCTCCCCCCAAGTGATGTGGTTATTCTTCTCCATTATCCCAACTCCAGGCTAGCTCTCTGCCCACTGTGCCACCTAGTGTCAGTGATTCACATGGTATGTGTAATTTTCAGAAGGATAGAGTATTTGTGCTTTAAAAGTATGATTTTAGCAGCTATATGGAAAATCAGTTTGAAAGGGAAAATACTAGTAAGAGAAATATTATTAGACACAGTTAAAATAATTCAGATGAGTTATAATGAAGATCTGAACTAGGTAATTTTAACTATTACAATCCAAAAAATGGAAAAGCATAGATATTTTAAATGAGATCATGCATACATAATAATTTTAAGTTTTATATTATTTAAAGATCATTTTTATATTTTATAATTTAGCCTTGTATAGTATATATATGTATGTAAAATCCTTGCCTTTTTATAAACTTCAAGAAAAAGAATCATATTTCCTTCTCTGCCACCTTATTTCTCCATTGTATTTCACATTTTGTTGATTTCATGTCATTATAGTTATAATGAAAGCTTTGATTTCACTTTAATTTGGGTATATTTTTTTATATCTGTTCTTCCTTATATAGAGTAATAGTTTGTTATGCTAATATGATACAATTTAGCCATTTCCCATTTACTATGTCTCTAAGTAGTTTTCCATTTTTATTATTATCATTAAAACTGTTGTCATAATTATTGTATATTGCAAAATTGACTGCCAAAAAAGAATGTCAGTAATTCAAAATTCCATCACCAATGCAATACCATGAATTATAAAATTTCTCACTGATTTTTCACTAAATCATCATAGAAGAAAATTTTTGTGAATGATATCAAAAACTACTTATTCACATTTTTGACTTTTTTTTTTTTTTACTATTTGCCTTTGACTATTTAATGATATGCCTTAATTCTGAGGCAATATTTTTCTTCCAAATTTGTATCTTCTGTATAAAATTTTCCATAAAATCCAGATGACATTATATAATTATATATATGTATATACTTATATATACTTGCTACAATAAATTTTTTCTCTGCTTTATTCTTTTCCTTTATGTGGCATTGTTTTTGCTTTTTAAAAAGTTATTTTATTTACTCAAATCTATCTACTTTGCCCATTAGAATTTAAACTTTTTTTGCAAGCAGTAGTTCCTTCATTCTTTGCACTTCTATCCCTAGTACTACTCCTTTATTGAAAAATTTGTAATTCTTTCTTCCATTTTTATGATATTTTTCAACTGATATAATTGGATTTTTTTAAGTATGTAGTGGGAAATATGGGATTAATGCTATATTGTCCCTACTCCAACATTGTTTCCCTCAGATATTTATTAAATAGTTATTGCTTTTCTTAGTGCTTTTTTAAACTTTAGTTTATTAAATGGGAATTTATAGAAACTATGGTTTTGGAATACCTATTATTTCATTTATCTGTTTCTTTTCAGAAGAATAGTTTCTTTTCCATTTATAGTAGCTTATTAAAGCTAAATTTTACTATGTGAAAGAATTCTACTATATATAAGTAGGAAGAATTCTACTTATCTCTATTCCTTGAAATCTTTTTCTTCAGAATTCCATCTAAATGCCACCTTCTCTGAAGTTGTCCCTGAACTCTGCTTACCTTTGTTATATAAAGGCAAAATTGATTGTATCCTATTTTTTTTTTAGCTTGGAAAATAGTGAATTGTGGATATGGTTTATTATTTCTGTTCAAGGGAGCTCCAAAGTTAAAGCATGAATAACTTAAACATTAAGATTTAATTTTTGGATTTTTGCTTGGCAAAATTAGATATGTTAGGAAAGATTAATTATAGCTTAAGAGCAGGGAGGGACCACTGAGACCACGTAGTATAACTCTAATTTCATAGAAGAGGAAACTAAGGTTCATGGGGGTTAAATTGGTCTCATTGTTCACATAAGTTTGTAAATAGCAGAGCCGGGATTTACTCTCAAGTCTTTTACTTTGAAATTTGTTATGTGTAATTTTATTGTTTTTGTTTTGTTATCTTTTTTTCCGATAGATTATGTTGCCTTTGGAAAATAATTCGAAATATGAGACGAAAATATTTATTTGTGTATAATACCAATGTTTAGGAAAGTATGCTCTGTGTTAAGCTATAACACTTACAAATTTGGGAGGCATGCATTAAAAAATTAAGCAGAGAGAGCCAGGGTATTCCCTTTGGAATGGAAGAGACTACTGTGTATGTGGCAGGAAAACTCCTTGGTAATGGTTATTATACCATATTGGCCTATTTTTATTTAAAATAAAATTTGTCTATCATTGAAGAGAAATTTTAAATCACTTAATTGAATTTCATATTAGATGCCTGTTATATGTGTTGTTCTAGGCATGTTTATTTTAAGTAAAAAGTATTCCTATCTCCACATCTCTTATAATTTAAGTAGAAGAGTGAAATAAAAGTCATTTTTAAAGTGATATTGAGGCAGGGGAATGATATAGCATAAAGAATTTTTTTAAAAAAGGAAATGGAAGAAATGTAATGAATAGAATCCAATAATGATCATTAATATTAGTAATTAAAATAAAGAGTGATGGATCATTTCATTAAAATCCTATGATTTTCTTAATATGAGAACTGCTTCCCTTAAAGCAAATCACAAACTATTCAGGACTCATTGTTAAGAGAAAATAACTTCCCTTAATTTTAGAAATTAAATAATTTGTCTGAGGTCACACAGTTAACTGCTATCATAGCTAGGGCTAGAATCAAGGAATGCCTAACCCCAAGTCTAGTACTCTACTAATTACATCATGCTTCCTTTAAATCAGAAGTTAAAATGATCTTTAAATAGAGCAAAGCAAAAATGGAAATTATGAAATCAGATTATACATTAAAAATCTTTTATATGTACAGCAGAAAGCAAAAGAATAACCACAAGGAAGTAAAGAAAAGATGGATGATCATGAATATATAATTTCTTCATATCATATATACTTTAATGAAATGAAAATTTATTATTACATATTTTGCCTCTCTGATGTTCTGCTGGGCACATGATGGTGTGTTTTTTTTTTTTAATTTTCCTTTTCTATCTTTTTCTATTTGTTTTTCTTATTTTGTATTTAGTTTTAAATTTTTAAAAAATTGGAAAAGGAAGAAGAAAAAAAAATCTTTTATATGAAGATAAGATAGAATAGATATAGGTATAAAGTAGGGGTTTTCCCCCTCTCTATTAGCATAATCACAGAAGACCCATTTTTCTCAAATTATATCAATCAATTGTGCAATTAGGTGTTAAGTAATGTGTGAATAAGTTATTAAAAAGTTCTGGAGAAGATAGATCTTTTCAATGGATGAAGGCAGATAACATTGTAAAAGTAATAGCTTAAGACTGATTAAAAGAATTGGACACTATTATGGGTATAGGAGTAAAAAAAAAAAAAAAAAACAATAACAATCCAGTGATGAGTTCATCTAAATCATCTAAATCAAGATTTAGTCTAATGATAAAGAACTCCAGTTTGAATGATTTTAATTTGAACTAAATCCTTGAGAAATGAAATCTCTTAAGAGCAATAGGGAAGAGAGAGTTTCTATTTATACTTTTGTTGTCACATGTTGTCACACATGCTGAACCAATAGGAGAAAAACATCTAAACAGAAGCAAAAAGACACAGTCTGAGAACAGACACATAGATACTGAAAAAGCCATTTGATAGAAGAAACAGTTTCAAGAAATGTTGTCCCTTGCACTAGAGAAGAATGTTAGGAAAGGACTTAAACCACATGTTTATCTTTTGGCTATGTGTATTCTCTCTATATGCTTCACTCCCACTTTGCTTTCCTTGCACTCTGTCTGCTTTTATTTGTGGGAAAGTATATCACAGATTTTTAAAGTGATGTTTGTTGTGTACCGATTGTACTTAGTACTAAGTAAATGAATTTTTCTAAAATCCAATTAAAATTTATTTGACATAAATAGGAAGCAGAGTGGAGGTACTGGTGTAAATAGGGCAATCATGAGCCACAGTGCTAGAAATCCAGCCCTTTCATAGTTTTTTTTACCCCTAGAATCTTGAGGACTACAATGAAGTAGCCAACCTCTGGGGACTCAGACTCCCAACTGAAATAAAAGTTGTGCAAGTAGCACTTATACTTAGGAAAATGAAAAGAATGTTTATGTCATAGAGAAGAAGGAATGATCATAATTAATTGGTAATCACTAACCATAATGGGAGAAAAAACAGTCTAGAAAGGGATTGAAACTTGATTTTGGGAGCTGGGACTTTTGACTGAGTTGCATATAGTGCTGGACTAGTTTGGTGCTATTTATACAAACAGATAAAACCACTTGAAAGCAGAACAATAACAATGGGGCAGTATTGTTTACAAGTTGTAGTCTTGGAAGCATTAGTCCAGACAGTTGACAAACTTGTATTTTTAGGAAATATGTAACTCTTTCTAATTTCCAAAATTCTATTTGGTCTATAAAATTTTTTGCAGTGGCCCTATTCAATTTCCTAATAATTGTCTTTCACCTTCCTTCCGTCTCCAGTTTCTTATCATGCTTCCTGTGTTACTAAGAGTGAGGCCATTCTTGTGCTGTAGAGATGAGCATGCTATGTAGAATCTTCTGGGTCCTTTATATTTCATGGGAGAACATTTCATTTTGATTTCTTAGATCTTATTGTGTGGTCTGAAAGAAATAAAAATCCTTGAGTTCTATTATCCTTGTTAACCAAAAGCATTCCCAAATTCATGTGGATACTTTGTTTTCTTGGATATAATTAAAAAAAAATATGGTAAGTCAAACAGAAACCAACTTCTCAGCATACTGGCAAAAGTCACAGAGGATGTGTGGACATGGATATTCAACAAACTTTGAAGAGATAAGTTCAGTACAGATTCATGATATACATGACCTAAGGAATAGCATAAGTGAAATTAACATTGGAAGTAATGTGTGGGGGAATGAGAGTGTGCATTTGGATGTAGCACTATTTCATTGAAGGTCATTATGCCTTAAAGTGTTAGAAAATGTGGGATTATTGGAAAAGAGGGAGAATTTGATTAAAGGGAGAGGGGATTTAAGTATAGCATATTAATAGGAATGAAATAAGCTAATTGGGCATTAAATATTATCATTGAACCAAGGATGTGTAAAGTAAACATTACTGATAATAAGGAAAAAAAAAAGCCTTACATTACTGGTAAGTAGAAGTCACTTTTTTCATTATTTTTATATCTCTGGCATCTCATATTCTATCCAATATGATGATTGACTACTGACAGAAAGGATCAGAGAAGGGGTCATGAAGGCATATCTATTTGTGACATTTAAGCTTTAAAAGATGGGCAGGCATTCATATGAAATTGAATAGTAAAGAAACAATGAGAGGGCAATATAAAGCAAAAGGAATTTAATGAGATAATATTTGTAAAACTCCTAACATATTGCCCGATAGATAATAGGTACTTAATGAATGCTTGTTCTCTCCCACACCTTTCCCTAATTCTGAACTGGAAAGAGATTGGGGAAGTTTAGAACTTGTACCATAAAATAGGAGTTGTGAATAGCCCGGTTTGGCTGTAGTACAGTACACATAAGTATCACAAGTTTTTGTTTTTGTTTTTAGATTAAAATAACACCTTCAAAGCCATTGACCTTTAAAGCTGCTTCATTTTTATAGGAAATTGAGTTCATGGTGGTTGTGATACACACAGAGTAAAGAGCTAGTATCTGAATTGGAATTTGAACTCCCAAATCTGCTGTCTCATTCACTATACCATCCTTCCTTCCACTGAAGGGATTTAGGTTAGTGTCCATGTACAGAGATCCTTGAATGTCAGACCAAGGACTAGCTTTATGTATATGTATAGTTTACAGATATAGAAAAAATTGAGGTGTACAAGGAGAGGGATTGAAAGGTTTTGATTAGAATAGAGATATTAACAGATCTATGCAGTATGATAAACCTGGCAATAGTGGGGAGGGTAGTTCAAAGGGAAAGGGGAGAGTGAAGATAGGAACACTACTTAGGAGGCTATGCGAATGGAGCTTAATAGGTAGGCAGTATTCCCAGGAAAGCAGCCAGATTTCTCAGGATTGGAAGGGACATTCAAGGGTTGAAATTTCAGGAAAATACAGCAGTTATTTGATGTTCTGGGGTGGGAAGTGTTCTAGGGATTTCCAGGATTAGCTTCTAATGCCAGTTAGAAGGGATTTGAATTGCATGTTTACCTAAGGATTGGGGTTGAGAATTTAATCCATTCGAGTCTCTGACATAGTAAGTTAATACAAAGAACTGTTCAGTATGATTGATTGCTGACATATATGCATATAAATTCTAAGCTAGGTAAATAAATATTGTTTTCCCCCATCTTCCAATTCTAAGATATTCTCAGCTACAGCAAGATGTTTTTATTTTGTTTTATTGTTTTTGCCTCTAATGCTTCCTTTATTTACTAAAATGTTACTCAAAAACCTAATTGCATTGTAAAATTATAAAGGACCTTGGCAATAAAGGGAATGTATTTATTGTATTTCCTTTGGATATTCTTAATATCAAGAAACTTTTCTAAATAGACTATATCTTGAAGTAGTGTCCTGATAATCTTTGCTTGAAAATTATGAGTACTTTAGATGCTATTTTTACCAAAATTCCCTTATTTTGATGAGAAAACTGATGCCAAGACACCTGAATTGATTTGTCTTAAGATCATTTAGCTACCTTTCTTAAGCATATATATTAATAAAAATAGAGATCTTCCTCAGTCTTTATGTTTGTTTTAAGAGAAGATACAGAATCTTTGAATCATTGCTACTTGGGGGGCAGAGCCAAGAGGACAGAGAGTAGACAGGTCTTTGAGCTCTTCCTAGCTTTCCTTAGATCAACACCAGATCAAACCTCTGAATGAGTTTTGTAGTGACAGCACTCACAAATATTTGGAGTGTAACAAATTTCTAGCAGAAGATATTTTGGGAGAACTTGAAGAAAGGTCTGTTTCAAATGGACATAGGGGGACTCAACCCCGGCATAGGTGCAGCACAGAGAGACTCAGGGGGAAGAGGCCTTTGTCTGCCTGGGAATCCAGTGGGAGGTTTTTAGCCAAAGTACAGCAGCCTGTCTTGGTTCAGAAGCCAGTGGATCAGCACACTACTTATGAGACCTCCAACACAACTACAGAAGGCAAATAGACCCTGAACCCTAGCATAACAAGTGGGATGTGAAGGAACCTGCAGCACCCCCAGCCTCATGGCAGCATGAAGCTACTGTGGCCTATAGGGGGAAGCTTGGGACAATTTCCCCTTTGCCCTACGAGCAGACTTCAATCTTTAAAAATAAGCAAAAAAGCAAAAAGAGTTTTTGATTGCGATAGCTATTATGGAGACAGGGAAGGACAGATCTGAAATCCTGATGACACTAAAGGCAAAACATCGCCAGATGAAGCTTCAAAGGCTGATATAAGTTGGTCTCCAACTCAAAAGACTCTCTTGGAAGAATTCAAAAAAAGATCTTTAAAAAGAGAAGATAAATGGTGAAAGGAAATAAAACCTTCAGGAAAAGAAACATAGAAATTATCTGAAGAAAACCACTCCTTAAAAATTAGTTCTGGAAAAATGGAAAAAGAAAACAATTCCTTGAAGAACAGAATTTATGAAATGGAAAAAAAAATCCAATGAACAAAATATCATTTAAAAGTTCAAATGCAAAAAGACATAAAAAAGCTAACTAAAGAAAATAATTCACTAAAAATTAGAATTGAAAAAAATGGAAGTGAATGATTCAATGAGACATCAAGAAGCAGTCAAACAAAACCAAAAAAAAAAAAAAAAAGAAAAAGAAAAAAAAAAACTAAAATATCTCAGCAGAAAAACAACTGACCTGGAAAATAGATCCAGGAGTGACCATCAAAGAATTATTGGGCTACCTGAAAACCACAGTGAAAAAAAGAACCTGGCCAACATCTTTGAAGAAATCATCAAGGAGGGAGGTGGAGCCAAGATAACTGAGAGCAGACATGACTCTGTGACCTCTACTGACTTTCTTACAAACCAACAGCAGATTAAGCTTCTAAATTGGTTTTGAATATTTGAAGTATAATACATTTCTATTAGAAGTTATCTTGGAAGAGCTTCAGAACTGTTTCTGTTTCAAACACACAGAGGAACAGTCAGCTGAGCCAAGACTGCAGCACAGGGAGACTGAGACAAGAGACTGGGGCTGGGAGTCAGAGTATTGTGGCTTCCACACACCTGGGAATCTTCTGTGAGCTTCTTAGGCTACTCTGTCGTGGTTGCAAGCAGGTGATTTGGCAGATTTGTATTTTGTAAAAGGCAGATTGTAAACTACTGAGCCCTGGAAGAATGCCAGACCTAGCCGCCATTACCCAGGACTGGAAATCAATCAGCAGAACTATCCCACAGCAAATTAAAGCAGCTGTCATTCCTTTGCATTGAATAGACCTCTAGCCTTTAAAAAAATGAATAAAAAACAAAAAAGAACTCTCACCGCAGATTGTTTTTATGGAAAGAGGAAAAAATGGACCTCAAATTCTGAGGTTCTAAAGACAAAGCAACTCCAGATGAAGCCCCAAAAAGAGACATGAGCTGGTCCCCATTTCACAAGGCTTTTTTCAAAGATTTTGCAAAGAATCTTAAACGAGAGTTAGAAGAAAAATAAGGAAATGAAATGAGAACATTGCAAGAAGAAATGGAAAAAGCATACAATGCCCTACAAAATAGATATGAAAAAGACACCAATTCACTGAAAAACAAAATTTGTGAAATGGAAAAAAAGAATCCAATGAACAAAAAATACAATTGGTCAATTGCAAAAGAATCTAAAAAGGTAACTGAAGAAAATAATACAATAAAATTTAGAATTGAACAAATGGAAGTTAATGACTCAATAAGACTTCAAGAATCAGTCAAACAAAACCAAAAAATGAAAAAATAGAAGAAAATATGAAATATTTCTTAGGAAAAAGAACTGACTTGGAAAATAGATCTAGGAAAGATAGTTTAAGGATTATTGGACTTCCTGAAAACCATGATAAAAAAAAAAACCTAGACTTATAGGTCTTATATCTTATAGGAAATTATAAAAGAAAACTGCCCTTATATTTTAGAATCAGAAGGTAAAATAGCCATTGAAAGAATTGACCAATCGCCTCCTGAAAGAGACTCCAAAATTAAATCGCCAAGGAATATTGTGGCTAAATTTCAGAACTATTGCACCAGGGAAAAGATATTGCAAGCAGCCAGAAAGGGAAAAAAAAATTAAATATCAATGAGGCATAATTAGGATTACCCAGGACCTAACAGCTTCCACCTTAAAGGATCGAAGGACCTGTAATCTGATATTATGAAAGGCAAAGGAGCTTGGATTACAGACAAAAATAAGCTATCCAGCTAAAATGAGCATTATCTTTCAGGGAAGAAGATGGACATTCAATGATATAGGTGAATTCATTTTCTAATGAAAAGACTAGAACTGAACAAAAAATTTGATCTCCAAACACAGAACTCAAGAGAAGCATAAAAAGGTAAAAAGGAAAGAACTATTGAGAATTATATTTCTGTTATGGATATACTTAGAGAATGTGGGTATAATTTGATTTTATTATGATCATATGAAAAAGAAACTAGTGGTGGAAAGGGGATCTTACTGGAAAAAGAAGAAAAAGGAGATAAAATAAGGGAAATTATATCTCATGAAGAGGCAAAGAGAACCTATCATAATTCAGAGAAAGAAGGGAGGAGAATGAGCATTGTGTGAATCTTACTCTTATCAGATTTGGCTCTAAAAAAGAATATCAGACATATTTGGTTTCACAGAGAAACTTGTCTCACCTTATAGGGAAGTAGGAGGGAAAGGGGGGAAAGAAAGGGAAAGACTAATAGAAAGAAAAACAGAAGAATTAGGGAAAAGGTGGAGGGGCTCTAAAAGGGGAGGACTGTTTGAAGGAGGTGGTCATCAAAAGCAAAATACTGGGGAGGAGGGAAGAAGGAAAGGAAAGAGAAAAGCATAATTTAAGGTAAATAAGATGGCAGGAAATTCAGAATTAGCTATTTTAACTGTGAATGTGAATGGGATGAATTCTCCCATAAAATGGAAGCAGATAGCAGATTGGATTAAAAACCAGAATCCTACAATATGTTGTTTACAAGAAACACATATAAAGTATAGTGATACATATAGCATGAAGGTAAAGGGCTGGAGTAGAATATATTATGCTTCAGGTGAAGAAAAAAAGAAATCATCAAGGAAAACTACCCTAGTGTCCCAGAAGCAGAGAATCAAATAGCCATTGAAAGAATTCACTGATCACATTCTGAAAGAAAACAAAATGAATATTTGCTACACTGTAATCTCCAGGAAGGTAGCATCTAGCACACAATCTTATGCATAGTAGATATTTTGTCAAATTTCAATTTTTTTGATTATTGTTTTCTTCAAAGGGATTAAATCAATCTAAAAGCCCCTAAGACTAAGTATTGCATCTATGTTTAAGGAAAATAATATAAAATATTATAAAATTCTCCATTTATTTCCCCAAAGTCTTTAATTGAATCTAGCTGACATATTTTTTTCAGGTTTTTCCCTTCTTTTTTTTTTTGTTATTTTATTGTCCTACTTTTCCCCCCGTTTTTCACAGTTTCCAGGTTTCCTGCATTCCAAGAGCTTTTTTTTTTTAATAGTACAATTGTAATGAGCTGAGGCTTGAGTTGATGCACTGAGGTCCCAAGCATGTGAGGCTAAATAGTAATTGGACCACGCTCTATTAATATATATGCTTGGAGAAAGAATGGCCCCCTCCCACTCTTTGTGCAAGTCCTGATGACTTGTTGTATAGGAAATGACGATTTTGGTGGGTGGAGGCAGGGGAGTGGAAAGGGAAGTGGAAAGAGAGGCTGCTGGCTGGTATCTTGTCACAGCTGCTTGCATTGCTATTACAACCACCCTTCATCTCCGATCCCCCTCTGCTAGCTGGCTTCCTGTCGCAGCTGCCCATATTGCTATCACAATCCTTCTTCACCTTTACTGAGAATAAAGATTGAAGATTTTTCCCTTAACCTGAATTCCTGACTCCGGCTGATTTTAAATACATGGTCATCGCATACAATAAGACAACTAAGCAAAACTAACAGAGTGACATGATCTAATGATACATGTAGCATTCTAAACCTATGATTCCCCAATCTCTCTATTTTTAAATATTTTTTAAAAAAATTAACAGAAATCTATTTCCTTTTACTCCCATCTCTTTGAAAAACAATTGGAGAAAATGCTTTTAAACAAAGAGTTAAGGAAAAACAAATTCTTTTAAAAATTATATATCATCACCTCTCTTTCAAGAAATGGATACCATCCTTCCTTATTGATCCTCTGGAATCAAGGATGATCATACATTGATCATAGTTCTTAAAGCTTTCAAAGATGTTTTTCTTTAAAGTGTGATTGTCATTTTACAAAATTTTCTCCTGGTGCTATTAATTATTTTTAATCAGTGTGTAAAAGTTGTCCAGATTGTCCATTTTTAAAAATAATATTAATGAGATAAATTGTTCTTCTGGTTCTGCCTGTTTTGTATTATCTCTTCCATATCTCTTTGAAATAAACTATTTCCTCATTTATTACAGCACAAATGTATTCCATCATTTTTTCCATTGTTCCAATTATTTGCATCCCCTTACATTCCAGGTGTTCATTCTTTTTTTTTTTTTCTCTGTTTTTTTTTTTTTGGGGGGTGGGTGGGTGGCTATCACAAAAAGGACTATAAATATTTCTCTATGTAAAGAACCTTTTCCTATTCTTTGGGTATAGGCCCTAGTAGTGGTTTAGCTATATATTCCAAGAAGTATAAGGAACTGATTCAAATGTATAAGAATGAGAATTATTCCCCAACTAATAATGTGACCAAGAATATGAACAGTAGTATCCAAGGGAAGAAAATACAGACTGTTTGTAGCCATAAGAAAATATGTTCCACATGATTCCTATTAGAGAAACAGTTCTGAGATCCTATCTTACAACCACTTTAGATAATCAAACAAGCACAAAATCTCAGAGTAGGACAGAACTTCAAAGAACATCTAATAAAACTTTTTATTTAAAAAAAGAATTGTCTAATATCCATGTCTTTGCATTGACTATCCCCTTAACTGCAGTGGTCTTCCTCCTCAGTAACATCTCACAGACTGTCTTCCTTCAAGAGTGAGATCACATCCCACCTTCTGAAGGAGGTGTTTCTATATCTTTACTTCTTTTCTTTCTCTTTCCATTCTGTGGATTTCCTTTCTAAGACTACTTTTATGTACCTAATTATTCTTTATCATATATATCTATGTATGTATATACATATAAGCATGAATATAAACAAGTATAAACATACAAAAATAATTACAAACCTATATACATAGACATACCTAATTATGCATGTATGATTTCTCCTCCCCTATAAAAACTCAAGTTTCATAAGAGCAGGGACTATATTTGCCATTCTATTCTCATTGTATATACTGTTAGGCACATAGGAGATATTTAAGAGGTATATGTTGACTTGACTTGATTTTGGAGCAGAGACCATTTTCACATTTTCTTCATATCTTTAGTGGCAGAATTAATTAAGCTTTATATTCATAGCACTTGGTATTTAATAAATGCTTAATAAATATTAATTAATTCCTGATATGAGTCATGAATAGCTTTACATCACTGAAAATGACTAAACAAACCATGTAACATACTGATAACCATCCTCTTCTTACCTCCAAATGTTTGAATTAAATTCAGTTGAAAAACTTACTTTGTGGTATTCTGCAGATTTTTACATTCCAGCTTAAATGGCCAAGGTTTGAGTTCTGCTTTCAATACGAAGAAACAATATGATTATGTGCAAATCATTTAATTCAACCCATTTTCCCAAAGATCTAAAAAATGGCAGTTATATGACTTACAACGAACCCCTCAAAATTGATTTTTATAAATCGTAGTTTGTATAAAATGCAAGTATATTTTTATGATGGTCATGGCATTTTGGCTTGCTTTTAGTCCTGGATATGTAAGACATTTCTTCATATGCTCTTTTTTTCCCCCAAAGTGCCTTTTCCAACTCTCAGCCTCACTTCCTTGTTGCTGTGAGTTTATATTAGAACAAATGATTTCAGTGATTTGGGGAAAGACAGAATATGTAGCTATCAACTACTGTACAGTGATAACATTCATGTGATGTGACAGCATTTAAGGAGAAAATAAAGAAAGCTTGTGAAGAAAATTTACTGCTGATCTCAAGTTACCCAATGTGGTTCTGGCCTGTGGTTATCTTGAGGCCAGAAGCACAGCTAAGCTGTGGTTTTGAGGTGGTATGTGGAATAAAGACCTAGTTCATATGAATATGGCTTGTTTTACTTTGAAAGGAAACAGCAGTAATATAAACAGCTACTGGTACAAACTAGCTCTTGTCTGTCCTCTGTATCAGCCTTTGGGTTTAGTGTCACGTTAACAGGAATTAAATAGCTTAGGCTTTAAAGTTAGTAGTTTCATGACATGAATTCTTTTTTATAGTCAGGATATAAATTGTTTCTTTCACTTGTGCAGTGCTATTATATTTCTGACACCAGAGGAATTCTTGGATTTACAGTCACCCTGAGACAAATCAGTGTTGTTTTGCTAAATCAGTTGCATAAAGGATGAGAGACAAATTGGATTATAAAATACTGCTCCACTACTTCAGAGATTCATTTTGTAAAAAACTTAGCTATTTTCTAACATTTGCCAGGTGGAATATAACAAAGTAACCAAAGTAAATGATTAGGATTCAGGCTGGTGTGATTTGCTAGATAGCAAACGATTTGGGAAATTTGAGTGGCCCTTCTATTAAGCCTATTAAGTATGAATATTTGAGTTTATTTAGAGATGAAAATTTGACCTCTGAATGCTTTGATATTTCATGACAAGAGTAGAAATCATAGACTGTAGGATTTGCCATTTTAAGTCCCTTTGTTCAATATGATTTTATTGATGACTAAGTATCTAGTAGTGACATAGAATAGTAAGAAAATTGATAAGGACTTTTTATTGGATATCAGATCAAATAAATTGGTTGGGTTACTGTACTTTTCAATTAAATAATTCATTATAGTGACATTCAAAAACTTTTTCCCATCCCACAACAAGACTAAGTAATTAATACAAACTTTAACAACAACAACAATAACAAACTATTCAAGGTGGAGAGCTGTCTTTGTTGTCATTTGGATCCCACCTCTACCACCTGCTGATTTTGTGAATCAGAAAATTATGTGACTTCAGTCCTTTAGAAAACTCTGTAAGTATTGAAGCTACTATAAATTTTCAGAGGAAAGTTCCTCTTCTGAGAGTTCCTCATAATAACAATGAAATAACAAATCTAGGAAAAATAAAAATTCTTGTTGATCTTATCCCCTGATGTCTCTCATAGGATCTGGTTCCAGAAATCATCTCTCTCATCCAGTCATTTTCAGTTACTTCCTTTCTTGTTCCTTCCTGTTTATCTATACGCATTCTTATTTCTCTCATAAGGTAAAAAGTTGCTTTCCATTGAATCTTTCTTCTCATTTATGTATCTTCCCATTTTCTGTTTTCATTTTTGCCAAGTTTCTTGAAAAACAAATTTCTACCTGATGCATCTTCCACTTTCATTATTTTTTGTCCTGCCTTTCATGACCTCCCTGCAAGGAAATTATCTAATCAACACTGAGATTTATTCAGTGGTTTTCTTATTGACTCTTTATTCTTCCTGACTACTAATACAGCTTTTGATACTTTTAAACAATCTTTGCTTCTGTGTAACCTCTTCTCTCTTAGCTGTTGAGGCTTCATACATTTGTTTCTCCTCTTTCTTTTCTTTAATTTTTATTTATTTAAAATTTAGTAGGGAATAGGAAAAAATAGAAAGATAAAAATAAAAAAGGAAAATAAAAAATCAAAGTAAAACAAAACATTGCCATGTGCTCAGCAAAACATCAGAGAGAACTTAAAATACATTTCAATAAATTTCCACTTTAAGAAAACATATATAATAGTAGTAAAGATTGTATATTCATAATGTTCTGTATTTTCTTTGCTTCTTGCAGATTATTTCTTTGTTCACTTTTAATTTTTTTCTTTTATTCCCATTTCATCCCCTACCTCTTCCAAGCAGGCTACAGTTAAGCACAAGAATACACATATGTACACACACACATAAAACATATATATATATATATATATATATATAAAAAATAAAATATTAAAAAACATATATATATATACACACATATACACATATATTCATACCTCTACCCATAAATCTGTATTCACACATACATATACCTATATGCATATATACAAATATACATACATGTGCATTTACACATATGTAGACATGCATCTTAAACATTTTTAATATTGCTGACATGTGATGTAGATTTCTCTTTTGATTGAGTCTTTAAGTTTGACTTTGAGATTAATTATTACTACTCCTTTTTCTATTAAATTCTACTCTTGATACTTATAGTGTTTGTATATATCTTATTTCCTATTCCTGTTAACTCTTCACTTTAATCCTATTACTTAAATTGCCTTACTATTACTTAGTAAGTAATAGTTCTTACCCATGGATCTCTTCTTTATCTTCTCCCTCCACTTTTCCCCTTTCTCTTTATCTCATTCCTTATCCTTTATCTACAGACCTTATTGTACTTCCATTAATCCAAACACATTTTTATATACCCCACATTATCTTTCTTCCTCCTATAATTTTTTTTAATAGATTCTGGAAAGGGCGTGTGTGTGTATGTGTGTATGTGTGTGTGCATGCACGCGTGTGTGCGAGCACTCATAAAAAAAAAAAAAAAAAAAAACCAAAACCTTAACCCATTCCCAACGTCAATTTTCAGGACTACCAGCCCTTCTCCCCTCTCTAATACCTTTGTTGCTCTATAAGTTCTTTCTCTGCACTTTATTCATATAGCATATTTGTTATTTATACCTTTTCCAAGACAGTTTTGCTTTTTAGAGTCAGATGAAGCTCAGTCTGTCCCTTTCTTTCTTTCTTGCTTGCTTGCTTGCTTTGATTTGCATTTACTTTCCTTAATTCTTTCTGGATGCAGATGTCATTTTCTATTCCAAGTGTTTTTTAGAATTGCCTTATATCACTGAATTGCTTAGAAGAGCTAAGTTTATCATAGCTGATCATCATGCAATCTTGCTTTTGCTATGTACAACGTTCTCCTAGTTCTGCTCATTTCATTTAGCATCAATTCATATAATGTTTCCCTAGGCTTTTCTGTTTTTTTTTTTTTCTGAAGTTTTCTATTAATTTTTAAAAAATAACTTTTTATTGACAGAACCCATGCCAGTGTAATTTTTTACAATATTATTCCTTGCACTCACTTCTGTTCCGATTTTTCCCCTCCTTCTCTTCACCCCCTCCCCCAGATGGCAAGCAGTCCTATACACACATAGATACAATATATGTGTGCAGTTCTCTTGTTGCACAGGGAGAATTGGATTCAGAAGGTATAAATAACCCGGGAAGAAAAACAAAAATGCAAGCAGTTTATATTCATTTCCCAGTGTTCTTTCTTTGAGTATAGCTGCTTCTGTCCATCCTTGATCAATTGAAACTGAGTTAGATCTCTTTGTCGAAGAAATCCACTTCCATCAGAATACATCCTCATACAGTATCGTTGTTGAGGTCCAATCTTTCTTTTGAACTACACAATTACTGATGTCATTCTTAAACATATGGTATACATTTTCATGTAATAAACACAAACAATTTGTCCTTGTTGACTCCCTTGAAATTATTCTTTGATGTTGACTCTTGTATGTTAAATGTTCAGGTTTGGTTGAAACAAAGTCCTGAAAATCTGCAAGTTTGTTGAATATCCATTTTATTTTCTGTTCAGTAGTATGGTTAGTTTTGCTGGACATGATATTTTTGGCCACAGGCCTAGTTCTTTTGATATTTGAGATGTGTGTGTGTGTGTGTGTGTGTATAATTCCATTTATTGTAGATGCTGATAAATCCTGTATAATTCTAATTTCAGCTTGAACATATTTGAATTTTTTGAATTTTGTTTTGTTTTGTGGATAATTTGTTCTTTGAACTGGAGATTTAAAAATTTAGTAATAATAATTCAATATATTTTCCATGCAGGATCTCTTTAAGATAGTGATTGTTGTTTTTGTTTTTGTTTTTTCTATTTCTACTTTTCTCTCATGTTCTATCATTGCAGTACAATTTTCTTTGATTATTTCTTGCAGTATTATGTCAAGATTCTTTTTTTTGGTCACAGTTTTCAGGTAGTATAGTTATTCTTATATTTTCTTTTCTTGATCTGTTTTCCAGATCTGTTGTTCTTTTTTAATAAGAAGTTTCACATTCTATTCTATTTTTTTTAACTCTTTATGTTTTATTATCCTTTGGCTCTTAGGCTTCCCTGTCTTCCTCTTGCCCAGTTCTAATTTTCAAAGAATTATTTTCTTCTTAAGACTTGTATCATTTTTTCTAATTGTTTGACTTTTTTTCATAAGTTCTTCTCTTTTGTTTTGATTTTTCCTCAATCTTTCTCATTTGATTTTTGAAGTCTTTTGAGTTCTTCTATAAATTCCTTCTGGGAAGACAGCCATTTACCATTACCCTTTGGAGTGTAAGAAGCTTTTATTCTTCCTCTGAAGATGAATTTCAACCTTCCCTATTCCCTAGTAAGTTTCTATGGTTGGGTTCTTTCTTCATTGTCTAATTTTTAAAATAAGAACTATTGGTGTAAGCACCTCTAAGCATGGAGTGGAGGGAATGGTGTCTCTATTTTCACTTTACCTCTCCCTCTAATTTGGAACCCCAAACTAAAAGCTCCATCCTCCTACAAGTGCCCACAGTCAATAGCATCTGTGCCCCATTGTTGCTATACTCACCAAGTATGCTGATTCCTGCCCCCTGGGGTCATGTCTCAGCAGTACAGGTGGTCTTGGTGTTCCTAATCAGCAGAGGTTACCTTAGTCTTCCTGGATTTAGGTCCCCAACTTCCCATGCTGTCCTAGAGATGAAAATTTCTGTGGTTCTAGTTTGGTCTGAGGCTTCTTCTTAACCCAACTTCTCCTAGAGCTTCCTGCTTATTGTTTTAACTAACCTGGAGATGTTTGCACTTCACATAGGTCAAAGCTATTCTTGGGGTCTATTTTTGGATCTTCTCAGGTTGTTCTAGGAAGACCCCATTTTTCCCCAAGTTTTATTTGTTTTTTTTTTTTTTTAACCAATCTATATTCATCCTGAGGCATAATTCTGTTTTATTTGTGGGGGAAATCTGGAAAGCTCAGAATTTTCTTGATATGACTTATTCTTTTCCCTTGTCAGGAAGAAGCTATTATCAGATAATTCTATTATCAGATAATCCCCAGACTAGGAAGGTACTCTTTAGCATCCCCCCACTTACCATCTCCAAACTTCTGGTATCTACAAACAATTTTTTGAGATATTGATTGACATATCTCTAGGCAGGTCTGGGACTTGGTCTGCCTGGTACATTATACCTAGCTCCTAATCCCTCCCTCTGAGTTCCTATCTTTCCTTCCCTAGTCTCCCTGAGAAACCTCCAAAATTGTATTTCCCCTATAAAAGGTCTGCTTATGATGAAGATCATTGCTAAATTCCCTTCAGGACTAAGCCTACTATGAGATCATTCTCTCTCCTTCATCATAGTGCCTTCCTTTTAATAGCATCTGTCTCTTTCTCTGGCTAACTCAGGTTAGTCTAACTATATGCTCTTCCATCTCTATTTCATATTTGCCATTCCTGGTGTCTATTGTATCCCTTCATTTTGTCTGTAACATCTTCCCTTAAATTCCCTTGCCAAGAGAATGATCATTGTGAATTTGTCACATTTTCATTCTAAACTAGGAATTACTACCTTAGCCTCATCATTTTGATTTACTCTGCCATCTTCCCCCTCCTAGTTTTCTTAAATATTACTTACTGTTCTCTTTTATTGGTTACTCACATTTCTCTTGACACTTTCAGGACATTATTGCCTAAGGTTCTTTTCTTGGCCCATTTTTCTTTTGTCTCCAAACAATCTCTTACTTTATACTTCTCTTTTCTAGGATTCACTAAGTTCTTAAGTATTTCAGATTTTACCTCAAAGCAGACTATCCAAAGTACCATTTACCCTGATCTTGGAAAGGAATTTGTGGGTACAAGAAAAGGGTAATCAAGTTAACAGATAAGACATAGAAACAAATAGGAGACAAAAGCAGATATACCATAGCATTTAGTGAGAGGTTGAGAGTAGTAGCTGCAAGAGAGTATGAGTCAGGATAATGCAAGCACAGCTTATATCTTGGGTGAATTTTGAACTGCTGCTTAGCCCAGTCGGGCAAAAATGATTAATGACTTTTCTTTCCTTTTCTTAGAGAGAAACTAATGTATATGTGGGATCACTCATTCTTTTTGAAACTTATGCTTCCCACTGGACTTAAGATTCTGGGGGGGTAGTATTGAACTTGCTTTCAAAAATTTATTTTATTTCCTAAGATGGAAAATATGATGAAGTTGTTGATTAATAGTAATTCTAACCTGCATGTGTTTTATTTAAGGCTTACAACCAGAGGTGAGAGAGGAAGAACATAACTCATTCCAGTTAGTGTAATGGATAGAACACAGAATTAAGAATTGAGTTAAAATCTGGTCTCAGACACTTAGTAATTGTGTGACTCTGGGCAAGTCGCTTAACTGCTGTTTGCCTCAGGTTTTTCAATTGGAAAATTGAGATAATAATAACACCAATTTCTCAGGATTATTGTAAGGAAATAAAATACTAATTGAGATAATATAATTGTAAAACACAGCATAGTACCTGTCATGTCATAAATGTTATATAAATACTAGTTATTATTCTTAGGAAGACCAAATATTTAGCTTGGACTCTATCCTGGGAACATAGGCATTAATTTAGTATAGTTGGACAAAATGGGAGAGTGGTATTGACTTATATACAAACTTATCATATCAATTAGGAATTCATATGCCTCTAAATGGTGAGTTGCTAGTGAGAAAACCATAGGTAGATATTTTAACTTTATTTTTCATGGCTGAAATTTTTGCCTCTTTGGAAAGCAAGCTGCGTCCTGTCCTATAGGGGAGGAGCCACTTAGAGTTCTATCCACATAAAATCAAGAGGAAGAGAGTTAAATGAATCATTGACAAACAGCTTCCTCAGGTCTATATACTGCTTACACATAATTATATATGTTCATGTTTTCTTCATCATTTGAATATAAGATGATTGAAGGCAAGAAGAATCTCACTTTTATTTTTGTAGTCCCAACACTTGGCACAGTTCTTTTTATATAGATGTTTAACAAATGTTTTGTTGATTGATTCCAAATGTCATTCATTCTAATTCTTTGAAAGTATCTTTTCTCAGTCTTTTGTCAAGGTAAAAAATCCTCAGTTCCTTTGATTCATTTTCCCCTGATATGAATCAGAATTCTTTCCCCATACTTATTATCCTTCCATAAAATCTCCCTATTTTATCAATGTCCATCATAAAATTCAGCATAATATTTCTGATGTGGCCCAACTAGAGCAAAATATAGCAAGATTGTTATCTCCTTAGTTCTGGACTCTATTCATCCATTAATATAAACTAAATTTGCATTATCTTTCTTGATGGCCTCATCACATATTGAATTAACCTAAATATTTTTAGATTAATTTCTAGTAATGTATCATCTATAATAGTGAAGTTGACTTTTGGAAAGCCAATGTAAGACTTTCATTTCATTCTAATTAAATCTCATCTTTTTAGTTTTATTTCATTATTCTAGAGTATAGAGATGCTTTTTTGCATCTTTATTGGATCATTTGTGTTAGATGGCCTTTTGAAATATGTGTCCTATGGTTATTTGGCAAGCATATTATCTGCAATACTTCATCCAGGATTTTAATAAATATATTGAATAACAGGACCACTCACAGATGTTCTTCCCTGAAAAATATTAGTTGGTCAATTGATAAAAAAATCATTAAGCACTTCTCTGTATCAGGCACAATGCGTGCACTTGAGGAGCTCACAGTGGAAGGGAGTAAACAATACTAAAACAACTAAGTATACAGAAGTTTTATGCAGATTAAATAAGAAATATCTAAGAAACCTAAGAAAGGCATTTTAATTAAGAGAGAGTAATCACAGCTATCTACAGAAGATTGGATTTTAGGATTTGAAGAAATCCAGGCCAATCAGAAGGCAGAAATAGGGAAGGAAAACATTCCATGCCAGAGACGTGGACAATCAGTTCCTGACCACAATGCCCACAATTTAGAGTTTTGTGTTAGAACAACAGCAAAGAGGTCACTATCACTGGATCACAGAGGATGTAGATGAAGTGTAGGATGTAAAAAGACTGGAAACATAGGAGTGCAAGTATAAATGACCTTGAATGCCAAATAGAAGATTTTAAATTTGATTCTAGAAGTGATAGGAAGTCACTGGAATTTATTGAATCTTTAAGGGTCTCTGCCATTCCCTTTCAGATCTATATCCATGATTGTATGATTCTGAGCTCAAATATTCCTCCAGATAGCTCATTTTTCTCCAGTTTATCTATAAGAGACTGTTACATTCATTACTACAATTAGGAGAATCCTGGCTTGATCTATTAGTTTAATAAGGTTTTTTAAAAAAGGAAATAAAGTTAATATGGCATAAAGTTATTTTTTTAAAGTTAAATTAACAATCTATTTTTTTTTTTATTTCTCCCAATTCTTCCTTACTGGGAAGAAAAACAACAAGATTCTTGTTACAAATATGCATGGTAGCAAAATATATTCTTGAATTGTCAGGAATGATGACTTCTTGAAGATGTAGTAATTCTTTGTCATTATTATTTCCTTTTCTAGATATTCACTGACCATCACGTTAATAATATATTTTTTAGAATTTTGCCAGGAATTATGTCAAACCCAATGACCTATAGTTTTTAAACTCCATTAAAAAATCAGAACATTTCCTTCTTTGTTAGTCCCTCATTTTCCTAATTTTCAAAAATCTTTCAAAAGTCACTAAAATGGTTTTGCAATAACTACCTTTCTTTTTTTGGAGGGTGGGTGTCCTTCAACAAAGTTGACTTTGATCTGGTGACTTCAATTCATTAAGAGTAGCTAAGTGCCTTCTTATACTTTCTGTACTTGTATTGAAATTTTATTGTAAGCCATTTTTTTCTTTTGTCCTTTTTAGGTCAAAGATTATTTTGTTGGACAGAAACAACATGGTACCTATCTTTTAAAGCATTCCTAGTGAAATGGATGAACACAAGATAGACAGCTCAGACCAGATTATTTAATTTAAATCATCCTTGGCTGGCTGACCAGTGACTGATCCCACTAGGACAGGCTAGTAGAGATCAGCTCTGAATCTTTAGCGAGGTACACTTTTAAGCGCATTTGCCACATCCTGGTACAGCCTTGAAATTACAAATTTTGGAAATCATGGACAGAGTTTCTCGTTTACAATGGGGAAATGTCTGGATGGGAGTGAGCACACAATGGAACCTGTCGACATGTTTTGCAATGTTGTCCTGACTCTGTCAGGTACACACTTCTTGGAAAGTCTGGGACTTCAACCATTTCTCAGAAAATCTAGGATCTCAGAACCGGGGGATGGGGTCCAGTCTGAGCATAACACTTCCCTTAATTTAGTTTGAGCAATGTTTGTCTATTAACCTGAGGCCCCTTGACCCAGGGATGAGGGGCCCAGTCTTTTGTACATTTCATTAGGAAGATTTCCTTGATATGATGAACATTATCAAATCTTTCTCCACAAGTCACTTGTCTTTCTGTATTACTTTACTTTGTAATTCATGGGATCATTTTGCTCCAAGGTTGAAAAATGTTTTGCTTAAAAATATAATTCACTTAAGCACCTAGATTAATATTCTATATATAATATGTGATTAAAAGATGTTAAATTGAATTCCAATTATCCTTGCTGCTTAATATTGGGAATAAAGATCTTAGGAGACAGATGTGAGGATTGTTCTAGAAAAGTAAACTCTTGAGGTCATCACACTTTAAAGATAGTAGCAGACTTAATTGCAATGATACCTACTCTTTGACATGTAAACGGTAATAGACTTTTTGTCCCTTGAAGGTCATAAATTGTGGATCCTTAGCAAATCATAGGGACAGCCTTACTAAGTATGCTTTGAAGGGGCTTGATTGGTCTGGAATTCTCACTTCCATGAAACTATAATAGTACCTTTGGATCAGGGGTTATTGTTTATATTAATTTCTCTAGCACCTAGCATACTGTTCTGCTTCTGAATGTTTTAAAATTAAAATTTTTAATTTTTTTTCAATAGATCATACCCCATGAGAATTGTTCTCTTTGTCCATAACAAACCTTTTCTTATTTATATTTAACATAGAGACTGAATAAGTGTTTGAATTGATGGCCTTCTTGGTATTTCAGAATCAAGAATCAAGTCTGATCCTGCCTTATTAGCTTTTTTCAGACTGACAACATTGTAGGGAGAGAATGCAGTGAGAAAATGAAACCATGAAGTTGATGAATGGGACATGCATCTCTCTGCTCTTTTCTCTACTGCATTTTCTATAGGCTTTTCTACCTTTAAAAAAAAAATTAGACACTCTTTCATTTAAAGAATAAAAGATCATGCAGATAAGGGATTAATAAAATGAGAGAGGGAATTTTTTCAGCTTGGGTAAAACACATTACCTCATTCATTTACAAAAAGTCTCTAGGGGAGGCATGATTAGTAACCTCTAGTTATGAAATATTAAATTAGGTACTGTATCTCTTATTTCTGTATATCTGTATCTATCTGTTGCTGTATATTTCTCTCTTTAGCTGTGAGATCACATTTTAGTTGGTCATTTGGTGCTGTTGTGTGAGTCTTGTATTTAAACATCATGAAGCAGCCAAACCACAGGATCTGGCAAGCTTTCAGTGTCTATACAGGGGGCATGTAGCTTGCCATTTGTCTCCAACTGAGAGAGTTGTGGATATAATTTATTTTTGGTAAATATCCACTGTGAAGTGAATTTATCTCCTACACATTTGTTTTGCTTTTGGTTATCCTTCCCACTCCCTCATTATATTCATTTTGTTGGACATTAGTGTCTCCCTATCTTTAAAAAAAGATATTTAAAATGATAGAACTAAAAATCAACTTTAAATCATCAGCAATTACACATAATAGATAAGAAAAGCTTTTGGTACAGAAAGGGAGCAAGTCACCTACCCCATGGATTTGAGGGAGTCCAGAGAAGAGATAAGTAGGAGGGAGCTAGGAAGGCTTAGCATAACAATGATAGATATGTATTGATAGTGGAAAGAGGATTGACTTTGGAGTAAGAGATATGAAGATTTATATCCCAATATTTCCTCTTTATTACCAGTGCAACCTCAAATTATTGAATATTCCATTGAGTCTTAGTGCCCTAATTTGTAAAAATGAGTGGACTAAACTAGATAACCACCTATTAAGTTTCTTTTAGTTATAAATCTATAAGTTTATATTGACTTATGTTAATGCTATAATGGCCAACTTCACCCTTCTATTACTCATGTGTAGTCATAGATAGACTATGCTTTAATGTAAATGGTTTAGGGAAGGGCAACTGCAACATTGGAATGCATCCATAATTACTCTAGTACAATCAGTTTAAATAAGAGTAGATTTTTTTTTCTTTTTAAGCATAGTACCTAACATAGAGTAAGCATTTAATATATGCTTCTTGATTGAACATGAAGAAGGGATGCATTTAGTGATTTATTTTGGAATTTTTGTTCTAAGAATTTGTTACTTTTAAATGTCATAGATAAAACTTTAATAGTTTTTTCCCCCTATTTTATTGTTTACCATAACATTTAATTTTAATTTAAATGTTATTTTTATCATACAACCATTTTGGTATATTGTACACTTTATCCCCCCCTCTCCCTTTTCCTATTCAACTCTGCAACAAATTAAAACAGTTAAGCAAAAACAAATGATACAGTGACCTTATCTGCCAATACAATATAGGTAACATTCTGTCCTTAGACTCTCTAGTCTCTTTACTGAAAAGAAAGCTATGTTTAATTATCTGTTTACAATTACTCAAAGATTGACTTCTTTTTAGTATTCATTTCCTTTATTGTAGTCATTGTGTATACATTTTGGATTATGCCAATTTCACTTAATTCCTACAAATGTTGCCGGATACCTTTAAGTTAAAGGGAAGGAAAGTTAGAAAAACTGGAAAGAGTAGTTTGACTATGCAATGGAAAGAATAAGCATTTATTAACTCTTTATCCTATGTAAAAGTACTGAGAAAACCAACTGAAAAGCAAAACAGCCTCTGTTCTTATAGAATTCCCCTTCCAGCTCAGAAATAGCACATGCTGGAGATTACAGCTGTTTGTCCCATGGAACGACACGATGGTCCTCTGGATATAGCAGCAAAGCCAGTGGTAATAGAAGGTTCTTTAGGATCAAGTCCATTAATAAAACTGTATCAGTTTCTTATATTAAACTATTTGAGGGCCTCAAGAATTTTGATCTCCACATAATCCAGAAAGCCCAAATTTCTAGTGTTCAAGATCAACAGAATTTTAAGGTGGAAAATAAGCAAAGTATATATATGTACAAAAATAAGTCCACTTTATATATTTTTCAGCTAAAATATACATCTGTTAATAGTTGTTCAGAGGCTGAAGGTTGAGCTAATATTCTTCATGTTATTACATGGAATAGCAAGTTACTTGTCCTCTCTGAGAAGAAATATATTTAAGTGGCAAAAGGGGAAATCTGGAATTTATGTAAAGAGTGCTTTTCAACTTTTCAGTGGTGTGTGGAACTGAGAATCAGTGATCTTCCCCAAGACAAAAATAGGACTTAGATCCATGATTTTATTAGTAGAGGGAACTTCTTGTGAGGAAACTCTCTTTACCAGTCATCTCTGCAATGACCCAAGGCTGTGAGATATTAAATGATTTGCCCAGACTCAGCCCTTGTTTTTGAGGTAGTTTTGAACAAAATATTCCTGACTGAAGCCAGTTGTTTATTCTCTGTGCATGCTGCCTTTCATCCTTCTGAGAAGTCTTTAAAATTAAGGATATTTGGGTATGGATATATTTCAGGTCAAAGAGGATGGAACTTGAAGTTCTTTCAAGATCCAATCAAATACTAGACTTTGGCAGTCTGGATTAATTCTTTTCATAGCCAAGTATTTCTTAGAATTTTTCATTTGTTTTTAATGTAATTTCTTTCTATGTGTTTCTATATATCTGTGTCTCTTTCCTCTCCCCACTTTTCCTGATCTGTGAACTCAGTTATTTTCTCTAATAGGAACTTTAGAAAGTAATAGTATTCACTCATGAACAATTTCTTCAAAAAAAACTTACAT
Source organism: Antechinus flavipes (assembly GCF_016432865.1). Classification (NCBI taxonomy): domain Eukaryota; kingdom Metazoa; phylum Chordata; class Mammalia; order Dasyuromorphia; family Dasyuridae; genus Antechinus; species Antechinus flavipes. The sequence continues at coordinate 594,953,378 of NC_067398.1, read as the reverse complement.
GGAATAGACATTGTTGACATAGTTAATTGAAGAGCCATTCATTTCTAATTCAGAAGTGAGTTTTTTTGTAAATTTTCTAGAATTTACCATTAATCACTGATAATAGCAGCAATACCACTCTAGTTTGGCATTTTTTTTAAATTGCCATTTTTAGCTAACAGTTTTCCTTCTTTTATTAAGATTATCAACTTCTAAACGTAGACATACAATTTGTATTTTATTGTTTATGAAATTGTATAACAAGTAAATAGCATTTGAAAAAGAACATTGACTGTAAGATATTACCCACCCACCAACCAATATGCATTTTGTAAAGGGACTTTAATGGAACATAATGCAATTTCTAATGCTGAAATCCAATCTTGCTGGCGCCACAATTGTCATTATCTCCATGGAGGAGCTACATAGCTGCAATTTGTACACTATCAAATTGAGGAATGTGTTAGTCAAATTAGGATGAAGCTTTACAACCCAAAATCTTCTGTCTTATTACAGTCACAATAGAGCATTTCTGGAGATTTAGGCTATGGAACTGCTCTATGAAGAAGCTTGTTTGGTATTTCAAGATCTAGGAAATTATTCTGACTCATGAGTCAGCCTGTCTTCTCTTTTGCTGAATTTCATTCTATATCAAATAGTTATTTTTGCAAAGCTTCTAAGTATATTAGGCTATATTAGAAATAAAATGTTAAGAACTATAACTATTGAGCTCTAAGTGATATTATATTTAATACCTTGAAAGAAGGGTAGTTTTCTCTTGCAATAGATAGAGTGCCAAGCCTGGAATAGGGAAGACTCATCTTCCTCTGTTCAAATCCAGTTTATTAATGGTATTACCTCAGGCTAGCCACTTAATGCTCTATTCCTCATTTTCCTCATCTATAAAGTAACCTGGAGAAGGAAATTGCAAACTATTACAGTATCTTTGCCAAAAAAACCCCAAATGGGTTCACAAAGAATTGAACACAATCCAGAAACGAGTGAACAACATACATATATTATTGCATCTACAATCCATAGATTTCCGAAAATTTCTCAAGGCAGCTTCCTCCCTCCCTTCCTTCCTTTCTTCCTCCCTGCCTTCTTTCTTCTTCCTTCCCTTCCTTCCTTTTTCCCTCCTTCCTTCCCTCCTTTTTTCCCTCACTCCCAACCCTCTTCCTTCTTCCCCTTTTTATTTATCTTTTGCCTTTTCATCTTTTTCTCTTTCTGTCTTTGGAATTCAAGCATCAATTTTGTTTGCTAAATCCTGTGATTTCATTAGTTTATGGAGATACTTCTGCAATGCATAGTTTTAGAGAGTCTCCTGGAGCACTGAGAGGTTAAGCTGGTTTTCCCAGGCCCAAATTTATCAATGATTAATAAAAGGCATAATGCCTGATGAATGTTTGCTAACTTGATAGTATTTCTATGGCGGGTAAAGTTAACTCCTCTCTTCTGGAAAAGGGTGGACCTGAAACCTTCATCTTTCCTCTTTAGTATGGTTTAGAGGTTTTTTTTTTTTTTTCCGTTTTGTTTTGTTTTGTTTTTACTCTTTCCTTTCCCATTGGAGAGCCAGTCACCTTTATTCTTGTACCTTATTACATCTATTAGCTCACTTTAAGCCTGGGACAATATAATTAATAGCCCTTAGGTTATCTGTGGTTCATTATTTTCTGTTCTCTGATATTTCATGGCTGTTATTAATATAATCATAGTGGTACAGAGCTATACATTTAGGATCAAAAAAAAACCCCTCAATCTTAACATTTGGCCTTTTGGTCATAATTTGTCTATGTGTTTTTAGCTAACTTTAATTTTTTTCTGACTCGGCTCAGCTCTTCTGTCCCTACAATCTCTTCTCTCCATTTGTCTTGCACTCCTGTTTCTCTCCAGCTCAAGTAACATCCTGGCAGAAGTTGCCATTAATCTCAAGATTTGCTCATGTAGTTTCCACTCTTACTTTTCAGTCCATCTTTTCACAGATTGTGTATCCTTTTCAAAACTCCTAAGGTATGACAAAAGTCCACCTTTCACTACTAAAATTTTGATCATTTAAATAGCTTTCAGGAATGAGAGGGATTCTTTGAACTACAGATCCCAGAATGCCAGCCAGTTCTCAAATCCTTATTATACTTTAATTAGCTAATAATAATATTCATCCTAGTCCCTCTAATCATGAAAGTCATTTTAACGTATATATTAAGACTGAGCTCCTTTGGACTTTAATCTTTTTAAAAAGGAAACAAAATTATTTGTTTCTATATTTACCCGTGTTTTTTACTACTACAATAACAATTTTTTTAAATAAAATACAGAATCTGAAGTTAACCAACCAGTGTTTTTCTGTGAATTGATAAGAGTCTTCCCTTTTTTTCCAAATAGGGAAATTGGAAACTGAACACTGTGCAGCTTAAGTATAAGGCATGCATGATGTTTTGGGGTAGAATTTGAAAAATATAACCTTCTTTAACCTTGGCTTCAAATACTAGGCTTTTCCCAGTGGACTGTTGCAAGCTCTCTTGCAGTTGTTGGCACAAACTTTTATTGTCCAGAACTTTATTTCCATTAAAGGAATTACTTAGTTTGTAAGCAATGTATAAGTAATAACAGTTTTTATTACCTGAGTTCTATATGTAACTTTTGTAAGAATATACTTTCTGAAATGTTTTAATTTTCCTTTCAATTATGTACATAGAATGAAGACACACTTCTCACTATTTGTCTTCTAGTTAAGTGTGCACCTAGGGATTTGTGAGGAAAAAAGGGGATTATTAATTGTTCATAGCCAGTGAAAAGTCCATTTTAGCATCTCTGCTGGGGCTGGTAGTGACCCAGAATTTAAAATAAGATAAAGAATAATTATAACACAGCTTCAGCAGCTTTTCAATTACTGAAAATGCTGATGAATGTTGGAATCAATTTGGCTTTTGGGAGTATATTTATATGAATCCTAGAAAATAACATTTTTATGTGCAGAAATATAAACAGTTTATTCTGTGAGGAATTGACTATGGTGCTCATTAACTATAGGTAACATTGTTTAAAGGATTTATTTATCACTGCAATGTTTGCCAATTTTTTCACTTTTTTCTTTTTATTTTCCAATAGGATAAAAGGGCAGAAATTTCTGCTTAGAGATAATTTTATCCTTTTCTTATTCAACTTCCTTGTAGGACTAACTAAACTATGACAGACAAATAATTACCTTTTTTTTTTTTTTTTAAGATTTCTACAGCAGATTCATTTATATCTATCTTGGATAACTCTAGATATCTAGCTACCTTCATAGTCAGGAAGTATATATCTCTACTATAAAACTCTTTTCCTGAAAATTTATCCATTTCTTTTTGTTTAACAGGATTAATATTAATGGAAAGCAGTTTATTTTTTTCCCTTGAAATCTGACTGTCAGGAATATTTAGGTTTCTTTCCCCCCCCTACCCCCATGTTTGGCTTTTCACATAATTCCTAATTTACTCTTATATTTTTAAAGTTAATGTTACTATTTAGATATTCTCTGACCTTTCTACAATCCTCTTAAATTGTGGAGAACCAAATTGTATTCATTACTCCAAAGTATGATATAGTGGGAAGCCTGATTCTGTCCCTACATACCATAAATTTATTTCTAAACTCTAATACCACTGTTAAACTTTTACTGTTTCTGTTTATTATGTGCTTTCCAGATCCTTTTTTTTTTATTTTTTGAATGATTAGTTAGCTTTGTAGATTGTTATTTTGATTTCTTATTTTTCTCTTCTCAAACTCCCATTAAATTTATTAAAGTTGCAAGAAATGCTGGTCATTACTTGGATTTCTAGTTCAGGGGTCAGCCATTCAGCTCTCCTTTCGATCACATTTGTTCTCTCTGATTGATATAAATTGTGTTTGTGGTTAGTCATCCTTACCTTAGAATCACCTAAGCTAAGAAGCAATTTGACAAGACCCATGGCTTATAATACTTTGGCCATTAGAGCTTGCTTGTGAAAAAACATGAAGGATCAATAAAGCATTTGCTGTACTCATATATAATGGTTTCTCATATCATTTTAACATAGATTATTTATAAATAATTTCCATATTTTCCTGCTAGAAGAAAATAGGTTTTCAGGTGAGAAAAGCCTTTATATTTGAACTAAAAATGAAAGGAACTTTTTCTTTTTTATTCACGGTAATAGGTGGTTTTAAAAAACATTAATATTAGAACATAAATGGTCACCATAGTTTTCTAGATACTTGAAAAATAAAATTATGTGGGGATTTTAAAAGGCATATTCTTTACTTTAAAAAAATATATGTATTTACTTTTTGTGAGACAATTGAGGTTAAGTGACTGGCCTTGGATCACACAGATAGGAAATGTTACGTTTTCTGAGACTGGATTTGAACTCGGGGTTTCCTGATTACAGGGCCAGTGCTTTATCCATTGTGCCATGTAGCTGCTCCCTAAAGATATTTTCTTTAAAGTATTATGGAATGTTTTACTTTTGATTGAAAGTGTTCTTAAGTGTTTAAAATGTTTACAATGAACACAATTCCATGTTAGGGTTAGAGAATATGTTTATTTACCAATATCGCTTTCTTGGGCTACCTAAAGAAAAAAGAAAATGTAATTTCAATATGGCTTTTATTTTAAAGGAAAAGAAACAGGAATTTATTAAGCACTTACCATATACTAGTTGTGTACTAAATGCTTTACAAATATTATCTCATTTGATCTTTACAACAATCCTGTGAGATAGTCACTTTTAAAATCCCTATTTTAGAGCTGAAGAAGTTAAATGAAAGGATCTCACAGCTAGTTAATGTCTGAGACCAGATTTGAACTCCTGGCCCAGTGCTATATCCACTATATTCTAGTTGTTTTCAATCAGTGGTGTCATCATAAATTATAATATATAACATTCATATAACATTGGTTAATAGATGATGACAGTGTAATAATAATAATAGCCAGTATTTACATAGTACTTTAAGATTTGCAGTGTTTTAAATGTGTTTTCTCACTTGAGTTCAAGACTTGACTTCTAGTTAAGGTTCCTAGAATTTAAATAGTAGAAGAGACTATGAGTAGAGAATTTCTACTTATACAGGCTTCATTTCCTTTCTATTATCAATATGACTCATCAGCCTCACTATGGGAATTCCTTCATTGTCTGAAGTGTGAGAATTATATAGACACATCTTTCCAAATATTGGTTTTTCCCACTGGTGAGTTTCAAGGAATCACCATTTTGGAGATAAACACAAAGTGGCCCTGCTTCATTCCCCTACCAACTGTGTTTCTGATTCTCTTGGACTTCATCATCATGCCTTCATGGTGGTATCTTTGCTTTCTTACCATCGTCTTTTAGCTTTCTTTTGAATTTTGTCATCACCCTTTAAAATATAAACTCTTTGAGTCAGGAAATATCTTTTTTTGGCTTTTGTTTGTCTCATGTAGCACAAATAGGTACTTGATAAATGTTTATTTGTTGATTAGTTACTTTTTCCTGTATAATGGGAAGAATAATAACATTTACCTCATCTTTCTGAGATGTTTGGAACTAGAACTAAATAGATCATTGTTCTTCATTTTCTTTTTACTAGTGTCTCTGGATGTCACTTAACTTCTCACTCTCTCTGTTTCTTCAAGTGCAAAATGGAGACCATAATTAGAATTGTTGTGAGAATAAAATGAAATGATATTTGCAAAATACATTCCAAACCTTAAAATGCCAACTTTTGTTATCATTTATTATAAATAATAATGCTAGTTATCATTATTATTTGAATGGTATTTTCAAGACACTTGCATCTGTTCTCGTAATGATCATAATAACAAACCTATTAGGGCTGATGTGCTCTATTCAACTGTGGCCAGTTGAATAAAGACAGACCCAAGAAACAATATATAATTCCCTAAAACATCCAAACAAAAACTCTAGACAGAGATGAAATAGTTTGTTTCAGCTCTCTGGATTACCACCCATACTTTTTAAAAACAAGATCAGGATTTAGCCCACTTTTCCTGTAACATCAACTACCAAATTTCTCCCTTAGTACTCTAAAAAATTTCCTTTAGCATTCTGCTACATGTGTGACCATAATTTATCAGGTGCCCTACCCCTTCCAACAGCTGCTAAGCACATTGTTTTCTTGGTCTTCAGATAAGTATACTGTAGAGCAATGAACAACAGAAAAAAAAAAGGTTCTGCTTTTTCCACTTATTGTAATCTTGGGTAAATCACTTATCCTGTCTGTTTTATTATCTATAAAATTAAATGAGATTGAGAGTGCTGCAGGAAGTAGAGATACTATGGTATGATTCTTGGGATTAGAAAGACTTAACTTTTTATCATATTTCTGAAATTTTATATGTGACCATCTCAGTTTCCTCTTCTGTGAAATTTAAATAGTAGCACCTTTATTATCTACTCCATAGTTATGATTATTAAGAAGTAATATTTGTAAAAAGTACTTTGAAATACTGATTATTATTGAAAAGATAAATGGAGGGAATGATAAACTTAGAGTCGGGAAGATCTGGCTGAAATCTTGCCTTTGAACAATTGACTAGCTATGTGACTATAGACAAATCACCTTTGTTGAGCTTTGATTTTATTATCTGTAAGACAGGTGCTTTTTTAAAAGATTAAACAAAGTAAAGTATGTATAGTTATTTACATCTCTCTATAAATATTTGTTATTTGATTCCTTACACGTCTATCATTTTAAAAATATTTGGATCCAACTTTTGAATTTTTATCTGTCTTGTAACATCATTACAAATAAAATTCTGGATTCTTACCCTCCTTCCCAACTTACCCCTGCAAGGATTCAAGTATAGTGTGGGTCAAAATCCCCTTTAGGTGAGACATTTATCTATTTAATTTTTATTGATTCTTATTAGCAGCATATGACTATATGGGATTAGGTGTCCAGTGGAAAGCGTTCTGGCCTGGAGTCAGGAAGAATCATTTTCTTGGGTTCAAATCTAGCCTTAGATACTTACTAATTATGTGATGCTGGGCTAATCACTTTATCTTATTTGCCTCAGTTGCTTCATCTGAAAAATGAGCTGGGAAAGGAAATGGCAAATTACTCCAGTATCTCTGCCAAGAAAATCCCAAATAGAATCGTGAAGATTTGGACTTGAAATGATTAAACAACACAATGTAGCTTTATCTTTATATGTCATTTAGGAAGGAAAATGGTGTTATATTAAAATATTTTCCACAGATATTTCTTTATTTAATTTCATTCAAATAAGCAAAACCTTTGGAATAGAATTGAAATGGTCAAAGAGATTAATTGGAGTTCCTTTTACAGTTTATAATTCAATTCAACAGATCATGGTTAGTCCCTATCTATGTTACGTAGTTTTTTGACAGGAGAGAAGATTTAGAGAATGAAACTGTCCTTTATGTAATTTGTTTATTTGGTAAGGAGAATGTAGTATATTAGTAATTAGAATAGAGCATAGACCATAAATATAGAAGGAGGATACAAGCAAAGTGTTTTGTGTCAGATTCAAGGAAGGTGAAGTACAAGTAGATGATTAAGAAACTATTGAATAAACAAAATATGGTGATTAATTTATCAATACCAAACTGGTGGGAGGTTTTCCATGGAATTTTTTGGTACTGTACCTTTAATATGGTTGTGTTCAATAATTACTTTGATAAGTGACTTGATTGCATGATCATCATGGCATTTAATGAAATTTATAGATAAAGAAATATGGGAAGAAGAGTTAGGAGAATCAAAATCTTAAAAGACCCGTATAAGCTGGAGCAATGAATTAATGATTAAAGATAAATACTAAGTTATAATAATGGATTTTAGAAATCAAATGTATGAGAATAGAATAATGAAAAAGTAGTTCATGATAGAAAACTGGAGTTTAGTGGATTACAAACTTAATATGAGTTAGCAATGTGATGTAACAATCAAAAGACCTAATATAATTTTAGGCTATATTAATATAAATCTACTGTTCAGACTGAGGGAGTTGATAATATCCCAATATTTCAACTTGGACACATCACAGTTGGAACATTGCCTTTTGTTGAATTTGTTGCCTTTTAGAAAGATGAGAGGGACTAGGTTAGTGAGATGATTTAAGATCATGCTATATCATACAATCAGTAAATATTTTATTAAGGGCTTGCTATGTGCAGAGTACTGCACTAAATGTTGGGAATACAAAGGAAAACAAAACCATTCCTTGCCCTCAAGAAACTTACATGCTAATGGGACAGACAACATGTATGTAAATAGGCATAAATAAGATACATACAGAGTAGATGAAAGGTAACTTTATTGGGGAGACTGCTGACATCTGAGGGAGAGCTGAAGGAATTGGGAATACTTGGAGCAGAGAAGATTTTGGAAACAGGATATTGTATGATCTTCAAATGTTTGAAGGCATTTCATGAAAAAGATGAATTATACTTGTTTTACTTTGATTTGAAGGGCAGGGTTAAGAGCAGTTGATGATTTTTCCAGGGAGGTAAATTCAGATCAACCTAAGGAAAATCTTCCCATAATTAGATTTGCCCAAAAAAATAAACCAAGCTAATGTAGATAGTAATATACCCAACCTTGAAACTCTATGGAAAAACTTGGTATACATAGAATTTGATTTGGGTGAAATTTTAGTACCCTGTTAATTCTAAGGTTTTTATGAAAGATGATTTATGAATCAAGGTATCAAGGAAGACTCTTAGAGGAAATGACACTTGAGTTGATTCTTTAAGAATGGATAGACTTTTTTTGGGGGAGAGGTCAAATGTTTTATTTTTCTGATTATATATGTATATTAACTTTTTATTTACTTATTTATTATTTTTATTAAAGCTTTTTATTTACAAAGCATATGCATAGGTAATTTTTCTAACACTGACTCTTGCATACCCTTTTGTTCCAAATTTTCCCCTCCTTCTCCCCCCCCCCCATCCCCTACCTAACTGGCAGGTAGTCCAATACATGTTAAATATGTTGAAATACATGTTAGATCCAATATATGTATATATATTTTTACAGTTATCTTGTTGCACAAGGAAAATCAGATCAAGAAGAAAGAAAAAGAATAACTGAGAAAGAAAACAAAATGCAAGCAAATAACAAGAGAGAGAGTGAGAATGCTATGTTGTCCATACTCTGTTCCCATGGTCTCTCTCTGAGTGTAGATGGCTCTCTTTATCACTGACAAGTGGAACTGGTTTGAATCATCTAAATGTTGAAGAGAACCATGTCCATCAGAATTAATTGTCATAAATCTTATTGTTGCTGTATATAATGATCTCTTGGTTCTGCTCATTTCATTTAGCATCAGTTCATGTAGGTCTCTGAAATCATGATGGATAGTCACAGAGAATGTTGTAAGCCAAGACATGGAGGCAAGGCATCAAGAAAAATTGATAGGAAATACAATTGGGTAGATCATGGGAAAATGAGGTAAGAGATAACTAGAAAGTTTGAAATGTATTTTCTTCCTTATGTGTCACAACAATTTCTGAATATAGCCAAGTTTTTTAGGTCAAAATAGATTCAACAGTTGAAAAGAATTTAAGGTTCTATTGTATGTCAGACATGAACTAAACCCTAGAGTTATGGCTCTAAATTAAAGACAAAAAAAACTCTGCTGTCAGGAAGCTCACAGACTAATGGAGAAGATAATATACAAACAGATATGTGCAAGCCTTAAAAGGATAAATTGGAAATAATTAACAGAGGACAGGCAATAGCAGTAAAAAGAATCAGGAAAGGCTTTTTGTAGAAGTTGGCATTTTATTTAGGATTTGGAGTAGGCAGGGAAACCAACAAGTATAGATGACAAAACAGAATTCCAGGCATGAGGAACAGCTAACGAAAAGACACAAGATTAGGATACAGAGTGAGAGTATTCTGTAAAAAAAACAAAAACAAAAACAAAACACCAGTTTTTGACTGGGAATGGATTCTAAGAGAGTGTCTCTCTTTCTTGCCCATTTTTGGAATCCATTTCTTCCTATGAGAATGGCTATGTCTTCTATTTCTGGATTATGGGATGATGTAGGTATTTATCAATCTGATTCTCTGTCCCCCCCATTCTCCCTCTTCTCTCTTAGTCCTTTCCTCAAATGTTAGGAATACATGTCTTGGGTTCCATTTCCTTGAATTAGACAAACTATCATTCTTACTGATGTTCATTGGCATCTAGTTAGTCATTGCTGGAAATTATGCAGTCTATTTTTGTTTCAGTCAGCAACTCTTATTTATACTTGATAGAGACAACTAAGCTGTTCAGTAAATCCACTAATGAGTGACCGAGAATCAGGAAAAACCGAGTTCAAATTCACCTTCAAATATTTATTCTAGCCATACAACCTTGGATGATCCTTTCTCTATATTTATCAATGTAATTAATTTGAGTTAAGGAGCATTTAGCATAGTTTTTATGTTATTGTGGCCATTGTCTATATCACCCTGTTGATGTTACCGTCTTTATTCTGTATCAGTTCACTAAGGTAATGTAAAAATATATATTTTTTATTCAAGTCTTATGTGAATTTAAGCTATTATAGAGTATATAGTTCCCCTAAATTGGGAAAAATATTTCAAGGTAAAAAGGCTTCTTGTCTTGCCTTAAGACACACCCCATAGAAGATACTTTTTCTGCCATCCATATCAAATTTGTTTGTTCATTTATTCACTCAACAGCCATTCATGAAAGTACCTTTTTCTTTCTCCCATTCTGTCTTCCCTCACTGTTTCCTTTGGAATTTCCTCAATCAATTCAGACTAGCAACTGTTATTCAAATTAAAGTTTTAAGGAGTCTGCTGGGGTACGGAGAAGTTCCTGATTTTCCCAGAGGCAGTAGTTGAACTAGGGTCTATGATTCTCAGGCTATTCTGCCATATACCTCTCTTTAAACTCCAACATGTGCAGAAAGAGTTCTTTGGTGTTCTTTGGCTGATGACCTATGGTAACAAGGATTGCTAACTAGTCATAGGCTAGAAAGCATTATTTAATTTGTCTCTTGGAAACTATATATCCTTCTAATTTAGTAGGCAAAATGCTTTGTATCAATTTTTTTTTAAATTGCCTTGTGCCTAGAGTTCCCCAAAATGTCATTGCTTGAATAGTTTCATCTACTTGATTCTTATCGATTTAAGCAAAAGCAGAAGGTATCATACCTCCAGTCCTAATGTAATTATGTTAAAAGGCACCTCCTATTACAGTATGAAGTCGACTACAGAGGATCTTGAAATTTTTTTGATTACTCTGCCTCCTAATCAAATCAAAATGGAGCCAGCAGCATCTTCTCATTTAAGTGTGGCATTGTGTGTGTGTGTGTGTGTGTGTGTGTGTGTGCGTGCATATTTTGAAGGAGAACAAAAATGATATACCAAATAAATCTATAATTTTACTTAAAAATTCATAACTTATGGTGATGTGACTGACTTATAGTTTACTTATGATAAAAAATGCCAGTAGCTTCTGGTCATGAATTTTAGGTTTTTGTTTTTCATTTTTATTTCTACACTATATAAAAATTTGGTTTCCTATAGAGAGAGTTAATTTTTCATTGTTGACTTTTTATTTTTATACAATCCCTTCCCTTTAACACCAGCATCATTGAATCTTTTATTGTAACAGAAGCAATTACACAAAAACCAAAGAACATATAACTGTGCCTAAGAATGTATACTACTTTCTGCCTCATAATGTTCATCTCTCTACTTAGAAAAAGAAAGTGGGTTTGCTTTTCTTTCCTTTAGGACTGAAACTTTTCATGAAAATTTAATGTTTGCTTTTATGTTATGTTGGTCAGTCAGTTAACATGCATTTATCAGGCACTTGTATATCATTGTCTATGCTAAGGGGTGGGGATAAAAACAGTCCCTGCCTTCAGGGAGTTTACATCCTAACAGGAGAGGGAAAAACAAAACAAAACAAAATATGTAACTAAGTCCCTATAGCATTTGTAAAGAGTTGGTGAGGGCAGTTTGAGATGAAAAAGCATGGTCATGGGGAAGAAGGGACCCAGAAAGGCCTCCTGCTTAAGGTGGTATTTGAAATAAGCATTGAAGGAAGTCAGGGAATCCAGAAGGCAAAAGTATGGAGAGAGAGGATTCTAAGGACAGAGAAAGAGTCAGTAAAAAAGTATTGAGTTTAGGAAATGGTGAATCCTATGCAAGGAACAACAAGCAAGAAGGCCATTGCTAGATTATTTATGTGAAAGAGAATAAAGTGAAAGAATAAAACTTAATTTTTGCTGCTACATAGAATTCTGCAATGAATATTTTGTTGTGTATAGGATCTTTATTTCTTAGACCTGTTGGGGAAATATGCATATTAGTGGTATTGCTGGCTCAAAAAGGTGTGAACAGTTTAGTTACCCATTTCACATAATTCTAAATTGCATTCTTGAGTGGTAAAATTTCACCAACAGTCGATTAGTGTGTTTGTCTTTCCACAGACCATCGACTATTGACTTTTTTATTTTTAAATCATCTTGGCTTACTTGGGTATGAGGTGAAACCTCAGACTTGTTTTTATTTCCATTTCTCTTGGTGATTGAGAGAAATCATTCATATGATTCTGGCTCATTTGAATTTCTTCTTTGAAACTATTCATATTTTTTACCACTAATGTTTTTGGGAATAGTAGAACACTCTCTAAGATATTAGGCATTTTGCATAATAGAGAACAATAAAGAATTGGACAAGTGAGAAGTACTGATTTGATATTTTTAAAAATTAATATATTTAACTCATTTTTATTTTGTTAAATATATTATATCATTGATTCTCATTTCTTCTAAGTGATAGTATAATATTACTATTCCCACTTTATATATGGAGAAACAGAGACTCAAGTTGTGATTAGTTTAAAGGTCACAGAGTTGAGATTTCAACCCAGGTCATTTTCCTTGCAAATATGGTACCCTGTTCTCTAAACCATATTGCTTTTACAAAGAAAAATGTATAACCAAACATGTAAGGGTACAAATGACCATTCTCATTCTACTCTTTCAAAGTAGGATAGTGCCAGTGTCAGTAAACTAATGTCCACAGGTCATTTAGTTTTCTAAGAATGGTATTTAAAATTTAAATATGATGAAACTTTTTATAGGTATTTGGTATGATGGTTAAAGTAAAATAATAGTGGATAGATTAATGAATTTGGCGACAGGAAGACCTGGTTTCAAATCTCAGGTATATCACTTATCAGTTATATGAACATGGGCAAATCATTTAACCTTTCTGAGCCTAATTTCCTTTCTTTTTTCTTTCTTTTATTTTTCATAAAATGATAATAGAAATACTTGTAGTGGAAGATCATTGTGAAATTCAAATGAGATGCTGTATGGTCAGAACTTTGAAACTTCAGAGTATTGTTTTCATGACAGTTGTCCTGTTAATTCCATCATCTTTGTTTGCAGCTAGGTTAGAGTGCTATAACAGGTTTTCTGAGCTTCATCGCCTGGCTAATATCAGGGGGTTAACCAAGTGACACTTTTGTGTGGAAGTGCCAAACATCCATTTCTAATGTAGGTTTCTTCCTATAAGACATAGTTTCCATAAATAAACAAATACTGAAATAGGATTCTTGAGACTCAAGTTAAAGCAGCTCTCTAACTTTCTTATGGTATGTATGTATGACCTGGGGCAAATCACTTAGCTTCAGTTTATAAAAGTGAGAATTAGACTAGGTCACTAAGATCTACTTCATTTTTAAAATTTGATGATTTTAATTATTGTTGATCCAATGAAGAATACTTGGAATGAAAATACTTTCTTTTTTCCAAACAACATTTCTATCTATAGAGTTTATGATTTAAATAGCATTTCTGTACATCATGCATCTTTTATTCTTTCTATCTACACATATATATGTGCATATACACACAGATAAATGTTGATTTGTTTAGTTAATTTCACTTTCACCTATGGAAATATTCTGACACTTTTTTTTTTTAAAGTAGGAATGTTTCATGCAAGCATTATGAATTAAATAGAAACCGTGGCTTGTGGAAGTTGTCTCAATTTGGTTTCCTTTCAACATTTTTCTTTTTCTTTACTTTCTATCCAAAACTTTCAAATTTAGTCAACCATACAGCTAATACTTGTCAAGAAAGACTGAGAGTATTTACTTATATTTTAACTAAAGTTCTGTCTTCACCTTATATTGATTAGAAAGCTATTCATAGAGGACACTGAATTCATAGCAGGAGTAGGAAAGTAATATTGAAATTAAAACTTGGCGTAGATTTTTAATGTATGTTATAAAGTTTAGTTGGATTTAGGTAGTAATAAAAGATAGCATGAAAAACACCTCATATTTAATGAAGGGAAGTCATCTTTAAACTGCGTTTTTCCTTTGCCATCCAGATATTTGGGAACATATATCAGTTAGCCTTAAATCACATAATCAAAACTACAAAGGAATCAAGTAGTGCTTTTATGCTTATTTTCAAACTTCTTCTGTAATTCAAAGTGAATCATCGCCCCCCTGTGGTAGAATAGTGAATTCTATTTTCATAAGAAAGATTAAACAAAGAATCTTAGGCCTTGGTTATTTGCTTCTCAACTAGCAAAGGGATCAAAGTATTTCAAAAGATAGCCTATTCTGTTTATGACCGCCACCTATGAGAAACTTTTTTTAGGATGATAAAAAGAAATTCCTTCTGCTATTATGATTTTCCTAGAAGTTGCCTTAAGCCTATGAAGAATCACTACCTGTTTTTGGATTCAGAGTACATGTATTCATATCCTGACTCTGACATTTATTACCTGTATATATTTTTAGGTAAATCCTTTACCTTAATTGGTCCTCAGTTTCTATGCCTACAAAATTGGGGGGGGGGGGAGAGATTAGATCCATTCAGCTCTGCATTAATAGACCTGCAAAATGAAATGTATTTTCCCAAGGTCAAATTCTAAAGTAAAAGTCATCCTGAGGACTGGTCTAGGTCTAGGTGTTGCTATAACAACAAAGGTGTTTTATTGAACATTGCTTGGAGTAAGTGGACAGAATTTTAGATATCTTTCTGTGGTGAAAATGTCTGCTTTGATTTAATTGAATCAAGATTGGTTCTGAAAGCTGTGTGATAATGAGATACCTGACCTACATCTTTAATTCCATGTATTGAAAAATCCCTTGACATATCATATTGACAATTGTGGATTATTTCTCAAAAGAATCAAGTAAATCAACTAAAGATTCTTCTTTTTAACAAAAGAATATTAAAAAAAACATGAAACCATTTAAAATAAGCTGAAATTACCAGCAAAAAGGCAACAGATAAAAATTCTCTGCAAAAATTCTATATGTAATAGACTGATCTCTGATAAATTTCTCAGAATTTATTACTATTTTGAATATATCACTTATTAACAACCTTCTTGTCCACTCATGACCACAAACTATTGAGAAAGTTGTCCTAATTAATATTTCTTCCTTATTTGTCCAACATCTACATAGCCACCAAATTGATATCCCAGACCATAGTATCTTCATATTCTAGGAAATTCAGCAGTTTCCTATTGCTCCCGGGATAAATATAAACAAGTATTTTGGACTTTCAAGCTTCTCAGTCTGTCTCCAACCTATCTTTCCATCAGATTTCATTTTATCCCCTCTTACTCATTTTAGATTTTAATCAAACTGACCATATTGCTGTTTCTTTTACGTGGAACTCTAGCTTCTATCTATTTTTGTCTGTAATCTTTTTTGCTTGGATTCCAGAGCTCATTTCAAGACTCAGCTTTGATACCATCTTGTACCTGAGGGTTTTCCTAATCTTTTTATGTTAGTGCTCCTTCATATTTCCCCTCTCCATAATTTACATCTATCTATTTATCTTGTACTGATTTTTCTATGTACATTCTGTTTCCCTTCAGCAAACTTCTTGACAGCAATGAGTTTGATTTTTATTTTTATTTCCCCAGTGCTCAGGGTAATACCTGGTACCTAGATACTTAGACTGGTATGTATATACTTGATAAATTCTTATTGAACTGAAACAATTTCTAACCTTCTTTGAAGATGGTACTTTTATAAGTTGCCATTGTCTTCCTTTGGTGTGCTATTTTAGATTGTGTACATCTTAGTCATTTGTGTGATTTGTTTAACAGATTTTTTCCCCTTGAAAAGGAATTGAAAAACAGCAGAAAAAAAATGACTGCTGATGATTATTAGACACGTATCTTAAAATACAAAAACTAAAGAAATTAGCCCAAGGATCAAGAATAATAGGACTACAAGCGTGCCTTTATAATTTACAAAATACTTTATTAACTATAGAATCAAATTACCAGGTTTCTTATATTTGCCAGGGCTGGGAATGCAAAGATGAATATGACCTATCTTTAAGAAACTTGAATTTTATTAGAAGAAACAGCCTGTATAAAGATTCACATGTTATAAATGTATATATAATATACATGTGTGTGTGGCAAATGCAGAATATACAAAGTACAAATAGTAGTTTGGTGGGATACCATAAATTAAAAGGAATCAGAATAGATTTCCTGTAGAAGAAAACTACAGGTAAGCTGAGCTAAGAAGGTTAAACTACTTTTCAGGGTCACTCAAATCATAAAGTAGAAGCTCCAAGATTTGAACTCAGGTCTTTTGATACCAGATTCATTGTTATTTCTGCTAACCTGAAGATTCCTCTGGAAAACCTAATACCACTTAAAATTAGAATTATATAAACTATAATTTCATCACCATTATTATTACTATTATCATTAATAAATGAATGTGCCTCTGTGTAAAGACTTTGAGTGAGGGGGAACCCAAATCCCTGAAGTAGTACAATTCCATTTTTTCATGGTTTTAATTATTTAAAATATTTTTTTTCCTAATATTAAGCCTTGAGTTACATCTTAAAAATTCTGCCCCATTATTTATGATTCTGTTGTCTTAGAATAGATGGACCAAGTCTAAACCATCTTCCATTCAGAAACTGCTCAGATATTTCACCAATTGTCTTGTCCTCAGCCTTCCCTTCAGCCAAAATATCATTAATTTCTTTAGGTCTCATGATATGAAATTAAGGTACCTTACAATTCTGATTTTCTTTCTTAGGATAGTTTCCAGGTTGTCAGTGTTGTTTTTGAATCCTGATACTGAGAACTCAGCACAGTTTTCCAAATGAAGTCATTAAGTACAGAACTCCAACATATTCCTGAAATTCCAGCCTTTCTTAATGTAGCTCAAGATGGTGTTAGCTATATTGATGGCTATATGATATTGCAAATTTATTGAGCGCTCACTTTGATGATTTGAAGACAAATTCCCATCTAATGATACTTTCATCTTGCTTTTCTTAGAAAGTTGCTTTCTTGAATCCAAGTGCAAAAGTCTTTGCATTTTTTCCTATTGAATTTCATGTTAATAGATTCATCTGAAGAAGCTAGATAGCTCAGTGGAGAGAGTGATGGGCCTAGAATCAGGATGACCTGAGTTCAAATGTGACCTCAGATCCTTATTAGCTGTGTGACCCTGGACAAGTTACTCAATCCTATTTGCTCTAGTTCCCTCATCTGTAAAATGAGCTGGAGAAGGAAATGACAAACTATTCTAGTATATTTGTCAAGAAAACCCCAAATGGAGTCAGAAGAGGCAGACAGACTGAAAACAACTGAACAAGAAGATTTAACTAAATTCTCTAGCCTATCAAGACTTTTTTTGGATCCTGATTCTGTCATCTCATGTAATAGCCATCCCTGAAAATGTTGCATATGTTCAAATTTATGTCTTTATCCAAGACATCGATATAAATGTTAAACACAAAGACAAGCAAAGACAAGCCATCCACTGGAGATATATCAAGTTGATCCAGAATCACTTCTATTCCTTAATGTGGTCATTCCACACAAACCAAATGTAACTGGGCTAATTATCTTAATCCATAGTTTTACAAGAGTGATAAAAGTTAAATTATTAAATGTTTCTCAAAAATCTTGGTATATGTTATACCATTCCTAGATCTGCTAGTTTAGAAACTATAAAACAATTCAACATACTCCCCCCTCTCCCCACACCTCCCCTCTTCCGCCCCCCACACACAATAAAGAAGTTAAAGTTAGTCTAGCGTGAGCTATAATTGATGAGGTCATGCTGGCCCATTCCTTTTCTAGAAATTCATTAGCTATCTTTTAAAAAAAAAATCCATACAAAGAGATCACATTAGATGGGAAAGGGACCCACACGTGCAAAAAATGTTTGTGGCAGCTCTTTTTATAATGGCAAGAAACTGGAAACTCAGTGGATCCCATCAGTTGGAGAATGGCTAAACAAGTTATAGTATTTGAATATTATGGAATATTATTGTTCTATAAGAAATGATCAGCAGGATGATTTCACAGAGAACTAATGCTAAATGAAATGAGCAGAACCAGAAAGTCATCATACATAGTAAAGGTTAGATTATAGGATCAGTTCTGATGGACATGTCTGTAGTCAACAATGAAGTGATTCAGATGAGTTCCAGTGGTCTTGTTATGAAGAAAGCCATCTCTACTCAGAGGACAGTGGAAACTGAATGTGGGTCACAATATAGCATTGTCACTTTTTTTGTTGTTGTTTACTTGCATTTTATTTTCTTCCTCATTTTGTTCTTTTTTGATCTGATTTTTCTTGTGCAGCATGACATTTGTGAAATATGTACAGACGATTTGAACATGTTTAACATATATTGGGTGACTTGCTGACTGGGGAAGGGAGTAGGAGGCAAAGAGGGTAAAATTACAACACAGGGTTTTGTAGGAGTGAATGTTGAAAATTATGCATGTATATATTTTAAAAATAAAAAGTTTTAATTAAAAAATCCATTCTATAATTTCCTTAGAAATACAACCCATTTACATTGGTCTATAGTTTGTAGGCTCTTCCCTTAAAAAAATCCAAATATCATGTATCCTCCTTCAATCCTACAAAACCTCTCCAGTTTTCTACCATCTTTCATATGAAGGAGCTCAACAGTTATAGCTTTCATTTTTTTCAATAGCCAAGGTTCCCAGTTCATCTAATCTGGTATTTTGAATTAATCAGAGGCAGATTGGTGATCTTTATTACCTTAGTCATCTTGGATATCATTTGGATAATCATTTTAAAAGAATCTTTTTTGTTTTCTTTTTTCTGGTTATACATGTACATTATTTTTTTTTTTATAATAACTTTTTATTGACAGAACCCATGCCAGGGTAATTTTTTTTACAACATTATCCCTTGCACTTGCTTCTGTTCCGATTTTTCCCCTTCCTCCCTCCACCTCCTCTCCTAGATGGCAAGCAGTCCTATATATGTTAAATATGTTGCAGATGTACATTAATTTTTAATACACATTTCTTTATGAATCACGTTGGGAGAGAAAAATCAGAACAATAGGGAAAAACCATGAGAGGGAAATAAAATAGAGATAAAGAAGAAAAAAGTAAACATGGCATGTGTTGCTTTACATTAATTCTCCATAGTTCTCTCTCTGGATTCAAATAGTGTTTTCTATCCAAAGTTCATTGATTGCCATGGATCACTAGTTGATCATTGTACAATATTGCTGTTACTGTGTTCATTTTATTCCTTGTCCTAGTTGTTTTGCTTAGCATCAATTTATATAAATATTTCCAGGCCTTTCTAAAATCAGCTTGTTCATCATTTTTATAGAACAGTAATATCCCATTACTTTCTTATAACAAAGCTTATTTAGCTATTCTCCACTTGCTGGTCATCTACTCATTTTTTCAATTCATTGCCACCACAAAAAGAGCTACTATAAACATGCTTGCCCTGTGGATCCTTTTCCCTATTCTGTGATTTCCTTGGGATAATGGATAGTCATTTTTGTTCCGTCTTTTCCAGTAAAATGGCTATTTTCCTTACCTGAAAATGAAAAAATAAAGCTATATAAGAATTCAGAATCTCTGCCTTATTTCTGTTATGTTAGTAATCCTTCTATCCCAATTCTTTTCTTTCTATTAACAAGCATTTACTTTTTCTCCTTTCCATCATCCACACCTCATTAAAAAAATTAAAACCCTTGTAACACATATGCATAGTTAATCAAAACAAGTTCCCACAATGACCATTCAAAAACTGTGAATCTCATTCTTCATTTTGAGTCTGTCACCCCTTTGTCAGGAAGTGGATAGATAACATTCTTCATCCTTAGACCTTTAGAATCATGGTTGCTTATTGCATCATTGAGCCTTAAGTCTTTCAAAATTATCTTTACATTGTTTTTACTGTATAAATTATTATCCTGGTTTTTCCTCCCTTTTCTCTGCATTAGTTAACGCAATTTGCCCAGGTTTTTCCTAAAACGTCTTTTATCATTTCTTATAAGACATTCCTTTACAGTCAAATGCCATATTTGGGGGGCAAATTCCCAATTGATAGACATACTCTTAGTTTTCAGACCTTTCCCACTCTAAAAAGAGCTGCTACAAATATTTGTCTTTATGGATACT
The DNA here is from genome assembly GCF_016432865.1 of Antechinus flavipes. Classification (NCBI taxonomy): domain Eukaryota; kingdom Metazoa; phylum Chordata; class Mammalia; order Dasyuromorphia; family Dasyuridae; genus Antechinus; species Antechinus flavipes. The sequence continues at coordinate 594,932,948 of NC_067398.1, read as the reverse complement.
TTGCCTCTTTTTTTTTGATTTTTAGGGACATAGGCTTGTGGTTTCTCTCTCTTCTTTACCTTTAAGGCAAAAGAAAGAAAAAAAAATATCTTTAATTTTCATTACCAGATTAGATTTCGAATACCTGACACTTATTCTAACAATACCATACCATGCTCTGACATGTATCCTTGTGTTACCTTCCCATTTCTTCCCTCTTTTGCTTATTTCCTTTTATTTTTAAAAATATGTTTGTTGGTGAACAATTTGTGCATTTTTGTTGGTGTTTTCAATCAATTCCAACTTTTCTTCCTTATTGGAACTGTGTCCCTTTCCATCTTCAGAATTTCATTCTTAAAGAGTTTCTCATCCTTCCTAGGATAACTTCCCCTGTGAAATTTTAGTCCATAAAATCTTAGTCATCATTCCATTGAGTCTTCTGAAATCTATTTTCCCAAGGTTACATGTCAAATGTTGATTATCTTTCTTCTCTTCCAAACTTTAGGCAAGCATGATTACTTATTCTCCCTAAATGTCTCTGTCATTTTTGTTCCAGCCACCATTTTCCCTCTTTCCATGAGAATAAGGCCTAATATTGACTATTTCCTTATTGTTTAATGTATTTTTTGAAAGATAAAATTATCATCTAAGACTATGAAATTGATATTATCTTTTGGAAATTATCAGCGTTAATTATAAATGCTTGTGAATTGGAGAAAGAATTTAATACAGATTCCATACTTTCAAACCAGGCTTGTAGTCTCTTTTCTGAAATGACTTTTGTCATTTTTTCTAATCACTCTGCATTATATTCAAATGAAGAAATCACTTCTGTTCCTTCCTCTAATTGATTGAGCTTCAACTATATGATTTTCAGAATATAGTTTTTTTTTTTTTAGAACGCCATCTTGTTTGTTTTAGCTCCATTTGTTCAGTTACCTTTTTTCTTCTATGTGACATTTTCCTCATTCTATGTCCTCTTGACAAGCCCTACTTTTCCCCCCATCATTTTAGCTTTAGCTATTTTGTTTTATTTACCCTGTCCTACTTACCTTGTCAGTTTCCTTGTCTTTGAATCCTTTTCCCTAGGTTGTTCTTCTTTAATTCCTCTTGATTCTGTTCTTTCTATTTAGATTCCTTTCACAGGTAAGGACTTACAAAGGAATGAAAAATTGTCACAAGGAAGTTACACAAATAATGAATTCTGTGTGTGTGTGTGTGTGTGTGTGTGTGTGTGTGTGTCTGTCTGTCTCTCACATGTAACAGGGGCTAGGAATGGGTGAGAGAAGCACTAAAGAACAGAAGTAAAAGGAAGGTTTTTCTTGTAGGAGATGCTTCTTCAACTAAACTTATAAATCTAGATACAGATGTTCCAAGAAGTAAGGAGAGACATTATTTCAAGGAAGGGGTAAATCCTGTGCAACAAGGCTTGTGAGAGGGAGATGGCATGTCATATACAGAAAATACAAATAGGTTCATTTGTTTGAAATACCATGTGTGAGGGTGGTAGTGAGGTGTGGGATGGCGATGATGGGTAGTCATTATAACATTGAATCAATCTGAAACAATGTTAGAAACAGACTAGGAAGGATTGTAAATGTATAAAGTTTGTTTTTTATCTGTGGGGTGATATGGAGAAACTAAGGCTCTTGATGCAGGGGAGAGTAACATGATCAAAACTGGACATTAGAAATACCAATGTGGCAAGTGAGTTTATATGTTTATATATAAAGTGTATACATGTATATATGAAGACTAAGTTTATATATTCTGTATCAGAAAAATCCTAAACCTGAAAATATGAAGCAAAAAAACAAATGAATAAGACTACCATCTTTTTCCTGACAAAAATAGTATGGGCCAGCGAGCTATCAAACTAGACTTATTGTTAGCCATATCAGGTGATTCTGAAGCATTCAAAATAAGCAGAAACACTTGAAATTATTTTCACTGTGTTTGTGAGTCTCTCTGAATACAACAGATTTTATGTAAATTACATGGAGTCACACATTTATATTTGAATATTACTGCTACCATATATTTTTAGTATATCATAAAAGGAAAACTCAAATAAATATTGGACTTCTTTATTTTTATTGTTTTATTAAAGTTGAGTTTTTTCCCCCTTGAAATCCAAGTATATGCAAATCTGATATTGCTTGGGGAAAGTGTGAGTGTGAAAGCATTTTTGTATGTTTTATTTACAGTTATTTTTACATTTTTCTCAGGATCTTTGTGTCTTTAGGGAAGTAGTAATAACCTCCTTAGGACCACAAAATATGTTACTCTAATTGCAACTTAATACAAGTCAAATCCTGAGTAGCCATCTTAACTCCTTGGTGCTAGTATAAATTTATGAAAACTAAAAGGGTGGTACACTTGAAATGAGCTCCTTTGGGAAGATTTTCATAGTTACAAATTGGAGTCCAGGTTCTTTACTGATAGTGGAAGCTGGCACCATACAAATTATAGGAATTATCCTAGCTATAAAGAGATTTTATTCTCTTTTTCTAAGAAGCAATGCTGGGTGGAAGTTGGAACACTGCGTTTTTATAACTACTCAACTCAGGTATCCGCTGTGATGTGAACTTCTGGATGGAAATGTGGAATAGCTTCCTTTTTATACCATATTACATTTATCACAAATCCCCAGGCAACCTGATATTTGGAAAAGAAATTATATCAAGATAATGACTGAGCAAATGGTTGAATTTTGAATCTCCTTTCAGATAGTTTTAAATATTCTATGACTTATATGTGTTGTTAGTCAAAAGAAACTTTCTTCTACAAAATTTGCAGCAATCTGTAAAAAAAAATTGCCTTTATTGGATGGCATCAATAAATTAAAGATTCCAAATAGAGCACTTGATATCAATAAAATAAATATTTTCACCTAATGACACTATCATTTATTTTTATATCATCATCTTCAATTTGTCATTCAAAGAAGTTCCTAGCTTCATAAATTTATTATTGAAAACTCTCATCTAATGAGGTGTAAAAAATAGAGCCAGTGAGGTTATCCTTTTTTAAATTTGAGCTGTTTTGCTCTGTAAGATAAAATATAGAACTAAGGAAAACTTGGTAAAATTCTTGTAATTGAAACCATTTTCTCTTAAATATGCCATTTTGTGTTAAGTATTTCATCTTTTTGACCTTATTAGGTGTGTCTCGTCATTAGATATAGTGTTACTAAATAGTTGTAACTTTAAGGCTGCTTTGATTAATGATCAGTTAGGCTGAGGTTTCATTGGGTAGGATTAACTAGATTTAAAGATGGCAAAATGCCATTTGTGACATTAATGCCAGACTTTAATGAAAAGCAGAAGTTAACTCCAAGGACCCTTATAATTTAATATGGGAACACAATCATGTTCTCATTATTTTAATGTAGTGTCATATAAAAAAGAAATGTTACTTTTTCTCTTTTTGTAGCCATCGTGTTTACTCTGGGCAATAGTTCATTTATCTCAAATTATGAAGCACAGAATTAGATTAGGGTTATCTGACAAAGTTTGTAACTCTTTATGAAACAAGCTTTTGGCCATGAAATAAAAACATTTTCCTCAGTTTAAAAATTTTATTTTTTAGCCTAAATAAGAAATATCAGTTCTGATTTCTTCCAAAGAAGAGAGTAAATTTCTTCATGTTAGAGATGTTTTAACTCTTTATGGCTAATGGAGTGTTAATAAACAATCTTTTCCAAAGAACAGACTGAAGGATTTTTATAGTGCCCTAAAGGAATTGATGCATATTCTTAGTATAGCATCTGGCCCATTCATTTTCAAATTGACTCTTTTGTACTCTGTATTGTGTAACTCATCTGAACTTCCCATGTTCCTGGGCTTTTATTAACTGCCCAGTAAACTAAGAGCATTTGACATTAGGAGAGAACCTTCTCCTTGGCCTATATTCTATTTGTGCCAAGCGAAAATGAATCATGAAAACACAAAAAATCACTTATCTTTTGAGAATCTAGATTTTCTTCTTTTTTGAACAGAACTTTAGAGACTATTAGACTAGGATTCACTGGGTTATGAATTGAGAGCAAAGGCCCTTTAGCTATGGTCTATCTTACTTTAGAAGTAAGATAGACCTAGGATGGCCTTGCTAGTGATTATGCAGAGATAGATAGGAGGTTGGTAGGCCAGCTAGCTTAATTTCCTCATTTTATAAATTTATAAATTGAGGGTCATAGGTATAAAATGATTTGCCAAAGATCACACAATTAAAGTGATCTTAGATCTTGGGTCTCCTGCTTATTGGAATATTGTTATAATGTAATCTTTTTGAGTATATTTTTGCCTTTTTATCCTTCATACCTGGCATATTTCTTGGCCCTATGATAGGCAGTTAATACAGGGCTTATTGAATACAAGCTACTACATGCTCACTGTGTATAAGAGGGGACTGATGATTTTGCTACTTGGGCTATCCTGCAGCACATGCTTTTCAAAATTTCCAGTTTATATTGAATTTGTTAGCCATGTATCTCACCAGGTTAAATTACTTAGAGATCTTAAAATGACATATTTTTGCCTTAGAAAGATCTGTGGGAATTATCTAGTCCAACCTGTCCCTGAACAAGAGGACAATATACGCGATAAGTGGTCTTTATTTGAAGATTCTGATGAGCAAAGATTTTTAACCTCCTATGGAATTCATTTGACTAAGAGACAGCTAGGGCATACAATGGCAAAGATGTTTGGACTTAAGTCATAAAAACTGAAATTCAAATTTTATCACAGATACAGACTAGCTGGGTGACCTTAGGGAAGTTACTTAACCTCTTTCAACCTCCATTTCCTCATGTCTAAAAAGGAAAATAATAACATTTATTCTCACAGGGTTACTAGAATCAAGTGAAGTAACATATGTAAAGCACTTTGCAAACTTTAAAGTGCTACATGAATGTTAGTTATTACTGTCATTATTTTTGTTACTATCATGATAATAATGATAATAATGTGTTATAGAGCTGCCAAAAACAGAGAAGTGATAATCCCATTATATTTTACCAACATCAGACCTCATTTGGAGTATTGTGTTCAGTTCTAGGCATCAGTGTTTGAAAAAAAAAATTGATAAACTTGTAGGTATCCAGAGGAAAGCAATATAGGTATATATATGGGTTCTCCAGTTTTCATTAAGCTTCAGTTAAAATCTTGCCATTTGCAAGAAACTTTTCTTAATCCTCCTTAATCCCATTGTCAATATAGGCAATATGAAGGGCTTTGAGTTCATATCATATGAAGATTGATTGAAGGAACTGGGCATATTTAGTCTGAAGAAGTCTCTAGGGGAAATAACTATTTTCAAAGATATGAAGACTAAATATTAGAAGGAAAGTGATTAAGCTTTTTATGTTTTATCCCAGAGTACAGAATCAGGAACAATGGATAAATGTGTCAAAGAAGCCAATAAGATTTCCCCAACATTTAGAAGATGGTTGCTTTAGGAGGGTACTGAGTTTCACTTTTTTAGAAGGTGTTTAAGCAGAAACTGGATAACAGTTTTTTAGGTATGTGATTATTGGGAATTTGTTTTGTGTATAAATTGGACCAGGGCAGTTAGGTGATATAGTGGATAGAATACCTGGCCTGAAGGCAGGAAGACTCAGCTTCTTGAGTTCAAATCTGATCTCAGAAACTAGCTGTGTGACTTTGGACAAGTCACTTAATTCTGTCTGCCTCAGTTTCTTCATGTGTAAAGTGAACTAGAGCAGGAAATGTAAAATTCCTATAGCATCTTTGTCAAGAAAACCCCAAATGATGTTACAAAGGGTCAGATATGACAGAACATAAGGATCCTTCCAACCCTAAGATTCATGATTCCTTGTTTTTTGGACAATTCTAATTTTTAATGAAGTCTTTGCTTATGCAGAGACATCTGAAGAGACATAATTTTGTATTGCTGAGGAAATTAGGAGAAAGATCATAATGTGTCTTGGAAGTACATAATCAAAATAATAATTATTATTTTCACAGAACCAATCTTTGAAATTCTCCAGTGGTTGCTATACTGAATAGAGCGGAAGGCCTATTGGAATGAGATTTAGTTTGTTGGGGTTTTTTGTTTATCTCATTTGTTTATTTTTATTTTTTTATCTCAGTATGTCAGCCAAGTAAGTCAACAAACATATATCAAGAGCCTCCTTTATCCTAGGTACTACATTAAACACTAAAGATATAAAGAAAGGTTAAAAAAAACAGTTCCTGTCTTCAAGGAGCTCCCACTCTCCTGGAGGAGACAAGATGACATGCAATCAACTATATACAAACAAGCAATATGCAAGATAAATTGAAAATAAAGGGAAAAGAAGGTATTGGAATTAAGGAGGATTAGAAAAAGCTTCTTTCAAATGGTGAGATTATAATTGAGAACTGAAGAAAATGAAAGAATCCAGTATGCACAAATAAGAGAGGAGAGAATTACAGGAATGGAGAAACAGCCAGTGAAAACACAGGACCTCTGCATAAGTTATGTTTTCTTCAAGGACTTAATTCCTTTTCTATTTGGGAAAGTAGAACCCTAGGGAAAGGGCAACTAGAAGGGTATGAGAAATCTTAAAACTGATTTCCTGTCAATAACTATCATCCTGGGATCCCTAGAGGGAGGGTAATGAAGTCATTTAAAGGGTTTAAGAGCTTTGGGGGGAGGCATCAAAAAGAATCAAACACAGCAGGGTTCTCTAAAAAAAAGAGAGAGAGTAGAAGAGTAGTAGTTAATAGAGGTATAGAAGAAAAGCTCAAAGACAACTAATCTCACTTATAGGCTTCTATAATTTGGTTGGGTAGCCTGGCTGAAAAGCAGAGAATCTCATAGCCATTGGCTTTAGAAAACCTGAATGAAAAAACCACAGAGATCTTTATTATCTGTTGGTTTAAAATCCAGACTATAAGAGCTGAAGTGAACTTTGCTGGTATTAGCTGAGGAGGTTAATTAAAGAATGCTGTTAATGTGCAGTTGCTCCCTGTAGGGAAAGATTTACTAAGTCCACCACCTCTGATATATGAAGGACAAAGTTCCGGTAGCTCTGAAAAGAACCTCTTTTGAGAAGTGTAACTCAGGCCCAGGAGGAAACTAAAGGAGCAGCAAGCTGACAGAAGCAAAGAAAGAGACCTTTTGATCACACTGCCTGCTAACGACACCAGGGGATGGTGACTATGACTAAAAGCTGTTCAGAGTTGAAACACGGCATAACATCCTACTAGTGAGTGTTGTGCAAGGTATTAAGTAATCCTGAAAAGAGCCAGGATTGACCACCAACTTGGAGGAGCAGAAAGCAAAACCTAGCTGGGCAATTCAATGCAGAGCAGCTCTTAACTCTTCCTTCAGAAGAAAGACCAACAGAAAATAACATGGTGACAGCAATAGTAGACCTAATGCCAGGGAAAAGACATACTCTTTGATATGTGCTCTAAAAACACATTACTTGCATGTATATAATCTGGTCAGATGTGTTCCTTATTCATTAGTAAATCTTTCCCTACTGGGAGGAATTGCACATTAACAGTATTCCTTAATCAACTTTCTCGGCTGACAACAGTAAAGTTTGCTTCAGCTCTTATAGTTAGGATTTTAAACCAATAATGTGAAGATCTCTGTGGTTTTCTCATCCAGGTTTCCTAAAGTCAATGGCTATGAGACTCTGCTTCTCAGCCAGACTGCATAAGGAAAAGAGGTCATTCATCTCACTGAATATGTTCATAGGATATGATTGTCTATGTATGTGTATAGAAGTAAACTTAAAATACATGAAGGAATGCTGATTGTGTTATGCCACAGTTCTCTTTTATTGCCCTGACTCAGTTTCCCTAATTATCCTCAGTCCTGATTCAGTTTCTCTGCTTCAGTTTATAATTATCAGCTAAAAGCTCAGTTCTGCAAAACCTCCCCTCCTTCTTTATATCAGAATATTTGATAAGGATAAAAGATCTTATGTTTTAAGATATCAGAATGCCTCTCCCCATCTCAAGCTATCGGAATGTCAGATAACGTCTTATCAAGATACCTCCCCCATCTCAGGTGGCTAATTCCACCCTGTCAGAGTCCCGTTCCCACTCTCAACATCTGGACTCTGCCCCTGCCTCAATCTACCCCTTGAGTCTGAGCCATGTGTAGCTAAGTCATTGAGAACTCACATTATTTGCTGGATTCTTGGAGATGATAATCTCATTCTGCCCTGGGACCAAACCATGGATCCATTTGGTCCCAGTAAATCTCTCCCTTTAAATAAATTATTAAATACTCTCTAATCTCTATCTTGCCTCAGTTTCTCCAGCATTACACTTAGAGTTCTTTTTAATTTATGTTTAAAAGTCTGCTTTAAGAATTGTGTATCATATGACTTGAGTACTAAAAAATGTAATACATAAGGATGTGATGCATGTTTTGGAGAGTATTATTATCTATAAAAATTCCAGAAACCAAAGTATCTAATTGGACATCAAGAGTAAAGAATAGGGGAAGGGAAGGGCAGACTACATTTATATTAAATGAAATTTGCCTTTTTTCTTTTTAAAAACTCATTTTATTGTTATCAATAAGGATAAATATTATTTTAAAACTTTATGATGAAGTGGAAGGTTTTATTATATTAGCACATATTATATGTTATACAAATACAAAAAATACATGTATATACATGTGTGTGTTTGTATACACACATTATATTTAATTTTATTGTGGTAAGTTTTCTTTTCTTTTTTTATTTTGAAAAAAAAATTCTTTACAACATTATCCCTTGCACTCACTTCTGTTCCGATTTTCCCCTTCCTTTCTCCAACTACTCCCCTAGATGGCAAGCAGTCCTATACATGTTCCATATGTCACAGTATATCCTAGATACAATATATGTGTGCAGAACTGAACAGTTCTCTTGTTGCATAGGAAGAATTGGATTCAGAAGGTAAAAATAACCCGGGAAGAAAAACAAAAATGCAAGTAGTTCACATTCATTTCCCAGTGTTCTTTCTTTGGGTGTAGCTGCTTCTGTCCATCATTGATCAATTAAAACTGAGTTAGATTTTCTCTGTTGAAGAAATCCACTTCCATCAGAATACATCCTCATACAGTATCGTTGTTGAAGTATGATCTCCTGGTTCTGTTCATTTCACTTAGCATCAGTTCATGTAAGTCTCACCAGTCCTCTCTGTATTCATCCTGCTGGTCATTTCTTACAGAACAATAATATTCCATAACATTCATGTACCACAATTTACCCAACCATTCTCCAAATGATGGACATCCATTCATTTTTCCAGTTTCTAGCCACTACAAACAGGGCTGCCACAAATATTTTGGCACATACAGGTCCCTTTCCCTTCTTTAGTATCTCTTTAGGGTATAAGCCCAGTAGCAGCACTGCTGTATCAAATGGTATGCACAGTTTGATAACTTTTTGGGCATAATTCCAGATTGCTCTCCAGAATGGTTGGCTTCGTTCACAACTCCACCAACAATGCATCAGTGTCCCAGTTTTCCCACATCCCCTCCAACATTCATCATTATTTTTTCCTGTCATCTTAGTCAATCTGACAGGTGTGTAGTGTTATCTCACAGTTGTCTTAATTTGCATGAAATTTGCCTTTTTGTAAACCTTCTCTGTCCTTCATTCTATTCCTAACTCATTGCTCTTAGGTTTAACCTCAGGAGCCAAAGAGAGGAAGTCAAATCCCTCTTTAATGTGAAAGACCTTTAAATACTGAAATTGATTATTATGTACCTATTAAATGCTTCTTTTTAGGCTAAACATTTCCCATTGCCAGTATCTATATTTGATTCTTATGTTGTAGGATTTCAAAACTCATTACTATGATTACCTTCTTGGGGGGGTACTCTTTCCAATGTCTTTCCCAAAATGTACCCCAAATTGATCACAGTACTCTGGAATATGATTTGAATATGGAATATGAGGATGGAATAGAACAGAATTATCAACTTCTAATCTTATATTTCTTCCTCCCTCTGTTCTTCCCTCCCTCCTTCCCTGTCTGAAATGTCAATCATTTTTAGTTCTACTAATAAGTTACATCTCTCTCTTCTATGCCTATAAAGGTATTTTTTTTTTAAACTCTAGTAAGAATTTAGACTTATCCTATCAAACACTGTTATTTGCTTTGGTGCAGTATTCTAGCCTTCAATATCATGTTGGTATGATGTTGAGGTTTTTTTTTTTTTTTTTAGTGGGTTATAGAAAAAAGGAATATGTATTTGGCTCTTAACATTTTGTTGCCATGATGGCTACAAATGTTCATCTTAATTTCTTTAGGTGTTGTGGAAGGGAGCACTTTATAAATGTAAGCTATCATTATGACAATAAGATTTTTTTTCTTTGAATTCTCTAGGTCCTGTAGCTAAAATCTTTTAGGAGGAAGAATTTGCATTAGTCCCATCAAGCCAAAGAAGAACTAATTCCTTATAATGTCTTTCAAGATTTATCCAGTTTTGGGGGGTTTAGGCATGCATACCAGTTAGATTTTGACATTCCTTTTTCCTACTATCGCTTGGTTAAAGATAGTCTTGGGATTACTTCGAGTTTTTTGTCTATAAATGAAATCTCTGCCAAGACTCTAGTACCCAAGGTTATTGAACTTCATTCTTTTTATTCAAGGTCATTTCAGCCTAGCCAAAAGTATAACTTCTTTGATTCAGTCATTAAATAACATTATATAATTGATTACAAGAGGAAGTATTTAAACTTTATGCCAGGTTTCATTGAGAGGAAATATGATTTTTCCTTTTTGAAACCTCAATTCTAAATATGTAGGTAGCCTGAGGTTATTTCACGACCTGTTGACTTCTTTGGTATCCTCTTGGTGACACTTAGGAGTGTAAAATCTCTTGTGTTAAAGAAGTCTAAGCATATGGGTATTTAAAAGAAAAGTACAATAATATCTTGGTACACAAGAACACAATAATGAATTCTCTTTGGATTGTGTATAAAGTTACTTTTCCCAAAGTAACCTTGAAAACTTGTACCAGATTTGGAATTAGAACACTTAACACAATTCCTATTTGAAAGCTTAAGGACAATTGTGAAAATACTTAATGTACTATGTTACTAGGACCTAATGAGAATAATCTGATACTTGGGTCAAACCAACTAAAATAGAATGATAGATTTTCAAATAGGAAGATCTATGTTTCAATCCTGAATCAGATTCAGCTGTATGACATACATATGCCTATGACATAGGCAATTTATTAATCTCTGCCTCAGTTTCCTCATTGGTAAAATGGGAGCAATTATACCACCTATCACAAGAGTTGTGAGAATCAAATAAAATTTTATATGTAAAGTGTTTTGGAAACTTTAAACTATTACATAAATGTTAGTGATAATGATGATAATTACTAATTGTGTGATTAAGAAGACTGAATTGATCCTGGATTATTTATTTATTGATTGTAGTTACACTTAATTATTTTTGTCCTGAAACTCCTTAAGCAATGGTTCTCTGTCTCTGAACTTAGATCAGAATTCAGCTAGCTTTTAACAGATTAAGTTTAGAAATCCATGTCTAATCCAGCTGCTAATCACTGATCTATTTTTGCCTCAAGGAATTTAACTGACTTGGGTGTTATATTCGAATGAAAGAGAATCAGACCTAATATCTTTACATCACCAAACTATCTTTCAAGGATGTCTGGTTTGCTGTCTAAAAGTATGGCTACCATCTTGCTCCTTCAATCAAATAATGAGTACTTCTTAGTTTAGGAAGAGAAGAGAGGTATCATGGCTAGGTCATTACCAAACTTCCAAACAATCTTCTTGTGCCCTGCACTTCAGCTTTGTAGACAATCAGGTTGCCCTAAGTCTTATGATGTCATCTATGTTCTGTTCTTCTGTACTCCTTAAAATGTATAGAAAGAGAACTGTATTTTTGCTAGGAATCTTTGACATAAATGAAGACAAGTCATTGACCTATTTATTGGCAGGCAGTTTATTCCTGTTATCTGGCTCAAAGAAGGGCTTCAGTTTAACCTTTACTTAAATTTCAAAGGTAACATGACTTCCATACAGCAAATCACTTAACCTTTCAGCCTCAATTTCTACATCAGCATTGTGGGGATAATGATAGCTATTTCACAGAGTTGTGAGGATCAAAAAATTATAAAAATCAAGTGTTTTGCAAATCTTATATGTAAATATTAGCTGCTGTCATCACCATGATCATCTTCTGTCTCATCAAAAAATATTTTCTGTTTGGATTTGAGAGAGGGACATGGAAGCACTGTTGTGAACTTCTAAGACAGTTGCTTGTCATCTTTGTCTGTTGAAGTATGGACCAATAGTTAAATGATGAGTATGATTGGAAGATTGTAATACTAAACTTGGTGTGAGGAAAAGATGTGGGGAGATTAAATACACATTTGTCCTTAGAGTGAGGCAGAGTTCAACTTCTTTTGCCCCTGTCACATAAAGTCTGTATAAGTCTACAAAAGATATTACTTAGTCTCTCAATATATCAGACAATACTCTAACAATAATTTTCAGAAGAGGTGTTGACCTGACTGATGAAAAAAAAAGTTTCTTCCTGGAACTTATCACCAATGAATAGACTCACTTAAATCACAGATTTGACCTGAAACAAACAAAAACAAATAAACAGACCTTTTCATGTGTATGGCATAATGATATTTTCAAAACTGAATGGGTCAATGAGAAATTTTTGTTTTATCATTTCCCTTGAACTGGAAGATAAATCCATCTATTCTAGACAGAACATCCAATTTAGCAAATTATTATCATACTGTCTAATGTGGACAATTTTCTATCCCCAGATGTTTTTCCTCAGGTGATGCTTTCCAGATGGATTTTTGTGCAAAATTCTAAATTGTTTGGATTTGACTTTGACTGAGAAAACTTCCTCTAACTTTATCCCATCATTCTCTCTCCCCCCACTCCCACTCCCATTCCCATTCCCACCCCCCAATATTTTCTAGGGAAGAGAACTCCAAAGACAAAGGACAAGAGGAACAAGAAGAAGAAAAGGAAGTTAATAGAAAGAGCACAGGAGCAACACAGCGTCTTCCTTGCTACAGACAGAGCAAACCAATAAAGAAGGACATTTTTCTTTTCCTTTTCTTTTTTCTTTTTTTTTTTAATGGGTTTTTGTTTTGTTTAGTTTTATTTTGCAAAAGTGCACAAAGCCGCTCTCTTTCCGCTCAGCTCCAGCATGCACCAGGGCACTGCCTTTATGCTGCTTTGACAGTATTGGTTGCAAGTAACCTGTGAAAGTGAAAGAACCCCACAAGTTTGGAGAGATGGGGATGGGGTGGGGGTGTTATTTATATTTTAATTTTAAGCGGGAGCCTGCGGAGACAGGAGTACACTGAGGGTGCATCAGTGAGAGCAGGTAAAGCTGAAAGAAGATGTTATTATTTGTTCAGTGTCTGTGAGGGCAATAGCCCCAGTGCCAGGCAGCATGGAAGATCTGTGGGCAGTGGGCTGCAGGGCACCAACACACACATAGACAATGGACTTGTGCATATTTATGTGAAAGAATCTACTCAGAGGTAGAAGTGCTATTTCATTTCTGACCTTTGATTTGCATCTCGTGCATTTTCCAGAGGTAAATGTATATGAATATTTACTTAGTGTTAATCTATGTTGTTCTCAGCATCTGTTACCTTGAAACACTTGTATAGTAGAGCTGCTTTTAGCTGATGATATGCTCCAAGAATGACTGCCTCGTTTCATGGGTGATCAGATGTGTACATATGCTGAGTCTAATATCTACTTATTTACTGTATATTTATGCTTTCTTATGTGTAACAAAGTATACCTGCTTAATGTTCTGTCACTTCATTTCTAGTGGTTTTTACATGTATCTTCTAGGAAATGCTTTTCCCCCCCTTCCTGTAGTTTTTGAATACTTTTTCTCTGTTTTGTTGCCCTTTGAAATGTTCTGGAATATTATTTCTCATCAGAAGGCTAGGATCAGTTGGTATGTTGTCAAATGACCCAGGATTTTCAACATGTGCCTAATCCTCCTGACCCACCCATTAAATAGCGCACAGGCATCTGGCAATCACAGGCAAAAAATAAATAAATAAATAAATAAGAAACAAAATCCAGAGTTATTTCTCCCCTTAAGGAACCTCCCTTTAAGTTGTAAGTCTGTTATGACTCCTTTGTGAAACACAATTGGAGCATGGGAAACTGCATGCACTAACTCCAATTTCTAGACATGCAACTTCACAGATAAAGACAGGTGAGAGGTGGGGAAATTACTTTTTCTTTTCTTTTTTTTTTCTTATAGAAGTAATCTCAAGCCTAGCACTAGGTACTTTTATGGTTGACTCAAGTCACCATAGCAGACCTTTTAAGTTATCATCCTCAGACCACCAGTGAAATTTGGGGACAATGGCTAAATTGTGGACACTGCTGGTCAGGTCACAAATCCTAGCAAGTTTTGGTGAAGCTAATATATGTCATTTCAAACCTGGGACTCAGAGGAATCTCTCAGGAGATTCCCTGAGCTATTATTCATAAGGTAATTGAGTGATCAATTGGTTGTGGATTCTTGTTTTCTATGCTTCAGACTTTAGAAATAACAGCCCCCTCCAATTTTAACACAGAGTAGAAAATCAGAACATAAATGGAACATTTGCAAATATTGAGGAAAAGTTAAAGAACGGCACCACAGTTCTCTCCCCAGCCCTCACCTTTGTATTGGCAAAACTACCTCTTTAGAATTTACAAACTACTCACTGTGGGGTTTTTGTTGTTGTTGTTTTTGTCATTCATCAAATAACTCTGGAATAACACCTACTGATAATAATAAGAATAAATATAATATCCATCTTTAAGAATCACAGAATATTATTGCTGTGGGATAAGCCATATTATGAATGTTGTATAAAACTTTGGGATACTCATCAAATCCTAAGGTCCTCACCTCCTTTCACATTTATTTAGCATATGTTCCTATTTAGTGGTAGGGGAGGTATCACCCCATATACTTGCAGTGCTTCATTGTTAATGAGACCAATAATTGTTCTGTTTTGGGGATGTTCTTTTGTGCATTAAATCACTTCAACAGTAACTCCATGAAAATTTCTTTCTTCTTTTTCAGTAAAATGTTTAGAGATGAACATCAAAGTGTGAGAAAACAATACATACAACAAGGTTATTTTTCCTCCCAATTACAATCATGCAACATAATTCCATGGGTGTTGAATATAGACATTCGAAAATCTTAATAAAAGGATTTCTTGTCCAAAGCAGTGATTTTTTTTTTTTATTACTGAGAGGAGGCTGACATAGAATTACAATTTATTTCATTTGAAGCATTAAGTGCTGTGCACTTAGCAATTTGCCACAAGGATTCTAATTTGATTCTAAGGTATTGCATAGAGGATAGTAAGCCAGCTACCAAGCTAGGAAGGCTTGTCTTCAGGTTCCACCTATGACAAAACTGACATCCTATCCAGCCCATAGGAAATCCCTGAGATGTAGTAGGCAACTCTATTATACTGATTTATACAGAAGGTAAAAATCTGCCTTGCAAGAGAAAGTTTCTTCATTTTGGAGTTTCCTACACCAGCAAAATCACAGGTTCAGTCTATATTCTTATTCTATTATTTAACATGTTCCCAAGGGAAAATTTTTAAAGTTCTTTCTTTATGAACAAAAGAGTATGCCTATGTGTATGGATATATAAAATTAGATATTTATGTTCAATAGTGAACATATATAAACATAAATATGCTGAGGGAAAATAATAACAAGTATTTATATATCTTTAAGTTTTGCAAAGTACATCCTCACAACAATCCTGTAAAGCAGATATTACTATTACTTCCATTATACAGATAAGGAAACTGAGGCTGAGCCTTGGAGTTATTTGTTGTGTCATACAACTATTGTGTCACATAACTGTGTCATATAACTATTTAAATATCTGAAACAAGCTTTGATCTCAGGTCCTCCTAACTCCAAAATCTAGGACTCTATCCTGTATTACCTAGCTAAGGACCAAACATCTTTGACATGTTCAACATTATTTTGTGAAGATGACTGATTATAGTGGTTTTTACTCTAAAATCAGTCATACTCACAAAATAATTTACCTTTACTAACCTTCTTAAATATTAATCTCAATTAATGTTGAGTCTATATCATCTAAAATTCAACAAAAATCAACTGAAACTTATTAAAACTTAGTGTCTAACTATCTCACATCATTTCTTATCATTTTAAGTATTTGTGACCCCATTTGGGTATTTCCTGGCAAAGATACTACAGTGATTTGACTTTTCTTGCTTCAGCTCATTTTACAGATGAGGAACTAAGGCAAACAATGTAAATGACTTCTCCAGGGTCACACAACTAAATGCCTGAGGCTAGGACAATCAGTCTTCCTGACTCCAAACCTGGCACTATGTACTCTAACTTCTCAGCTTTCCTCTATGGACCTCAGTAAACTGAGAGTTGAATCAGCTTGGATTGTTCTTAGATGTGACTGCTACAGTGATATTGTGATTATAAGAAGATTACATGGAAATTGTCTTTTTTCATGTTTGCTATCTTATAGGCAAACTTAGCTATTCTGAATGGAAAGATAGAGATACTAGACTTGGAAGAGAGGAACTACAATACATGATATTGGGAAGGCTGAATTAGTGTGAGGGGCCTCACAAAAGCCAATTTTGTGAATAAATTTTCCCATTTTATTCTTTGTAGCTGAAGTTTTTTTTTTTTTTTTGTTTTTGAGGCACAAATAAAATAATTGGACATATGGACTCTGAATGTTTTATGAGAGACATCTGGAAGAAACTTCATGCTCAACATCAACTATGTGGTCTCATGCAGTCAGGATGGTGTGTGATTATTCCAAATCAATTTTTCTACTCTTAGTGGGGTTCTGGGGTCCAAAGGACAGGCAAAGAAGAAATAAGCAAGTGAGATCATATATGCAAAACTGCCTTGTGAATTGTAAGCATATGTAAAGTATTACTAATAATTAATATCATTAATATAAAATATAACTAGTAATTAATATTACAAATTAAATATATTTCAAATATTAAAATAATCCCCCGGATAACTGAAGCACCTAGTATAGTATCTACTTCTTTAGTGGGGGTTTTATGCAACAGGAAAAAATCATACCACAGAAAATATTGATTTGTATTATTGAGACTTGCAAGTTAGAAAACTGAGGAAATTAATCAGATGAAATGAGCATTTCTTAAGGCTTTGCTGTGGCAAGGCAAAGCACTGAATAGATATAGTTATGAAGGTAAATGAAAAGAATTCTAACTAGTTCTGAAGAAGCATTCTATTAAGGGAATAACATATACATAGATAAAACATATATGCAAAATCATTTCAGACAGCTTAGTGTGAGGAGGGCATAGAATCTGGGGCAAATCGTATAAGCCCATATATAGAAAGCCAGAAAATGGCTATAAAGGCTAGATAATGAATGAAACAGTATTTGGTTGCTGTAACATGCATAGTGACCACACCCCAATAAATCCTAAACCTGTCAGTGGCTCAGTGGGGTGTCTATCCCAAGCATATGGAGATTTCCCTTCATGGGCAGATGAGAATGATTTGTTACAATGATTGTGAAGGTGGCTGAAAGCAGATGCTGTGGAGCATTTAGAGCTTGGTCAGTAATTGAAAATGTCAAGGTCATCCACTGCATCCCTGGCCATTGATAGTTGTTTTGATTTGGGTTTTGCTCCTGGAGTTTGATGACTTTGCACAACTCTATCTCACTTAAATCCAATTCACTTGCAAGTCAAGACATTATCCAGTGATGTCATTGGTCCTTTTTAGAAATGGACAAATAACAACATGCTTGGGCTGAGTTTCAAAGGAAAGAATTTTAGGAGCCGAAGGTCAAAGAGGGGATTCCAGGGTTGGTGACAGTAATAGATTCTGCAGAAATGTGAGATGGGAAGGGAGGTGGAATGCTGTGTGTAAAGAACATCAAGAACTCTAATTTGGCTGAATCTTCAAGAGGAGAACTGTATAAGTCTACAAAGGTAGTCTGGAGCCAAATTGCGAAGGGCTTTAAAAGAGGTATTTTTATTTTATCTTAGAGGCAATAGGGAACCACTGAAAATTCTTGAACTAGGGAGTGACATCAGAGTGTATTATCACTTTGGCAGCAGTATGGAAGATAGATTGGAGAGAAGAGATAAGGCAATGAGCCAACTAGGAGGCTTTTTCAATAATCTAGGTGAGAAATAGTGAGGTCCTGAACTAATATGGTGACCATATGAGCCAAGAGAAATTCAGCTGTGAGAGATTGTTATAACTTTTTCTGTAGAGGATAAGCACTAGGGAAAAAAAAACCTGAAATTTAAGAAGGAGCTGATAGACTAAAACATTGAAAAAATAGAATTCTCTATAATATCAAAATTCTTGTTGATAATGAATATTGACTTTGTCATCTGAGATCTCAAAGTAATAGAATTAGAGCCAAACTCGCACTATGAAATCAAATGATTTTTGTAAATGGAAAACTACTACTTTTCACTTTGTACTTAGTCCATCAAGGTAAGAAGTTGGTTGCTAGAAATCTTTGAAGAAGGGATTAAACAAATTCATAACTCAAAGAATTTCAGATGGAGTGGACTTCAGAGGCCACTTAGTACAACTTATACCTGAGAAGGAATAATTTTCGTTATATCTAGTGATTGGTTATCCCGCTTTGATTTGATGACCTCCATTCCAGGAACTCAATCTGCTTTTACACATTAATTAGTAGAAAACTTCTCCTGACATTAAATTGAAACTTTTCTTCTTATGAAATTTGTTTTTTTGCTTCTTTACTTGTAGCCATGATCTCAATTGGCAACTAAGTCATGCAGTTAATATAATGCAGGTTCTAGAATCTGGAAGACTCATCTTCCTGAGTTCAAATGTGGCTTCAGACACCAGCTGCGTGAGCCTGAACCTATTTGCTTCAGTTTCCTTATTTGTAACATGAATCAGAGAAGAAAATTGCAAGTCACTCTAGTTTTGTTTTGTTTTGTTTTGTTTGCCAAGAAAACCACGAATGGGGTCATTAAGAATTGGATGGGGCAAAACAACGACGACATTTCTCCTAATGTAGTGAACTCCTAGTAAGGAGCTCCTTCTACAAATGAAGATTTGTAATTGCATTTTTGTGTGTGTGTGTGTGTTTTTTTTTGTTTTTTTTTGTAATTGCATTTTGATGACTTCTGCTTCAGGGTAGTTGCTTGGGCCAATGAAAGGTTAATTGACCTACATAGGATCATTCACTACCAGCACTGTATGTATAAGAATTGTAGTGGAATCTGGGTCTTCCTGACTTGGAAGTTGGTCCACTATGCCACGCTGCCTTTTCTTATTGTATTTTCTCTTGTGGAAATTTAAAGATTAAAGAATATTATAATTTACTAATAACTGACTTTTAGATAATATTCTTGGATTTATAAAACACTTGACAATCATTATCTTATTCTTACAACACTAAGGTAGGACATTATGCCATGATTGTTTCGATCCTCAGATGCTCAATTTTTAAATATTGAGTAAGAGAGGTTCAACTCAGTTTATTTTTGATACCAAGGACTACCCCTTACTACTTCTCCAGAGTCTTATAACTTGTATACAAATGTGCACAACTAGTAGTCATATGACATGAAAAGTATATACTAACATGTTGATATTTTAAATTTTTCAATGTACTTTACAAATATGTTGTTAATTTCATTTAATCTATATCTATATACATAAGTATAGCAAGGATATTTGAATTCACATTAATGTACTGTGTATTAGTCTAATTTGCTGGTAAAAAAAGTTATATCCTTAACTCTTTGTTTTTCTGATTTTTCTCATTGAGTCAAGGGTGATCCAAACTAATACAAAGAAAACATTTTTAAAACAGGGAAGGTTTAGAGAATTATAGGTTCTCCCAACAGAAGCTGAGTTTGTAATTTTAACTGACAAGACTATTTCTTGTAGCTTGTCATTATTGAAGAAATTTGGTGGCTGAACTCTCTGATGTGACAGGATTAAATGAAATGCTTGTCTGAACAATACTAAAGATTGTACTTTGTGAGCATTTTGACATGTGCTAAGAAATGCAAATACATGTTACAGGGGATATAGGGCATCATTTACTGAATAACATTTAGTTAATTGCCAGTAGTTAATACATGGGTAAGTTGAAATATATTTACGACACTTTTTTCATGGTAAAAAAACAAACCAAAACCAAAAAAAAAAAATTTTTTTTTTCTTGCCCATCTCCCTCTTTTGAAATCACATTTCTTCACATAAAGAGTCAACTTTGGAAAAATAGGTAAACTTCTTTAATTTGTTTTTAAGTATGACAGATGAAAAAAAAGACTTGAAAGACTTGGCTAAGTTTAAACCTCTAATTCAGTCCATAAAAGATAAGAAAATGGAAGAATAGATTCTATTGTAAGTGGCAATATTGCAACTTGTGCACTTAATAATAGATCTAGTTTAAAATATACAGATTAGTCACTCTTTAAAGTCCCTTATTGGTATATATATTGATTTATTTTTCTGTTTAATCAATCCATATACATTTATTAAGTACCTAGTACAATATAACAAGTACTATGCTAAATACTATGGCTAACCAAGGCAAATATCAAACTATCCTTGCCATCAAAGATCTTAAATAGGGATATATAAATATATAGATATAGATAATGGATATATATATGTTATATACAACCCAATATATATATGTAGGTGTGTGTATACACATACATACATATATAAAACATTTTTATATGTGTGTACATATATATTTATATACACATAATATATGACATTACACACACACATGCTCTCTTAGCTATTCTCCCAATCACCACTTCATCCTCCCCCATAGCAGGCTACAGCCACAGTGTAAGACTGGTCACATTGTCCCTTCAAGTTTCTACTTGCCAGGTAGCCCTCTGCATTCTGGCTTTTTACCTCATTATTTCACTGCAGCTGTTCACTCCAAAGTTGCCCATATATTCTTGATCATCACATCTAATAGCATTTTCTTGATTTTGATCCTTTACCTTTTTGAAGCTTTTCATGTCTCCTCTTAAATATTCTGAGTTTTTGTGATACTGTTCTTTTGTTCTTTTCCTGCCTATTTTTTAAATCTCATTTGCTGTATCCTAAATACATATAATGTTCCATAACTGGGCTTATCTTCCAAGTTTTTGCCTTGGGACCTCTTATCTTTTTTCTTTAATATTGCTTACTCAAACAGCTCCCATGGGTTTAATTAATAAGGAGATAAGGCTAATGCATTCTCTCTCTCTCTCTCTCTCTCTCTCTCTCTCTGTATACACACACACACACACACACACACACATATATAATGCCAGTTCCATATTACTATTACATATACACACTATACTATACTATCACATATACACACATTAAAACCCATATGCAATTATTAGATAGGACAGAACTACATACAGATAACAGTTGTTCTGAAAGGGCTCAAGAGTTTTTCAGGACCCTGGATTCAGTATGATTAAGTGTGGTTTGTAGCCAAAAAAGGTATTACAATCTTGAGCTACATTAAGAGCTTTTAGAATTAGGAAGGTGATAACTAGTATATACTCAGAAATCCTCAGGTATCTTTTGAAATACTGTCTTAAGTTCTGGGTGCCATTTTAAGAAGGACATTGAAAAGCTGGGAAGTGTCCAGAAGAGGACAATCAATATGGAAAAGTCCCTTGGGTCCATGGCATGTGAAATTTGGTTAAGGGTCTGAGCATGTTTAGCCTGGAAAATGGAGGACTTGAATGTAACATAAAAGCTGTTCTCAAGTATTTGAGACTGAAGTAGAGAAGAAATTAGACTTATGTCATTTTGTCCTATGGGACAAAACCAGGAAGAATGAGTGGAAGTTGCAAAGAGATCAATTTAGAATTCATGTCAAGGGTAAGGAAAAAAAGAAAAAAAATTCTTAAAAATTATTGCTGCCCAAAAGATGAAAGATCTACCTTGAAAGGTAGATTGGAAGCCTACTTTTTAGGTATATTATACTAAAATTCCTTTTGGAGATGGTTTGGATTAATTGATGAGTTAACTTCCAGCTCTCAAATTCTGTGAATCTATGACAATCTTTTCTATGCACATGCATATCCAGCCCTAATTTTTCCTAAGCATAACATATTACCCTTCTGGCATTTTGGGCAGTGAGGTGGCACAATGGAAAAAAAAATTAGGCATGGAGTCTTTAAGATTTATCTTTCTGAGTTCAAATCTGGTTTCAGAGATCAATTGTGTGACTCAGGCCAAGTCACTTAACCCTGTTTGTCTCAATTACCACATCTATAAAATAAGCTCAAGAATAAAATGGCAAACCACTCCAGTATCTTTGCCAAGAAAACCCTGAATAGGGTCACAAAATATAGGACATGACTGAAATGACTATACAGCAACAAAATGTGGGATTTCAAACTAGTATTTCTAACCCAATATATCCAAAACAAACTATTATTTCTCCCCTTGAAATTCATATCTCCTCCAGATTTCTCTCTTTCCAGTCATTCTTCACTCCCATTCTTCCAATCACCCTGCTTTGCATTCATCATTATCTTCCTCTCTTCATTCTCCTAATCACTCCTCTAATTCTCACCAAAGCACCTTTAATCTAATTGCCAAATCTAAATGCCACATAGCCAACATAACATGTGGAGACCCTCATTTTTTTATCTATTTTGATAGATTTCCATATTGTTCTGATTGTTCTCTTTATCTTAAATCTCTCTCCTTTCAATCTATTCTATATACTCATTGATTATATACACTATGGATCACAATACTATTCCTAAAGCTCAAGTAGAAACATGTCACCCCCTGCTTAATAAACTACAGCGGTTCCCTATTACTTCTAGAATCAAAATGTAAACCTTTTGACCTTTCCATATCCTACTTTTCCCATTTTAATATATTTTATTCTTGTCAATATGTTCCACAAGTCAGTCCAACTTCCTTTCATGCTATTTCTCCCACATGACAGTCTTATCTCCTGATTGTGCCTTTTTACTGACTGTCTTCCATGTCTGGCATATACTCTCTCACTACTTCTGCCTCTGAGAATCATAACTTTCCTTCAAGAAGGACTCTGCTCAAGTGTTATCATCTGCATTAAAATTCTACTGGCCTTTCTTAACTGGTAGTACCTTCCCTGCAAGATTACTATGGACCTCTTTTACATAAGCTCTCTGTATAGTTTAAAACTACATTAAAACTTGAACCATCTTCTACATGGCAGATATTATTGTCCTTCATTTTCAAAGAGGACCAAAATGATATCCTTTCTCCCTCTCTTCTTCCATTCTTCCTTACTCTCCTTTTCCTTCCTCTTTTCATCCTTCCCCACTTCCCTTCCTCCTTTTTTCCCTTTCCTTTGAACTTTACTTTCTGTGATTCAATCTTGGGTATATGTTGTCTAGAACATAAATTCCTTGAGAGCAGAGAACTACTTTTCTTTTGTCTTTAGAGCATAGTCCAGTGCTTGGCAAAGTTGGTGCTTAATGCTTGCAGATTTATTGATTGAAAACTCAAATATATATCAGTAACGAATAGGCTCCAAAGCAGATGAAGAATTCATGAGCACACACCACTTCAAAAGGAAACACTAAATATATTTCTTCACATTTAATTTAATGCCTTTAAAATAAATATGGCTAAACTTTTGAAAATTGTCCTTGTTTATTTCATCTTTGAATTTTGAATTGATTTGTTTTGTGAAATAGCAGGAGACAGTGAATGCCATGTCAGCTGCCCTCTACTGAACTGCTCAATGTCAGCTAAGCCCTACTATAATTATGCTGCTTGCATGAAGTCCTTTGTCATTAAATTTGCTACACTCTAATTAGGAAATTTAGACAATTCAGTCGACCACCATCTAAAAATTGGTGCTAATTTTTTAATATAATTTCTCAGTTTAGAAAGTAGACACTAGTTGCTTTGTGAAAATTGAGTCTGATGCTGTCATAGATTATTTTAATGGATTTCCTCTCTGCTTGCCTATTAATTATCTGACTGAAAAGATAATAAACCTAGAGCCTCCTACTAGTGGTACTCATTTTAGGACTGCTCTTCAGATGTTTGGGTCTGGAAATTTCCAGAAGCAAATTTTTTTTAAATTACCTTCAAATTCAAATAATAATAAAACACGTGCCAATCCAAACACTTTTCAAAAAAACTTCATTTTAAAAAAAATGGATATTGGGGTTGGGGAGGAGAGACCACAAAATAGCCCTATGCTTCCTTGGGAATCTTGGATGATTTAGAATTAAGCTATAAGGCAAAAGGGAGCGTACTTGAAGGTGGAGGACAAGTTTATGGCAAATCCAAAATTTGGTAGTGCCTTTCCAGAGATGAGGATGAAACGTTCACTCTGTTTTTTTTTTTTTTTCTTTCTCTTTTGTCCACATCTGTTCTCCATCAATCTCTGGGTTTGTGAGTACCTGAGTAATTCCTTCTGTGCTCTTTCAGGTAAAACCCAAGCTGTCAATGTTCAAGGCATTTTCAACTTTGTGGGCATTCCTGAATTTATGCAATGTGGTACTGATTATGTAGCAGAGCTAGTACTGTACTATTCCATTTGGGCCCATGTTTTTAAAGACCAACTTTGCTGATTTTTCATAACTTTCATTGTAGTATACAGAGAATATGATATTTTGGGAAAGGCCTTCATAACTTTATATGCTTTCTATATACCCTAAAAATGTTAAAACCTTTTACAACAAAAGTTAGTGAGAACTGGCATTTATATAGCACTTTAAGTTTGGGAAACACTGTATATTCATTATCTCATTTTGGTCTTCAAAACAAAGTCTGAGAGATAAGTGCTGTTCTTATCCTCACTTTACAAAGAAGGAAACAGTCTCAGAGACATTAATTGACTTGCCCAAAGTCACTCGGCTAGTAAATGTCTGAGGTGATATCGAAATCTGGGTCTTTTTGGCTTCAAGTTCAAAGCTCTTTCATTTCAGTCCATGGAAGGCTACAGTCAACAGGTATGCAGGTGGCAGATATTATCACCAGGGTAAATATATACATGTAAAAAAAAGAAATAAGATACTAAAAGATAAGGTTATTTTTCCAGAATCTGTTGATTACCCTTTCTTCATAGTTTTCTGTAAACTAACCTAATTTGAGAAACATAACTCAGAAAAGCTTCAGTCCATGATTTTTCTTGGAATGGATATGTAATTTAAACTAGAACAGAACACAAAAGATTATGAATTTTGGCCTCATGTCATAGTAGTAAAATTGCAACATTTTACTATGATGCTGCCCTGCATGATAGTAAAAGCATTGAATTTGGAGGCAAGAAACCTGGATTCTTGTTGTTGTTCAGTTGTTTTTGATTGTGTCTGACTCTTCATGATTCCTTTTGGGATTTTCTTGGCAAAGATAATAAAGTGGTTTGTCATTTTTCTTCTCTAGATTATTTCACATGTGAGGAAACTGAGGCAAACAAGGTTAAATGACTTGCTCAGAGTCACACAGCTAGTAAGTGTTTAAGGCCATATTTGAATTCAGGGAAATGAGTCTTCCTCTCTCCAGACCTGGTACTCCATCCAATGAGCCATCTACTGTGTGACCTTAGTTTGTCCTATGTCTGGGGACATGTTATTTAACTTCTTTGAATTTTTGTCCTTATCTCTAAAATAAGCAATGGATTAGCCAATAGTCTAGGTATTATTATCCTATGATTTTTGAGTAATTTAGTGAATGAAAAATTTTAATACATATTAAATCTAAGGCATTGTGCTAAGCAGTTATGGATACAAAGAAAGGGAAAAAACCTCATGAGCAAAGAAGAATGATCACTGTCCTGAAGGAGCTCACAATCCAAGGAGATGAAGATGAAGACAACTCATAAAAAGCCACTAAAACAGAAAAAAAAAAGGCCATTACCTGCATATGGAATATAGAAATCAAACCTGCAAGCGAGGTGGAAATGACATAAGATGGCTATAATGAAAGATCTGAGAGAAGCTTCTGATATTTAGATTCTATCCTCTCCAATAGGAGGGAAGAAGAAGTTCCAAAGTCTTAGGTTCTGAGGATGTGTAAATTTCAGATTGATTCAATCATATTTGAAGAGATACTAGAGACCATGGGAAAGTCCTGGAAATCAGGAGTTTCCAAACAGTTTGTAATTCCCTGATTTAACTTTTGAGGACTAAACGTAGAGTTGGGAGGACCCAACTTCAAATGAGATATCACAATTACTAGCTGTGTCTGAACAAGTTATGTAAAATATGCATCAGTTTTCTCAACTTTAAAACTTTCTCAACTAAAAATTATTTTAAAAATAATAGCAACACTTATTTCCCAGGACTATTGTGAGGAAAAAAATGAGATATTGGTTAAATATTTACTTAGTCTATGTGACTGGCATAGAGTAGGCACTAAATAAATACTTATTTTTTCTTTTCTATTATTGGTAACAAAATTTATAGTACATGGGCTGCTTTTCTGGTACCAGTTCTTACTTCAGTAGCTCATTTCTGTGCACATTCCCTCCACCAACGTTGATCTCTGTCAGTGTCTTCATGAATTGCTGAGGCTAACTTCTTACTAATGAGTTTTTCTGAACAAAACTTAGTCCTACGACCATAGATATGCATTTGATGGACTTCAAATAGATGAAAGAATTAGCACATCACTAATCATTTTCCAGCCGCAAATTCAGATAGTGTGAACACCTGCTTCAGACCACTTAAGGATATAATTGTTAATAAGCCTCACCTCAACTGAGCAAAAGGTAGAAGGTGTACTGGATCACCAAAATCGTTTTCAGCTCTAATAAGGACAATAATAGCTACCATTTAAATAACATGTTATGGTTTGGGAAATACATTACCAAAAATAATTTACCATTTGAGATAGGTGTTATTATTATCTCCATTTTACATAAGATGAAATTAGGGCAGAGAGAGGTAGATTGATGTACTGAGGTTTAGTCAGAGAGAAAATGTCCAAAGTGGAATTGACTCCAAGTTCTACACTCTCTTCACAATACCATACTGCTTCCCTAATTCCAAGGCTTTTAGGTGGTGCAATTGATGCACCTGCCTTGGAACAAAGGAAGATACCCATCCATTCAACACTTAATCAAAGGAAATTTACTTAGTCCAGACATAGAAAGGATAGTCATTAGGACTACTTGACCTGAGTTAAACTACCCTCAAAATAAGGTATAGATTTATTCCATTGCCTCTCCCAATGGAATGAAAGTTCCTTGGGGGAAAGCATTAGTTTTCTCTTTGTCTTTTACTAGGACCCTAGAACTTTTATATAGTATGTATTTATTAAATGCTTGTTTTGAAGTGGAGCACTTGTACTCCAAATCTTATATCTTATGAGAAATGCAAACACATTCTTTATTTCTGAAAAGATTTTATTATTATATACATGACAAGAGTAGCAAAGAATTCAAAAAAGGGAATATTTTTAGAATAGAGATGTTTGTTTTTCAATCCTTTTGAAGGTATGAAATGAACCTCATGAAACAAAAGTGAGGAGTATTATTTACATAGTGCATAGTGCAAGAAGGGAAATTAGCCAAACAGTCTTCCCTTTGTTGTTTGCTTAAATCTTATATTTCAATTATCCCATTGGTCAAATAAACACTATCTCTGTGAGGGCACTTTGGCTGATTTTTATCCAAATTTTTCTTATAATTATTTTGTTTTTATTTATGAGAGTGTTTTCTCTTTAACTAGATTGGCAACTCCTGAAGGGCAGGGCTGAGTCGTGCTTTTTGTTTTTGTACTTTTGACAGTGTTTTCAGCATAATTGGTAGCTGATGGTAGTTGCTCAATGCCTGCTTTTTGATTTGAAATTGATTATCTTGTATGGAAACTCGCAAACAAAATTTTCCACTGGCTAATTATGATCTTATAAATGTTAATCATAATTAATCAAAGTTTCAGGTTAACTTTGTTTCGGCTCTCAATTCTGAGATAGTATCAAGTAGAAAGAAGCTATCACACAACAATCAATGATAAGATTGTCTAAGTTTGAAGCTAGAAAGTCAAGAAGTAGAGCAACAGAAAAAAAAAAAAACTTGCCATTTCCATTCACTGGTGAATGAGTGGAGCATATCCTTCATTGTAAAGGTGCATGCACAATATGTTTTGAGATTTTTAATGAGAAATAGTAACCCTAAGATAAAAAAAAATCTTTATGTATAAAGAGCAATGATGCTAAATATCTGGATGATCACTATATATGTTTGTGATTTTGTTACTTGAATAATGGCAGCCAGGGAAACATTCACATTTTCCTCTCTTTTTCTAACCCAGGAAAGACAATATAATTCCAAGAAGGCAAATGAAAAATATTCCAGCACAGGAGATCAATCGTTTTTACAATAAGAGTGAAACAGACCAACAGACCTTTTGGCTTTTCTTATTTGGATGAACTTCAATGACTAAAAGTTGCTAAGAAACACTTTTAATAATAAGAGAGTTCAAGGCCAGGAAATTAATGGTCCATGACCCTATTTAAGAGAAATATTAGGGCATAGTAAGGCGAGATGGCTGAATATAGTAATGGGAACTGTGGGTAATGCACATAACCGATTTCATGTGCTATGTTTTCATTGAAGCCTATAGTCAACTTGGCATTGCACTGTTGATTTTTTTTTTATTAGACCCGTTTCTAGAATCATTTCATCATTGTATCAAATTAGCTAAGATTACATGGGAAAATAATGACAGAGAGAATGATCTTTGTAGAATCATTACTGTTTCTGGAATGGAGTTATTTCTAGTTCTAGTAAATGTAATTGTTTAAAACATGCCAACTATAAA
Organism: Antechinus flavipes; assembly: GCF_016432865.1. Taxonomy (NCBI): domain Eukaryota; kingdom Metazoa; phylum Chordata; class Mammalia; order Dasyuromorphia; family Dasyuridae; genus Antechinus; species Antechinus flavipes. The sequence goes on along the minus strand of NC_067398.1, from coordinate 594,904,136 downwards.
TTTACTCCAGAAAGATATGCACACAATACATACAAGACAGAAAGACAGACAGACAAACAGGAACATACACACACACACACACACACACACACACACACACACACACACACAGGTCTATTCTTCTATTCTGAACTGAGAAAATATTCCCACCCCATCTTGGACCTAAGCATCCTTGGTGTTTCCCTTGAAATTCAAGCCAGGAATTCAGTTGCCATACAGAGAGAACTAAACCTGGGAAAGGAACTGCCTCAGACAATTTTTCCCAAAATCCAACTTGGCTAAAGCACTGCCATTTCTGAGGAGGAGGAAACTTCAAAGGAATAAACAGCTTCTGTAGATTAGCAGTCACTGGGGTTTTGGGACTGACTATTGCCTTGAGCTGGAATCAAGAAACTGGTTTGAATAGATTTTAGTGAAAGAACCAAAAATTTTAGCAAAACCTATCACCTTTAAAGCAACTGTTTAATTTGTTTTTATGAAATTTGAGCTTTCATCTGCTAGGTGACAATTGACCTTTGAAAACCAGCAGTTTCACAACCAGAGTTGAAATTGGACAAATTCTCAATGTAGTTAATATTGAAAATTCCCTAGCAAAAGTTGGTAGTGTGTTTCATGAAGAACAAGAGAAGTATATTGGGAAAAGGAGGGATTCCTGGTCCTTAGTTCAAATGTGCAGAGGACTTTTTATTTAGGAAAATGACAAATGACAATCCATGAATCAATCTGATTTTAAGATTTGGCTATTATGATAATGAAAAACCTAAAAGAAACTTTCTTAAAAACAGTTTGCTACCTTAATCTGAAGGAGCTCTGAGAAAGAAAAAATAGTGGAATGTTTAATACCTATGTAATCCTTACTTATCTCACTTATCTCAGGTTCCTAAACTGTAAAACACAAATACATAAATAAATAATAAGGATTTTGATTTAGATGGGTTTATTCGCTTACAGCTCTAAATCTATAATCATATGAATTAATTTCTATTGAGCAAGCCTTTATTAAGCACCTAGTGTGTGCCAGGCTCTGTACTTAGGTACTAGAGATATAGACAGAAAGAAACAAAACAGTGCTAGGAATGAGAAGCTATGTGGTGCTGTTCAAGTGAAAAGGGAGCAGGCTTTGAATTCAGGTGATTTTGGATTTATTTTGTCATTTACTTTGTCATTTACTTGCTATGTGATCTGGAGCAAGGCACTTTCCTTTCAGTGTCTCAATTTCCTTTTCTAGGCTATTTGGTGATATAAAGGAAAAAGGGCTAAAACAGGAATATCCAATTTCAAATCCAGCCTCAGATACTTATTAGTTTGAGTGATTACAAGCAAATCATTTGACATCTCTGAATTTCCTTATTGATAAAAATATGAAATAGTTTCCCTTTCATGACTATGGCTTTATTACGGTTAACATAACTTTGCTATGCACAAATAAGTAAAATCAAGCAAGGGAAGATAGGGGGAAAATAAAATACTTAGTCTCTACAACTAAATGAAAGGGACTTGAATACCTTATTGTGGGAGGCAAGACAATTCTATTCAAAGTAGTAATTAGGGAGATGACTCTAATTTAAAATGGGGTTCCTAATTGATGTTTGGTTTTTAGAAAGTTCATAGGCCTTTAATTTGTGTATTTTTTGCTTAACTCTGTGCCTGACTCCCCATCCCAACAAACCCCAAAAATGCTTCCATGGAGCAGTGACTCAGATGAAAGGTCAAAGGATTACCAGTTAGCAGAAGATCTTAGAATTTAATTTTTCTCCACAACCAAAACTTTTTTCTTTCATGAAATTTCGCATAGTTTAAAGACATGAAAATCATCCATCAAATTCCCATGGGTGTGCTGGGGATTGAAATAATTGTAGGAGTAGCTGACCATAATAGAAAAAGAAATTCTCATCTGTCAAATAATTTCTTCATTTGTTCATTCAATCAACAAGCATTTATTAAATATCTATTTTGTACTAGATATTTTACTAGACCCAGAATATGCAAAAACAACACTCTTTCCTTGAGCCACAAAATAGCATGAGCATGTTCCAGGATTTTGCCTCAGTAGAATGTCAGTTCTTCCAGGGCATGAAATGCCAACCTTTTTTTCTTTATTTTAATATCCCCAGTACCTAACACAATGCCTGGAATATAGCAGGTACTAAATGCTTGTTGGTAGATTCTTAAAGGTTTTACCAGCACTGAAAAAGCTCTGAATCTGAGCCTACTTATGAGGGAAAGGTGATAAGCACTTATGAAGCACCTACCTCTTACAACCTTGAGAGGTAAATACTCTTATTATCCCCATTTTATAGTTGGGGAAACTGAGATTAAATGACTTTCTTTAGGACTGTATTGTTATTAAGTGTCAGAGGTTGGATTTGAATGCAGGACTTCCTTACTTCAGGTCCAGAGTACTATTTGCTGAACCACTAGCTCCTTGGCGAAGCACATTTCTCTTGTCCAAGGATCAGCCAAACGAAATTAAGAGAAGTCATCAACAGAGGGTTGGCCCCCAGAATGAAATAGTGGGAAGGATACTGTATTTAGACCCTGGAGAACTGGGTTCCAAACATATTCTCTGCCCCAAACAATTCAACTTCTCTAAATTTAGTTTCAACATCTAAAAAATGAGATGGATAAAGTTGATAATCTGTAAAGTTAATTTTAGCTTTAAATTTATGTTTCTAAGAATTTTTTGGGGGAGGGAGCATATTAAATCATGATTACAATATATTCAGGCAGGAAAAAATAGTTAAATTCCTGGAGGTGGGATTGGGAAAAAGTAACACATCAATGAAATAAGAATACTGGATTTGAAATATCACAGTTGGCATGGTACTTCATGAAATTATGGACATCATTTGATGCATTTTTTCATTCCCCAGAATAAACTAGAATAAGCACCTTTGTCTCAACTACTAATCTCTCTTTGTTTCCTTCTACAGTCAGGAACCTACACCTAATGAGCTGCTTTTGATTTTCCTAAAGTTTTCTCTCTCTTAAAGGGAGAAAGGAAGAGATGTGATTGCTGGTTGAACTCTTGTTTCATAAGCCACAAAAAAAGGTAGCAGTGGAAGCCTGGTGACAAAAATGAAGTGGTAGAGAAATGAGTTAAGATTTCTTAAGGCACCATTATCGAGCAGTGGATTTGGACTAAGAGTTATAAGAGCTTGAATTTCAGCTCTAACCTATTAGCTGTATATGTAACCTTGGATAACTCAGTAATTTTTCTGGGCCGCACGTTCTTATCTATAAAAATGATGGGGTTTGACAAAATGATCTCAGATTTATTCCAGCTGTAAAAATTTATGATCTTAAATATTCTAGAACTCCAGAAATATCATTAAGATTTAATAAATTGAAATTACAAAAAAAGCTGAAATTACTTTGTCCTCAAATATTCCTGTCAAATTATCTTTAGTTGCATAGATATGTGTGTGTGTGTGTGTGTGTGTGTATAATGTGTACATATATATGTACACAGCTAAGTGGGCACAGTGGATAGAACTCTAGACCTGAAGTCAAGAAGACTCATCTTTCTGGGTTCAAATCTTGTTTCAGATCCTTATTAGCTGTGTGACTTGGGGAAAATCCATTAATCTTGTTTATTTCAATTCTTATCTAGAAAATAAACTGGAGAAGGAAATTGCAAACTATTCTTTGCCAAGAAAACACTAAATGGGATCATGAAGAATTAGACATGATTGAAATGATACACATACACACACATAAACACACATATATGTGTATATATAGGTATGTATCTATATCTAGATCTACATATTTCTATTCATTTATTGGTGGATATGGAGATTAGAAACATTAGAAGATAAGAGTTGAACATTAAGATACTATTGTTCATTATCATTTTCATAAATTACAATCCAATGACAAAAAGGTTTATTTTACATCTTTAAATCATGAGATGGTGTTCCAGCCTTGCATATGTTTTATTGCATCTAATATATTTCCATTGAAACATGCTTTATTTCCATTGCTTTACTAATGAACTAGACAACTGTTTTAAAATCCCCATTATTCAGAAAACTAACCAATGCCTAGTTTCTCAGAGAATGGATACTTGGCATGAACATTCTTTTAGGTATCTCTTAAAAGGCAATGGTGGATGTCCAAAGAATGAAATAAACTTTCATCATATCTACCATAACTAGATTCAAAACTGCAGAAAAAACTTGGCTATACATGCCTGCATGTGTGTGTGTATGTGTGTGTATGTGTGTGAATGCATAAACATATACACACTTGTATATTTAAATTCAACATTCAAAATCACCTCACTGCCTTTTTATAGTTATTTTTTGAGTTGGGTACATCTGTGATCATCTGGAACATTTATTTTTCAGGAATCAACTTTGATTATTGTAGACATGGGATATTTTCTCACAGATTCTGGTGCAGCTCCATATTACATTGAGTAGTGTGTGAAAGGCAAATGTGCCAGTAAGATTCTAGGTTTTATAGTAGAACCTGTTGATACTGGCAATGACACAATTCATGACTGTGCCACCAACGGCTTACTTATTTAAATAGTGGGTTTGAAATTTTTTTTATGTTGAAAATGTCAGATGGTCTTGTCCTATTTTAGAGTATTATATATTGTAAATTCAGAGCTGGAAGCATCTCTAGAGGATAAATAACCCAACCCCATTATTTTATAATTAAGGAAACTAAAGGATAGAAAATTGAAATAATTTGACCACAATCACAAAGGTAGGAAGGAGTAGAGCTGGGATAATAATTATGATTTTACTAGCTAATGTGTATATAATATTGAAAGGTTTTCAAAGTGCTCAAATATATAATTTCTTTTTTTTTTGAACCTAAGACCTCAAACTTCATACTATTTCCATTGTACTAAAAGAAAAATGCTTGAGGAAGGCCAGACAACTTCCTAATTTATTGCTTGAATTTGATCCTTATTCTTTTGCTCTTTGAAAAAGAGTCCTTCTTTTCCCAGTAATATGATTAACTGCATTGAACAATCAATAAATTTGTTCAACTCCTATTATGAACAAAGTACATAGCTCATAAAAATTTTAAGACAAAATTGATGAGGTACAGCCAAAGTACTTACAATCTAGGTGGGAAAATAATATATACACTCATGGATAGTTAACAACCCAAGGCAGGAGAGGAATTCAGTTGTATAATCCAGATAATGAATGCTCTGACACTTCAGAGAATAAAAATGCACTGAATTAATGATATATCGATGGTTATAGTTTTTCTGCTACTTGATATTTTTTGTACATGCTTCCAGTTTTGCATGCCTAGAACAAAGTTCTGAAATCTGTGCATTTATTGTTACTAGATTTAACATTTACTATCTTTAAAAAAAGCCCTTTAAAAACTAATTGCTAAAATATATTGTGCTAAGCTACAACATGAATTTCTTATGAAAGACAAAATGCCTTCTGCTTCAATTTAACATATAATGAACATCCCCAATACAGCACTGGAGTACAGACAATAAAGATTTAAAAATACAAATTTTTCCAGGAATTCATTTAATCTTCTGAAGTGCCTATTATGTACCAGGCATTATGCCAAGCACTAGAGATGCAGAAAAAGAGATAAAAGAGTCCCTGTCTTTAAGAAGCTTACAATCTGATGAGAGAGATAATATGCAAACAAATATATGCAAAGCAAGATATATAGAAGACAAATAAGAAATTATTGGCAGAGGGAAGACTGGAATAAATAGATTTTAGGGGAAGACTTCCTATAGAAATTGGGATTTTAGTTGGAATTTAAAGGAAGTCAGGGAGGTCAGTGGCCAGAGCAGAAGAGAGAGAGCTTTCTAGCCTTGAGGCTAGCCAGGGAGACTACCCAGAGATGAAAAATGGTGTGTCTTGTTTGTTGAACAGCAAAAGGCTAGTGTTACTGGATCAAAGTACCCATCAGGGAGTAAGGTATAAGAAGATTGGTAAAGGAGAAGCAATCTGTGTTTTGAAGGGCTTTGCTAGCAGACCTGTGTTTTAGGAAAAATCTCTTTAGTGGCTAAATGGAATATGGGTTAGAGTAGGGGCAAACTTGGGAAAGGCAGATTCACTCCTGACTATTGCAGTAATCCCTGTATGAAATACTGAAGGCCTATTCTAGATGTGTGACAGTGTCAGAGGAGAGAAGGGAACATATTGGAGTGATGCTGCAAACATAAAATTGATAAACCTTGGTAACTAATTGGATATAGGGGGTAGTGAGACAAAGTGAAGAATCCAGGATGACTTCTAGGTTGTGGACTTGAGGGACTGAGAGGATGGTATTGTCTTCTAAAGAAAGTGGAAGGGAAGTAGTAGAGGGGAAGTTTAAAGGGAAAAAATATGTAAGTTCTGTTTTGGACATATTCAGTTTAACTTGTGTACTATCCAGTTCAAGATGTCTGAAAGGCAGTTGGAAATGTGAGATTGGAGAATTGGAGAGAGATTGTAAATATGCAGATTTGAGAACCATTAGCATAGGGATATTAATTATTAATTACCCATCGGAGCTGATAAGATCACCAAATAAAGTATTTTAGAGGGAGAACAAAAGAGGATCCAGGAACCTATCCATACAATATATCTAGAGTTACATATCATCTACATGTAGAGATACATACATGTCTAGATAGTTATCCTATCTAGAATAGGATTCAGAAGAAGAGATAGAAGAGTGGTCAGATAAGACAAAAATCACGCAAGTGGTGTCCTGAAAACCTAGAGAGAAGAAAATATGGAGGAGAGAGTAAGCAATTAGTGTCAAAGACTGTAGATAAGTCAAAGATTGGGAAAATGGTACTCGATTTAACAACGAAGAGATCATTAGTAATTTAAAGAGACACCAGTTTTGGTGAAATGATAAAGTTGGAAACAATGTCTTAAAGAATTAGGAAGAAAATGAGGGAAGAGGAAGTGGAGACACTTATTGTAGACTATATATATATATATTTTTTTTTTTAAAGCATTTACCTACAAAGGGCAGAAGAGATACAGGACAATGGTTACCAGGGAGAGAAGATCAAGTAAGGATTTTTTTCAGAATGACTGAAATGCGGGCATGTTGATAGGCAGTAGGATATGAGCTAGTGAGGGGAAAGAGAGAAAGATAGAGAGATATATAGAACAAGGAGGAGGGGAAGAAAGAGGAGAACAAGGAGAAGGAGAAGAAGAAAGAGTGAGACAGAGACAGACAGAGAGCTAAAAAGAGAAAGAAAAGAGAGAAGAGATAGAGAAAAAGAAAGAGAAAGAAAGGAAGAAAGAGAGGACAGAAGGAAGGAAGGAAGAAAAAGAAAAAGAAAGAAAAAAAAATGAAACAAAGAAAGAAAGTGAAGGAGTAAGGATGACCTGGGGGCAATCTGTTGGAAGAAACAAGATAAAATGGGATCTCTTGAACAAGAAATGAAGTCAGTAACTTAAAAAAGGATAAAGACTATGTCATCATGTAAGACAGAAATGAGAAGGAGGAAGTAGATGGCCCCTGAAGGATAGGAGAAGTTCATAGTAAATGGCTTCAATTTTATTCTGTAAAATATGAATCAAAGTTTTCAGTACAGAGAGTAGGGGAAGGGAGGCCATGGGAAGTTTGAGGAGGGATGAAGAAATTTACAAAGAGCTGTTGTGGAGGGTTGGATAGTGATTTGATAAGATAGGTATAATAAGATTACCTAACTTTAAAGAGGGCCTGGTTGAGGCTATATAACATTGTTGGAATCCTTACTAACTGCTAAGTAGTTAGAGTTGATCTAATCTTACAAAAAGATGTTTTGGGCAGAACCTGAAACAAGGTACTAAGTAGAACTACCCATAATCCCTCTCTCTGGAAGGAGCATAAATAGGCCAATGGGCCAGTCGGAGAGTTTGAGAGAGGAAGACGCTACAAGTCGAGATTTCAGCGGAATGACATGAAGAGTTGGAGCTGGCTGGAGGCTGAAGAAAGCAGAGGCAGAGGCTGAAGGACCAGACCTTTGGATTTAAAGACATTTGGAGAGAGCTCTTGGAACCAAGCAGAGAGATAGGCCTCTAAGCTAACCGGGCTAGAAGAAAAAGCTCACCACATTTTGGCGCCCTGAACGTGGGACAAACAGACCCCTCAGTGGATTTCAGTGGAAAAGCTCCAATCCTGATTCAAGTGGAAAAGCCTCTGATCGTGATCCAGTGGAAAAGACTTCAACCCAGAAATTAGGGTGAGTGCAACAAAGAAATTTTGTTAGAAGAGTTAAAGTAGAATTTCAGCTAAGATGGGACAGATATTTAGAAGAGCTCAACTCCTCAGGTCAAAAAGAGAGAAAATACACTGCTTTTAATTTGGGAAAAATTAAAGATTTGAAAAAGGGTTGCACTCTTTATGGGGCTACATCATCTTATGTGAAGATGTTACTAGATAATTTGTCTTATGAAATCCTAACCCCGAATGACTGGAAATCCATAACGAAAACTTGTCTAGAACCGGGACAAAATTTATTGTGGCTTTCGGAGTTTCATGAATTATGTAGGATTCAAGCCCAACGCAATAGGCAAACAGGAGCTATTGTACAAGTTGCTTTTGACCAACTAACTGGAGAAGGTCAGTATGCAGAGAGTTCAGAACAGATTTATTATCCCATAACAGTGTATGAGCAAATTTCTAAGGCTGCAATAAAAGCTTGGAATTCTCTCCCTGGACAGAAAGATGGAAATAATGCTTTCACAAAAATAGAGCAAGGTCCCAATGAACCTTTTGCAGATTTTGTGGGAAAGAAAAGAACCTGACTGTAGTATCATAATAAGAATATCACCTGTAATGGAAGCAGAAGAATTGACAAATGATGTATTAGCAATAAAGAATATCATCCCTGCCAAGGGGGATATATGGGCTACGTTTGAAGTCATTGAAAACGAAGAACTTGATAATCAGGATGACAAAGAGAGAGTTAAAAAATACAGTACATTTATCCGTACGCTCCCTGGAGTCAACAGGGCAACTTTGGCAGCTATAATTGAACACCTTTACAGGGTTCAGAAATGCTCAGAGATCAACCAGATGAATTCTCACAATTTAGCAATGGTATTTTCATCCTATTTGTTTCAAACTAAAGGACAAACTAGTGAAGAAGTAAATGTAATTGAAGACCTTATGTTTCCAGTGCGGAAAAATTGGACATCTAAGAGCCCAATGTAGAAATGGAGATAAAGTGAGAAGACAGGGTGAGAGAAAACCCAAAACCCCATGTCCAAAATGTAACCAAGGCTTTCACTGGGCTTCTAAATGTATATTGACCCAGAAGAATGAGAGGCAAGGCCCAGCTCCAAAGTATCAATCAAAGGACAGGTGGGGCATGATAGCAGCCGAGGTTACACCCAGAGAGACTTTAGAAATTCAGAACTCTGATGTCATCAACCAACAGAAAAGCAATCAGGATTACAGTTGGGAAGAATACAGGCCTTTTAAGACAACAAGACAATATCCAATGCAAACAGCTCCAATGTAATTACCAGATGATGAGGAGAAATCCCAAAAGTGGTAAACAGAAGAGAATTAGATAGGTTAACTGCTTGGGGAAGAGGATCTGCTTATATTTCCACAGGTGGAAAAGGAATCAGATGGCTAACAATGAGACGTCAAAAGAACTTTAAAATCTTCAGCTTTCAGTTCCTGAAAAACCAGCAAGAATCACTGGATTCCCTGAGATGAAAAATTGTTGATGAGACTTTTGCAGTACTTCAGAGCTTACAGGAATTATTAGATTCCTGGCGCATGAACTAATGAACAATGGATTCCTTATGGACTGTTTCTAGGACTTATGGACATTTGTAAATTTTCAGGTCGATTTATGTTGTTACATTACTACTAGCCTGTGTTATATTACTATGTGCTTATGTATTTTAAGCAATTGCAAGAATCACTGGATTTCTTGAGATGAAAGATTGTTGATGAGACTTTTGCAGTAGTTAAATTTTCATGTTGATTCATGTTATTTGTTACATTACCACTAGCCTGTGTTATATTGCTGTGTGCTTTTGTAAATTATGTATAATGCCTCCCATATTGATGGATTTATGTATACCATGTATATCTGTTACAAAGTTCTGGCCCATATTGATGGATTTATGTGTACCCCCTCAGAAACCCCCTATGTTTTAAAACAAAAGAAAGGGGGAGATGTTGGAATCCTTACTAACTGCTAAGTAGTTAGAGTTGATCTAATCTTACAAAAAGATGTTTTGGGCAGAACCTGAAACAAGGTACTAAGTAGAACTACCCATAATCCCTCTCTCTGGAAGGAGCATAAATAGGCCAATGGGCCAGTCGGAGAGTTTGAGAGAGGAAGACGCTACAAGTCGAGATTTCAGCGGAATGACATGAAGAGTTGGAGCTGGCTGGAGGCTGAAGAAAGCAGAGGCAGAGGCTGAAGGACCAGACCTTTGGATTTAAAGACATTTGGAGAGAGCTCTTGGAACCAAGCAGAGAGATAGGCCTCTAAGCTAACCGGGCTAGAAGAAAAAGCTCACCACATAACATCAAATCAGTAAGCAATAAATATTAAAAAATCTGTGTATGTGCGTGTGTCTTCAAATTGTAATCCCTTGTTCTATTAAAGTTTATAATTGATCACAACTGAATTCCATAGGTGGTGAGTTGCCTTTTCATAACAATTGACAGTATTGATCCAATTTTGGTTCGAGCACTGTAAGATGAAATATACCAAGTATTGAGGAAAAGATGTGCAGAAAATAGAATAAAGCATGCTAGAGCAGGCCTGATATAGTAGGCCATGTGAAGGACTCACCTCTCAGAGCAGGTTGAGACTCAGTGGAGCATTTCTGAAGTGAAATGCTTATGCCTTCCAAGATACAGTTTGTTGTCAAAATGCCTGAAGATTTCAGTTTGAATCCTATTTATGATAGGCTACTTCTGTGACCATAGGCAATCTAATTAATTGTTCAGTGTCTGGGGAAGTTCTCTAAGATTAATATATAGATCAATTGGTGATTTGAAGTTTTTTTAAATGGATGTTCTTCCTCTGATGAAATCAGGAATCCTGACTACAAAAACAAAACTTAAAAAGGAAAAAAAAAAAGAGAGACATGCAGAAAAACAGAGACAGAGAGGCAGGGAAAAAGAGAGATAGAGGGAGAGAGAAAGAGGAAGAGAGACAAAGAGAGATTACTTAATTGTTAAGTCAGCTCCAAAGGGAACAATTAAAACTATTCTTTGGTTATGAGACTTATCACAATTTAATTTATTAGAATTTAAACTCATAATAATAATGATTATTATTTATATGATGCCTTAAGATTTGCAGAGTGCCTTACAAATCTTTCATTTGATCTTCACACCATTCCTGGAGTGTGGATACAATTATTCCAAATTTTATAAATGAGGAAACTGAGGCAACAGAAATTAAATGACTTGCCCAAGATCACAAAGCTAGTAAGTATCTCTTTTTTTCCTTTCTCAGTATTAGTAATTGGACTTCAGGAAAATCTGACCTCATATTCAGTCATTGTGTTACTAAACAAAGAAGACCTAATACTGCTGACATCTTTCCAATGGATCATTCAGACGAGACTCAGAAAAATTGGGACTAAACCAAGAACACAAGGATGGCAAGTAGCAGATTGGAAATTTGAATCCGGGTCATCTGATTTCAGATTAACTTTTCAAGACCTTCAACTCACTCCCTTCTCCCTTCCTTTGAATTCTTTTTTTTCCTGTATTCTTTGATCTCTTTAATCATCAAATTATCAGCTTCCCTCTGCTCTTCTCCCCGATTCCTCCTTTCTTTGAAATGATTTTAAATGAAAATTTAGAACAATAGTTCTTGTTTATACACAAAGTAAGGCATTGTTCACTTGATGTTTAGGATTTTTATTCTGTTAATTTGATTTCTACTGCTATTGCTCTTCTGCCTTTTTCTAGTCCTATAGAACATGCTTAATCACTTCACTCTGGTTGGTCAATCAACAACATGTACTGCAGTTGATGGTCAAGAGGATAGAGCATTGAGTCTGGAATCAGAAAAACTTGAGTTCAAACCAAGTCTTAACTACTTATGAGTTTGTGTAATCCTAAACAAATCATTTAATCTCTGCCTGCCTCAGTTTCCTCAATTATAAAATGAAGACAATAATAGCACTTATCTGACAGAGTTGTTGTGAGGATCAAATGAAAATATTTGTAATAGTACTTAGCATTGTTCTTGGCACATAATAGCTATATAAATGTTGAATGCTCTTCTCTTCCATTTCTTACTGAATCAAAGCATTGTAACATAATTCTGGATGACAGAACTAGTTGGATCCCAGAAACAGAGCTCAATTTTAACTGATATACTTATAGGACCTACACAAAGAAAAGAGGGACTAATTTTTTGGAAACTACATACATGCAAATTAATTGAATTCCCTACATATTCCTGTTTGGCAGCAAGTGTACTGGTACTTCCTAACTTATTTATTAATTTCTATCCTTTTTAATGTTTACCCCATTACCATCTTCTGTCCTTTGATTGATTCCTATTTTCACTTATGCAGGTAGTCAATTGCACTGTCTATGTCTATACAGAAACAAAGCTAGGAACCATATCATTCATGTTGTTTGAAAAGAATTATGAACTTGAAAATACCAAAAGGTAACCAACATCAAAGTCCTAGGCTCAGACACATTGTTACCTTCACCCCAATCTTTCTCTTTCTCTTCTATATCAATAAATCAGTGGGGCATATATGCCCTATTTGGTGGTATAGTCCAACTGCTTATTGAAAATTAATAATAATTTGCAATTTCTTTTTCTTCCAGGAAATTCACTAATATAAAAGAAAGCTGATCAGGAAACATAATGAATATTGCTCACTTCCATATATACAGAGAAAGCTATTTCTATAAGATACAATTCATTTATTTAAGTTGATTTTCTAATTTTTGTTAACTTTTTATCAGTCTACTTTGGTTTTTAGGTTTTTTTATATGAAACATGCCTCAAAACATTTAAATCATTTGTAGTTCAGGAACTGAGATTCTGCCAATTTGCCAGCATTTTATAATTTATTTCATTTTTATTCTGTCGCTCTAAATTAATTTCAGATGTTGCATCTAAATTGATTTTTTTACCTACATAAGAAAAAAAAGATTTTGCAAGCTTTGGTGTTATAGGAGATAAATCTGAGTTCTGTTATCAAAACCACCTGTTGTGTCATTAAATTTCAGATAAATCTGAAAAAGGAGATTTTTTTCAGAACTCTTAGAATTCCCTTGTAGAATTTTCTTCTTCCCACCTTCAATTTTGCTGCATTGAAATACATTACATTTTGCTTTTCTTTACCTAGTCTAGGTTATGTAAGAGATGAAATCTACTTCCTATTTTCCCAGATGATACTATTAGATCCACAACAATCTAACCTAATTTCTTTTAACATGTTTAAATAGCAGGTTTTGCTATGAGGGACTCATCTGCAACCTAAAGGAAATGGGAGGAAGGGGCTTTTTCACAGTCAAGATTTTTTGACAAATTCTGAAATGGGTACAAAGGTAAATGAGAAAAGCTTTGGCCAAGCATTCTCCTTATCTGCTATTTTTAGTACCAATACTTATGTGGTAAAATTAACTGCCTAATTTGTCTTTGAGAATGTATATTCAGAGATATTACATAAAACAATATTTTATTTTGGTAGCTTGGACTTTTGGTGTGCTTTTTTTTTTAATTTTGTTTTTATAACAACTGTGGGTATAAACTAGAAGGGGCAAGGACCCACTAATCTACCACAAATACAAACTTGACAATTGTCCATTGAAGAGAATAATTACATGATAATTTAAAATGGATGGGAACAGAGACAGTGATTACAGGAGACAATATATGTCTAGAAAGTGGAATAACATAATGGAAAGAACAATAATTAGAAAAAGCTTCTAGTCATCTTTTAGAAAGGACATTGATAAACTAGAAAGAGAAAATATCTGTCAGAGAATATACAGAATTGGGAAGGATATTAAGAGCCTACTTTTGGGGCATTAGTTGAAGAATCCAGGGATTTTAGCCTGAGGAAGAGAAAACTTTAGGTAAGATACATGGTAGCTGTTTTCAAATCTTTGAATCAATGTCTCATGAAAGGGGGATTAATTTTTTAATTTTTAATTTTTTTAAATTTGTTGTAGTTAGCTCTTGGTGGTACAAGTAGAAACAATTAGTGAAATTGCAATGAGGAAAACTGAGATTTCATGTATGGATAAATTTCCTAACAATGATAGCTATCCCAAAGGGAAATGAGCTACCTGGAGAGGTAATGGATTCTCTCATGCTAAAAGTCTTTAAGCCAAGATTAGATAGCCACCTATTAGTGTTTTAGCAGCCTATATTCATAGTTAGGCCAGAATAAATGGTCTCTGAGATCTCTTTTAACTCTCATTCTGACATTCCTCTTTGAATCATAAAATATGAGCTGTAAACAGCTCCTGATGCACAAGCCAAATCAATCTCTATTCATTTTGCACATGAAAAAATTAAGGCATATTTCTAGTCATATGAAAAAATGCTCTGTCAATATTGATTAGAGAAATGCAAATTAAGACAACACTGAGGTACCACTTCACACCTCTCCCATTGGCTAAGATGAAACAAAAGATAATGATAAATGTTGGGGGAGGGATGTGGGAAAATTAGGACACTAATGCATTGTTGGTAGTTGTGAACTGATTCAGCCATTCTGGAGAGCAATCTGGAGCTATGCCTAAAGGACTATAAAATTGTGCATACCCTTTGATTTAACAGTTTCTCTGTTGGGCCTTTATCCTAAACAGATCATGAAAAAGGGAAAAGGACCCACATGTGCAAAAATGTTTGTGGCAGCTCTTTTTGTCTTGGCCAGGAATTGAAAATTTAGTGGATGCCCATCAACTGGGAAATGGCTGAATAAGTTATGGTATATGAATGTAATGGAATATTACTGTTCTATAAGAAATTATGAGCAGCCTGATTTCAGAAAAAGACCTACATGAATTGTGTTAAGTGAATTGAGCAGAACAAAGAGAACATTCTACAGAATAACAACAATATTATGTGGTGCTCAACTGTGGTGAACTTGGCTCTTTTCAACAATGAGGTGTTTCAAGGCAATTCCAATAGTCTTGTAATGGAAAGAGCAATCTACATCAAGAAAGAATTATAAAGACTGAAAGTGAATCAAAGCATAGTACTGTCACCTTTTGTTGTTATTTGTTTGCTTGGTTTTTTTTTCTTTCTCATTCACCCCCCTTTTGATCTGACTTTTTTGTGCAGCATGATGAATATGGAAATATGCTTGGAAGAATTGCACATTTAATATCTGTTTGTTGTCTTGGGAAGGGAGAAGAGAGTATGAAAATTTTGGAATACAAGGTTTTACAAAAGTAAATGCTGAAAATTATTTTGCATGTATTTGGAAAAAATAAAATAATATAAAAATTTAAAATAGCTAATAAGTTAAAACTGAAACATAATATGGCAAAAACTAGTCATCGATCAACATCTAACATCCTATTCCAAGTTAAGGTCAAAATGGGTTCATGATTTAGACTTGAAGAGTGATAGTATAAGCAAACTAGTAGAACAAGAGATAGTCTACCTCTCAGATTTGTGAAGAAAGGGGGAATTTATGGCAAAAGAAAAACTAGAAAACCTTATGAAATGCAAAATAGGTAATTTTTTATTACATTGAATTAAAAAGGTTTTATACAGACAAAACCAACACAGCCAATATTAGAAGAGAAGTATAAAACTGGGGGAAAAGTTTTATAACTAATATTTCTGATAGAGGTCTCATCTCTAAAATATTTAGAGAAATGACTCAAATTTATAAGACATAAGCCATTCCTCAGTTGATAAATGGTCAAAGGATATGAACAGACAATTTTCAGATAAAGCCATTTCTACTCATATGAAAAAATGCTCTAAATCATTAGAGAAGTACAAATTAAGACAATTCTGAGGTATCATTTCATACCCTTCAAAAAAACTGGCTAAGGTAATAGGAAAAGATAATAATAAATGTTGGAGGAGATGTGAGAAAACTAGGAAATTAATGCTTTGTTTGTGAAGCTGTGAAATGAGCTAACTATTCTGGAGAGCAATTTGTAACTATGCCCAAAGAAAGGGCTATAAAACTGTGCATGCCCTTTGATCCGCAGAATCTATACTGGGTCTGTATCCCAAAGAGATCATAAAAGAGGGAAAAGGACTCACATGTGCAAAAATGTTTGTAGCAGCCCTTTCTGTAGTGTGATGGATGAGGTGGGGGTAGATGGGAAACTGAAAATTGAATGGATACCTACCAGTTAGGGAATGCTTGAATAAGTTATGGTATATAAATTTAATGGAAAATTATTGTTCTATAAGACAAGTAGACTGATATCCAAAAAGCTTGGAAAATTTTACATGAACTGATGTTGAATGAAGTGAACAGAATTAGGAGAATTAGAGTAATTGCAAGATTATGTGATGATCAACTGTGATAAACTTAGCTTTTCTTAGCAATGCAGTGATCCCATATAATTCAAATATACTTTAGAAGAAAAAATGCCACCCTATCCAGAGAAAGAACTATGGAGATGGAATGTAGATCACAGCATAATATTTTCACTCATAGTATCTTTCATGGTTTTTTTTTTTTTATCTTTTGGTTTGAATTTTGTTGAGTAACATGAGCAGTATAGGAAAGGACAGATTCTCCTAGGAATCCATTAGGATGAGAAATCCCTTACCCAGCCTTTGGTAGCTCCTTTACAATTAGTTCCAATTCCTTTTTTGAAATTAAATTGTTTAGATTAAGAGCTGGTCTTCTGTTTAGATGTTTTGTATTTTTACAAAAAATTATGAGTTTGGATATTGTCTACAGAGGTATTAATTCAAAACTTCACCATTTGCTGTAACTGATGGTTCCACTTATAGATGGTATGGTACTACTGGCTGATGAAGTACCTATGTTTTCTTGGCATAGTTAGGCAAAAATTAGCCCAAGCAGTAGAGAGTCAATAATCTCAGCTTCAGAGGCTACATCTACAGAGGCTATCGCTTCATCTACAAACAAAAAAACATGCACCAACCCTCCTTCCACTTTTGTTTTGACTTATAGTCTTTTCAAGTTGAAGAATTTGCCATTGGTGTGGCAGCTGATTTTGATTCCATGTTTGTCTTCATTGAAGGCATTTGACAAGAAGGCTGAAAACTTTCATAGCAATTAAGTGCTGACTTTTCAATTTTACTTCCACAGAGTCTTTCATATTTGATCCCTTCCTTCTTCTGTAATTAGGATTTTTATTTTTTTTCTCAATAGTATTTTTTTTCAAATATATGTAAAGATAATTTTCAATGTTCATTTTTGTAAGACTTTGTGTTACAAATCTCTCTCTCCTTTACCTCCCCCCTCTCTAAGCAGCAGGCAATTTAATATAGATTAAATATGTACAATCCTTTTAAACATATTTCCATATTTGTCATATTATACAAGAAAAATCAGATAAAATGGGAAAAAACCATGGGAAGGAAGAAGCAAGAAATTAAATCAAAAATGAAAATACTGGATTTAGATCCACATTCCGTCTCCATAGTTCTCTCTCATTTTCCATCTCAAGTCAATTGGAATTGCCTTGAATATGATTAGCATTTTTAACAAAAATACGTGACACGCACATACACATCATTCTGCATTTCAACGTGAAAAATATTTTTTTCTTGAGGTTTTACAAATCTTTTCCACTCCATATTATTAATTGTATAGAAGAAGATGTGTGTTAAACACTTTGTACAATAAATGGAATCAATTATATTATCACAGAATTAGGACTAAAGGGATCTTAGTGATCATTGAGTTGAACTCTGTCAATTATAGTTGAAGAAATCTTAGCTGAAAGTTACTAAGTAACTTATCCAAGATCTCTAATATGCATCTAATACATAAGACTTGAATTTATGTATGCCTGATTCCAAACCCAGCATTTCAGTGCTATTTCCACTATACTATAGTATTAATGCTTCTATTTTATTGGCAAAATATTGGTAAATTATTGGAATCCAATTATCATACACAGTATGTCTCCTTTTTTACATCAAATTTCTGAGGAAGAGATGAAAATGAAATTATGAAATTCTTTGGAGTGACTGATTCTATGTTGATTTCACCTGCAATTCTACTTTATGTAGAATTAAGAGTCATAGAACCTGAGTTTAAATCTGGGCTTTGTTATCTATTAACCCTATGTAATCTTGGACAAAATACTTCCTAACTGTTTGTACCAGTTTTCTCATGCATAGTATTAATGAAAATTTTGGACTAGATGAACTCTAAATCTGATGAAAATAAATACAGAAATGCACCAATGAAAACAACTTATGGGACCAGTCTACTCACAACTTATGGACTAGTTCTCATATAGGTTTATGTCTTTCACAATATATTACACAACATAGATTTAAGAAGAGCAAATTAATAATTCTTAGTCAGGAGACCATCTGGATGTTTCTTTTCTACATAGCAAATAATTCATGTCAGACAACCAGATTCATAGGTCATCTAAAAAGTGCATTCATTATAAAGACTCTTCAAAAGGGCATATGAGCAAGGGCCCTAATTAAATACTTGTTAGAAGTAAATTAGTTAATTAGACTTGACCACTACTTCCCATGGAGGTTAATCAACCCAAAGTCTGTGGAGAGTACTAACATCCTGTGGAGGCAGAAGTAAGGTTTATTCTTGGGCAAAATGTGTCTATTATTAAGTGCTTTTATGTGCTCCATCCTGTCCATATCAGAAAAAAACTCAGACTCATAAAACCAGTGCAGTGCAGAGTCCTCCTGAACAGACAATTTCTCCTGGCATTATGTTACTACTCATATGTAGACCTTAGACCATTGCAAAATTTGACAACTCAGAGAGGCAAGTTATTCATTCCTCTGATATTTTGTGAAGCAGAAGAGCTCCTGGTTGGCATCCATTGCTCCGATATTTTTATCCAAATGGATCATGTCTGACACTCAATGTTATAAACCATAATTCTGGATGCCTGAACTTTTTGTGTTGTTTCTAGGACAATAAAGTTTTTACTAAATACCAAGATCAAGAATCTAGTTTAGATAAAATAAAATCCACCCCAAGTAATCACTCATTCTTTCTTCACATGAAGCTCAAACTATTTTTGAGGGTTTTCATTATTATTGCTATTATTATTTAGATAGATTTTCATCTGTGTCTCTATTTTGGGTTTTGGCAAGGATCAGGAATGAAAATTCCAAAATACCATGAGAAATGCTAGTCTTGAGGCATCTTGGTCTTGACCATACTCCTTGTTTAACAGTATGGATGTTGTGACATTGAATTTGGACAGTTGTTGCCAAATAATGCTGGTTTTAGTCACAGTGGGACAATAAATAAACATATTCCTTGTCTTGCAAAGATTTTGTGAGCCAAGCATAACTCATAACTCAAAATCAGAAATTTGAGCTCTAATTTCTTCCTCAGTCACTAACTTTGTCTTTTATGTAAAATTTCTTAGAATTATTTATTTTATGTACATTAGTTAAGATAATATTTTCCTTTAGTATCACTATTGCAATGATATTTAAAAATATATTATAGGATGGGAAAAGAACTCTTATTAAAGTCTTACAAGAAAAACAAGTCTTTATCAGGTCAAACAGCAACTTATTATTAGTAATAGGGTTGTCTAAATTTTTCTTACTTGTGTGTTTGTGAAAAGTCAAATTAGTTCTATCATCAATAAACATTGACAGAGTTAAACCCTTTAAGGGAAAAGCAGATGGATGGAATGTTAATTCCACAATCTGTTAGTACCCCAGAAGAAGCTGGGCAGGTGAGCAAGGCATGGAATCTGAGGACACTGTGTGGCAATGCAGCAGAACGGCAACATTTTCACTTTATTTGGAGGGGCCTTTTTGATCCTTTCATAAATTTCCTGTTTGTATGACAAGTAAAATGGATAAGAAGTTTAACTTGTTGTTTCACTCATTCTAGCCACAAATGCTCCATATTTGAAGCCACAAACTATTTGTTCTATAGATTCAGTTCTCGAATGAATGCAAATTCTGTTCTTCACTTGACTTTTTTTTCTATTTGTTATTTTCCCAAAAGGAGTTCAATTCCATTCAATTGGGGGGAAAAAACATATATCAAGAAATTCCTACCTTAATGTAATGATGGGTGCAAAATCCAAATTAAATTATACCTCCTATTTTATACTACAAACTAGAGTTCTATAGATTTTGTTTTTTGTTTTTAATGAAGAATATTTACTGAAAATACTAAACAGTTTTAACATAAAATAATATTATAACACATTTATCATAAAATACTAACATTAATAATATTACTATCTTGGGTAGAATTAATTTTTTTAGTGAAACCTTTCTTAAAATGTGATATCTTTAATGATAAGGCTACTCATAGTTATTTTCAAATACTTATCTTTTATTCTTTGAAAATCTGTCCCCCTCCACTGATACATTGTTGGTGGAATTGTGAATACATCCAACCATTCTGGAGAGCAATTTAGAACTATGCTCAAAAAGTTATCAAACTGTGCATACCCTTTGATCCAGCAGTGTTACTGCTTATATCCCAAAGAGATTTTAAAGAAGGGAAAGGGATCTGTATGTGCATGAATGTTTGTGGCAGCCCTGTTTGTAGTGGCCAGAAACTGGAAACTGAGTGGATGCCCATCAATTGGAGAATGGCTGAATAAATTGTGGTATATGAATATTATGGAATATTATTGTTCGATAAGAAATGACCAACAGAATGATTTCAGAAAGGCCTGGAAAGACTTACACGAACTGATGCTGAGTGAAACGAGCAGGGCCAGCAGATCATTATATACTTCAACAATACTATATGATGACCAATTCTGATGGACCTGGCCATCCTCAGCAATGAGTTGAACCAAATCAGTTCCAATGGAGCAGTAATAAACTGAACCAGCTATGCCCAACAAAAGAACTCTGGGAGATGACTAAGAACCATTATATTGAATTCCCAATCACTATATTTTTGCACACCTGCATTTTTGAGTTCCTTCACAGGCTAATTGTACAATATTTCAGAGTCCAATTCTTTTTGTACAGCAAAATAATGGTTTGGTCATGTATATTTATTGTACATCTAATTTATATTTTAATATATTGAACATCTACTGGTCATCCTGCTATCTGGGGGAGGGGGTGGGGGAAAGGAGGGGAAAAATTGAAACAAGAGGTTTGGCAATTGTCAATGCTGTAAAGTTACCCATACATATAACCATATATATAAAAGGCTATTAAAATAAAAAAAAATTTTTAAAAAAGAAAATTTGTCCCTCTCACTATAATTCTCTCTGTCAATGAACAGAATAAAACAACAAATGGAAGCCCTTAATATATAACTGTAAGATTTAGCAAAATAAATTCCCATATAGCCATGCCATTACAATTTAACTTATCACTTCTTTGTCAAATTGTGTTTCATCTTCATGCTATTGAACTCAAGATTTATCATTTCACTGACTGAAGTTCTAAAGTCTGTAAAGATATTTTTCTCCAAAATGTTGTTATTGTACAAATTGTTTCTATAATCCTGCTTATTTCATTCTGTATCACTTCAGAGCTCTTTCTAGTTTTCTCTGAAACAATCCATTTCATTATTTTTTATGACACAAATCATTCTTGTAGAACTTTTAAAACATCCATATATCCCAAAATTATATGTATCCACTAACTTATCTCTATACCTGAATGTCTAAATTAAATGGAAGAGCCAATTTTAAAAGGCTCTATTTTCAAGATGGAAGCAAATCCTTAATAGATTATAAGAAGGAAATCTTTATATTGTTGACATAAAAGCCAGAGACAGGACAGTGAAATAACAGACTATCATTAGTCTTTCTTCCAGTGCTTAGATGAAGCTCTACCTCCTATCTCAGGCTTTTCTTATGGCTCCAGTACATCTCCCTCTGAAACTGCCTTGTAGCTATAAGATAAATATCTTGTATGAAACTTTATGTGTCCATTTTGTTTCCCTTTAGAATGCAAAATCTTTAAGGACATGCAGTGTTTCATTTTTCTCTTTGTCTTCTCAGGCACATAGCACAGTCTCTGACAGATACTACAGATTTAGTAAATAAAGAAAAGTAGTTTAACATTTTCTCTGGTAATGTTCTGGTTTTGGTGAAATACTGACAAGCTGAATTTCTTTTTAACTTTGACCTGGAGATAAATGAGCTTGGGATAGCTAGAATTTACATACAGCTTTAATATTTGAGAAATATTAGCATTTACTATCTCATTTGATCTTGATAGCAAACCTCTAAGATAGATGCTATCCTTATCTCCATTTTACAGATGAAGAAATTTAGGTTCAGACTACTGAAGTACTTTGCTCAGGGTCATGTAGTTAACATGTAAAAAATGGAAATCAATTTTCTGTGTCTAAATCCAGTAATATACTACTATACCTTTATTGTATTTAGCATTTTAACTTGGCTATAGTCAAGTTCTATAGCCCATGAGAAGCAAAAATTCTCCCTATGCATGGTATGTAACTGAATGAAAGCTTCATAGAATTTTATCTGAATAATAATTAGTGGCATTTATAGAGAATTTTAAAGTTTGTAAAACACTTACATATGTTGTATCACTTAAACCTCTCAGTAATCCATTGTAGTAAATTCCATAGATTTCATTTTCATTTTCTAGATGAATGTATAAAGACTGAGATAGATTAAGTGGCTTACCTGTAGCCATACTATCAATAAGTCTTGGAAGATATATTATAATTCTGTTCTTTCTGACTTTAGGAAAGTTTTCCTTTTATAAATGACTATTTAATATTTTATTTTCCCCAGTTATATATAATACAACTTTTTTATTTTATACAAAATATATGTATGGGTAATTTTTCAACATTGACACTTGCAAAATCTTCCATTCCAAATTTTTTCCACCTTCCCCCCATCCCTTCCCCTAAATGGCAGGTAGTCCAATAAATGTTAAATATGTAAAAATATATGTTAAATCCAATAGTTATACAGTTATCTTACTGCACAAGAAAAATCAGATCAAGAAGGAAAAAAAAACTGAGAAAGAAAACAAGATGCAAGCAACCAACAGAAAGAGTAAAAATGCTATGTTGTGGGTCCACACTCAGTTCCCACAGTCTCTCTGGGTGTAAATGACTTTTTTTTTAATCACTGAACAATTGAAACTGGTTTGAATCATGTCATTGTTGAAAATAGCAATGTCAATCAGACATCATTGTATAATCTTGTTATTGCTGTGTACAATGATGTCCTAGTTCTGCTCATTTCATTTAGCATCAGGTCATGTAAGTCTCTCCAGGCATCTCTGAAATCATCCTGTTGGTCATTTTTAACAGAAGAATAATATTCCATAACATTCATATACCATATGAATTTCATTCATTCTCTAGCTGATGGGGATCCACTCAGTTTCTAGTTTCTTGACACTACAAAAAGTCCTGCCACAAACATTTTTGCACATGTGGGTCCCTTTCCCTCCTTTAATATCTCTTTGGGAAAAATTCCAGTAGAAATACTGCTGGATCAAAGGGTATGCACAGTTTGATAACTTTTTAAGTATAGTTCTAAATTGTTCTCCAGAATGGTTCAATTTGTTTACAGTTCCACCAACAATGTATCAGTGTCCCAGTTTTCCCACATCCCCTAAAACATTTGTCAGTATCTTTTCCTGTCATTTTAGCCAATCTGACAGGTGTGTAGTGGTCAGATTGCATTTCTCTGATCAATAGTGATTTGAAACACCTTTTCATATGACTAGAAATAGTTTTAATTTCTTCATCTGAAAATTGTCTGTTCATATCCTTTGACCATTTATCAGTTGGAGAGTGGCTTGAATTCTTACAAATTTGAGTCAATTCTCTATATATTTTAGAAATGAGGCCTTTATCAGAACCTTTGAATGTAAAAATGTTTTCCCAGTTTATTGTTTCCCTTCTAATTTTGTCTGCATTAGTTTTGTTTGTACAAAACCTTTTTAACTTAATATAATCGAAACTGTCTATTTTGTGATCAATAACAATCTCTAGTTCTTTGGTGACAAATTCCTTCCTCCTCTACACTTCTGAGAGGTAAAACTATTCTATATTCTTCTAATTTGTTTATAATATCATTCTTTATGTCTAGATCATGAATCCATTTTTATCTTATCTTGATATATGATATTAGGTGTAGGTCAATGCCTAGTTTCTGACATACTAGTTTCCAATTTTCCCAGCAGTTTTTGTCAAATAGTGAATTCTTATCCTAAAAGCTGGGGTCTTTCGGTTTGTCAAACACTAGGTTACTATAGTCATTAACTATTTTGTTCTGAGAACCTAACTTATTCTACTGATCAAATACTCTATTTCTCAGCTAGTACCAAATGGTTTTGATGACTGCTGTTTTATAAAAATATACATGTACAATGTACAGCTAGGCCACCTTCATTTGCTTTTTTTTTCATGAACTCCCTTGAAATTCTTGACCTTTTGTTCTTCCAGATGAATTTTGTTGTTATTTTTTCTCAGTTAGTAAAATAGTTTCTTGGAAGTTTGATTGGTATAGTACTAAATAAATAGATTAGGTAGTATATAATACAATTTTTGACGTTTATTTTTAAAACTTTTGAGATCCAAATTCTCTTCCTTCCTCCCTTTCCATTCCTACCCATTTAAAAGGAACATGTGAAGTTATGTAAAACATTTTCTTAAGAGTCACATTGTGAAAAAAAAACCTCAAGAAAAATATAGTTTAAAAAATATGCTTCAATCTATATTCAGACACAACCAATTCTTTCTCTATGTATGAATAGCATGTTTCATCATAAGACCTTCAGAGTTGGATCATTGCATTTGCTGAGAATAATAAAGATATTCACAGCTTATCATCTCCCTCACCCTTTTAAAATCTTTTTTGGCATACTTGTGTGGTATTGGTATTGTTAAGTCAAAGAGTATGTATGATTTTATAGTCCTTTTGGCATAGTTCCAAATTGCTCTGTAGAGCAATTCTGTAAAATGGATGAATCAGTTCACAATTCGCCAATGATATATTAATGTCTCATTTTTCCTATATTCCCTCCAACATTTGTTATTTTTCTTTTTGGTCCATTAGCTAGTCTAATAGGTATGAGGTAGTATCTCAAATTTATTTTAATTTGATTCCCCAATCAATAGAGAATTAGATCAATGTTTGGGAGATTTTGAAGGAAAGTGTGAGAAAGGAGAGATATGAGACTGACTACCAAACGTAAGGTGTACAGAGCCATTGTGCTGTATGCCTTTGAAACCTGGGCAGTATACCAGCACCATACCAGGAAACTCATTCACTTCCATTTGAATGGTCTTAGAAAACTTCTGAAGATCAGCTGGCAGAATAAGGTACCAGATACTGAGGTCCTTTTTTGAGCTAAATTGTCAAGCATTCAAACTCTATTCCAGGGAGAACAACTTTGATGGATTGGCCATATCGCTTAAATTCCTAATGTATGCTTGCCAAAAAGATTGCTTTATGCTGAACTCAGGACAAGTGCTCACAAAAAGTGGTCAGAAAAAGTGATACAAGGATACTCTCCAGGCTTCTAGGACATGAGAAACACTGCCACAGAACCATCTAACACGGTATTCCCTCATTAGAGAAGGTGTTGTGCTCTATAAGCAAAGCAGAATTGAATTAACTCAGAAGGAATGTGAGCTATGCAAAGTTAGAGAATCCACCACAAATGTTCATAGGCATTATTTGTGTCTGACCTGTGGCAGAGCATTCAAAAGTCATATTGGTTTGATCAGTTATAGTTGAACACATTAACTTAATCTAACAGTGATGTCTTTTTGGTCCTCTTTGAGAATGGACAAAAACAAATCTAATGCTCTAAAAAAAATTAGAATTACTATTTAAAGGTATTTGGAGGAATTTAGGGGAGAGCTTAGGCAAGTCCTTGCCTTTACTCCACCATCTTTGCTCTGCCTCCCAAAGCTTTCAATATTATTCAATATGGAGAGCATATCTTGATTTTAGCAAAGTTTTGGTAAAATATCTCATATTATTCTTATAGTAGAGTATATCTCCACATATTTTCATATGTGGAGAGAGAAGAATTAGATGGTAATACAATAAGCTGAAATTATAACTGGTTTGATGGTGAGATTCAAGAGAATAGTTGTAAATGGCTCAGTGTCAATTGGCAAGATCACTCCACTTCATGCTGTTAGGCATTCTATTATAATTAATAAAAGACAATGTTATTGCTTTTGGCCAAATTTTTTTTACAATTTGTCTGATTTACAAATCAAAATGTATTATAATAAGCCTCAAAATAAAGTAGCACATCAAAAGTATGACAAAAATGCATTTCTGGTGGATAATTTTCCAAACTTAATTTCTTCCTTTTCACTATAGTATCTAATTTATGTTTAAACTCTGTTTTGGAAGTGTTCAATACACAACAGTTTTAGAAGTTCCAAGCCTAAGTAATTTATGATTTTTTCAAATTGTTTTAAAATGAACATATTCATATATTCGTTAAATATAGTTAGGCTACATTTAACTATATAAAGTAGTTAAAAATAACTAACTCAACCAAAAGATATCCCAGCAGATGTAATAAAAATTATAAAGTTGATATCTAGACTCAATAAAGTCAGGATAAAGTCAAAGCTTTAAAAAGTAGAATGTCTTCTTTTTTACGGATTTCATTGAGGCAGATTCTCTAGCTTGGCAAAATCTAAGGGCATCAGCTCAATCTCTCAGCAGCAGATGTAGTATGGAATTGAACTATATGATAAGCATTTGTGTAGGTAAGGCTATTCAGGTATGGTCATTTACTATGATAGTTTGAATTATTTTATACTATTTTGGTCTACAGGAATCAGGCTTGGAAATGTAATAATCATTATCTTCAATATTGGATTTTGAGTTCTAACAAGAAATCATTTTGCCTTTTGTGGGTTTCTGATTCCACTAAGAAAAAATTGCTTGGGCAGTTGGAAGTAAACTGAAAGATTGTTCTTCATCATATTTTCCCCCTGCTCCTTGCTAGAATTGCTCTGTTTGTAAGGTGGATAGTTGCTTTTGCTTATTAATTCTACTCATATCTAGTTGTTACCCCCTATCCAAAATGAGTTGAAGTCTTTCTGGAAACATTTACATTGGAGTGACTTCTACTTTTGGAGAGAACCAAAAGTCATATTTGGGATTGAAATGAAAGAAGGGATAATCTGGCCAGGTCTAATACACTTACTTGTAGTAGACTTTGGCAAGAACAGCAAACTTTATAGCCCTTTATCTTTATGAAAAGTGCAACTTTTAGCTTAATTTTTATTATATTGTTGAAATGTCTTTAAATAATCAACATGCAATCTTCCAAAAGGAATGATGTTTTTAAAAACGACATGGCAAAGTTTTACTTAGTAAGGGAAAAGTCAGAGTATGATGTAAAGAGTGACTAAGACTATATTTTCATTCTCATTCAAGGAAAACCAATAAGTACTAGGCCAGAAATCAGGAAGATCTGAGTTCAAATCTGATTACAGACATTTGCTAGCTGGCCCACACACTTAACCTGTTTGTCTTAGTTTCCTCATGTGTAAAAATATGCTAGGAAATGGCAGCCTAGTATCTTTGTCAAGAAAATTCCAAAAGGGCTCATCAAGATTTAGACAAGACTTCACAACAGCAAAAATATTTTTGATTCAATTGCAAATAGAATCTGAAAGATTATCCAGACACCACTCTTCTCATTGTGATTATCAATTTGTTCTACCTCAAATTTATAAGAACTCATTATGATCTTAACAAAGTTTTGAAGAGGGAATTTTAAATATACTAAATCCTAAGTAATTTCTCTGGCTTTATGTTCATCCTATTCCTCATGTAGCTCAAGCAATTTTAATTTTCAAGAAATACATTCTGCTGACCTATCAGAAGAAGAATAAATTTTCCACCTGGAGGACTCATGGAATTTCTTGCAGATCAAAGAAAAATGGATGGTGAACTGTGGTTTAGTATTTTTCATGGACATTCAAATCTCTATAATTACTTAGTCAGTGTTTCTTGAGTCCCTGACATTGATTTTGTGTAATAATTATGTGGCAGGAAAAATTATAGTGTATAATTCATTTGTTTGCATTATTACTGAATAAAAGTATTTTGGAAGTCAGGCTCAGGGAGATGTAAGAACTTTAAATTTACTTGTAACCTGGACTAATTTTTAATAGGATTTGGATCATGGATCCTAGTACTCCTGTACCCATGGATAGACAACCAGGTTCTTCCCTCTGAACTTCATTCATTTATTTGATATCATCATGTTCTATCCCAACACTAGTGGATCCAGATCACTCCAATGATACTTTTGCCTCTTTCTACAACCCATCCCCTCTAGCTAGCCATGTCAATATAGATAAGTCTCCTCTTAAAGGCATTTTCCCTCTTTTTCCTGACCCCAGAACCATGTCTTGAATATAATAGACAAGTGACTCATTTTTTTTTTAGTTTTTGTTTGTACCTGCCTCTTTCCCATCTCCACAATCTGCCTTTTCAAATTACAACACGTTTTTTATGCACTGCCCTAATCCTGAGAAACTACCCTCTTTTCACTGGGGATGTTGAAGTAAAAGTTAAATGAGTACTTGTCATTAAAAGGGAAACAATGAACTGGGAAAACATTTTTACAGTCAAAGGTTCGGATAAAGGCCTCATTTCCAAACTATATAGAGAATTGACTCTAATTTATAAGAAATCAAGCCATTCCCAATTGATAAATGGTCAAAGGATATGAATAGATAATTTTCAGATAAAGAAATTGAAACTATTTCTCGCCATATGAAAAGATGCTCCAAGTCATTATTAATCAGAGAAATGCAAATTAAGACACTACAAGATCAGATTGTATCTATCAGATTGGCTAGAATGACAAGAAAAGATAATGCTGAATGTTGGAGGGGATGTGGGAAAACTGGGACACTGATACAGTGTTGGTGGAATTGTGAATACATCCAGCCATTCTGGAGAGCAATTTGGAACTATGCTCAAAAAGTTATCAAAGTGTACATACCCTTTGATCCAGTAGTGTTACTCCTGGGCTTATATCCCAAAGAGATATGTTTGTGGCAGCCCTCTTTGTAGTGGCTAAAAACTGGAAATTGATTAGATGCCCATCAATTAGCGAATGGCTGGATAAATTGTGGTATATGAATGTTATGGAATATTATTGTTCTGTAAGAAATGACCAGCAAGAGGATTTCAGAAAGGTCTGGAAAGACTTATGTGAATTGATGCTGAGTGAAATGAGCAGAACCAGGAGATCATAATGTACTTTAACAACAATACTATATGATGATCAATTCTAATGGACATGGCCATCTTCAACAATGAAATGAACTAAATCAATTCCATTTGTTCAATAATGAATAAATGAATAGAACCAGTACACCCAGTGGAAGAACTCTGGGAAATGAGTGCAAACCACTACATAGTATTTTCAATCCCTCTGTTTTTGTCTGCTTGCATTTTTGATTTCCTTCTTAGGTCAATATTACATTATTTCAAAGTACAATTCTTCTTGTACAGCAAAATAACTGTATGGATATGCATACATATATTGTATTTAATATATATTTTAACATAACATATTTAACATGTATTGGTCTATCTGCCATCTGGGAGAGGGAGTGGGGGAAAGGAGGGGGAAAGTTGGAACAGAAGGTTCAATGCTAAAAAATTACACATACATATATCTTGTAAATAAAAAGCTATAATAAAAAATTAGTACTTGTCAGGGATATTGTCAAGAAGATGGATGTATATGGTATGAGGTTGCTTGCCATTTATTAAGTATTGTGCTAAGCACTTTACAAATACTATTTTGAAGGATATATCCAAGATTAGGATTCTATGATTTTCTTTAAACCAGATCTCTGATATCATTAGAGAACTGTTGGTTAAAATGTTTCTTCCTCCAGTATAAGCACCCAAATTTGAAGATACCAATAAGAGCATAAAGAAGCCTGAAGCTTGGAACAGGATCTCTCCATTGCCAGGTAGGCTGATCCTAATTTTAACATAAATTTCAAAGTCAAGAAATAGTCAGGGAAAATAAGCAAATAATAAAAAGAACTTAACCATAGAAAACTACTATGGTGGCAGGGAAGACTAAGAACTCAGAAGAAGATGATAAAATAAAAATAGTTACAAAGCTTTGGAGAAAAAAGATGCTAATTGAACACAAGCCAAACATGAATTTTTGGAAGATTTAAAGAAAGAGAAAAAGAATAGTAGAGCAAAAAATAGGGAAAAGAAAAGAGAGTAATACAAGAAAAAGTATGAAAAGAGAAGTAAAGGTTGATAAAAGAAGCCCAATAATCCCTAAAAAAAAAAAAAAAAAAAAAACCTTAAAAAAATTGCTCTAAAAAGAGACATAAAAATCCACTGAAGAAAAGAATACTTTCAAAAGTAAAACAGGAAAAATGGAAAAGTAGACTCAAAAATTCACTGAAGAAAATAACTTAAAATGCAAAATTGATCAAATAGAAAATGAGGTACAAAAACTAACTGAAGAAAATGATTCCTTAAAAATTAAAATTAGGCAAATAGAAGCTAATGACTTAATAAGAAATCAAGAAACAATAAAATTAAATTTAAAAAAAGAAATGTAGAAAAATTATGAAATTTCTCATTGGAAAGGCAACTGACTAAAAAATAGATAATGTGAAAAATTCCAAATTACTTCAAACCCATGATTAAAAGGAAGCGCCTAAATATCAGATAGCAAGAAATTATACGGGAAAACTACCTGGGTGTCTTAGATATAGGGGGTAAAACTATATACATATATATATGCATTTTGGGGGGGGGTTAAGTGACTTGCTCAGGGTCATATAACTAGTAAGTATTAAGTGTCAGAGATTAAATTTGACTCAGGTTCTCCTAATTTTAGGAGCAGTGTTCTATCCATTGGGCTATCTAGCTGGTCCTGGCAAAATATAAATTGAAAGAGTTCATCAATAATCTTCTGAAAAAGATCCCAAAATGAAAATTCCCAGAAATATTATAGCCAAAGTGTATAAAGCACCAGTCCTGAAGTCAGGAGGACTTCAGTTCAAATCTGGTCTCAGACACTTAACACTTCCTAGCTATGCAACCCTAAGCAAGTCACTTAACTCCAATTGTCTTAGCAAAAAAGAAAAAAGAAAAAAAAAAGAAAAGAAAAAGAAATAATATAGGCAAATTCCTGAGCTCCCATGTCAAGACGGAAAATTTGCAAGCAGCTGGAAAGAAAAAATAATTCACTTATCATAAAGTTTTTGACCAGGGTCATTCAACATTTAATACATCCACGTTAAAGGAGCAGACGACTTAAAATATATTTCAGAACACAAAGGAACTAGGATTACAACCAAGAATAAATTACCTAGCAAAAATAAGTATAATCCTTTTGGGGGAAAATAGATATTTAATAAAATAGAAGGCTTTCAAGCATTCTTGATAGCAATATCAGAGCTGAACAGAAACTTTTACATTTAATTACAAGACTCAAGAGAAGCATAAAAAAGAAATACTAGAAAAGGGACTCAATAAACAAAAATTGTTTGTTTTCTGAGATGAGAAGATAACATATTTAACTCCAAAGAATTTTCATTTTTGGAACAGTTAGAAAGAGTCTGCATAGACAGAGAGCATGAATGTTAGTTAATTATGTTGGGATGATCTAGAAAAATTAAAGGGGTGACAAAGAGGTATACATGGGAGAAGAGATAAAGGAAAAACAGGATGGGGAAAATTTGCTTATAAAAAAAAATAACAAAATGAAAAGCTTTTATGGCGGAGGGGACAAAGGGGAATGGATGGATAGTTCCCCTTGAACTAAAAGGGGAAACAATACACCCACACACCTGCCACCCCAAACAAACAAATAAACACACACACACACACACACACACAGAGAGTTGGGTATAGACACTTATCTTATCCAACAGGGAAATATGAGGGAAAGAAGACAAGAGAAAGGTGAGGGAAGAATATAAGGGAGGGTGGATCAAAGGTAGTGATCAGGAACAAAATAGATTTGAAGAGGGACAGGATAAAGATAAAAAGAGAGAGAGAAGAAAAAGAAAGAAAAATTTGGTTCGGTGAAAATACACAGTAATCATAACTGAATATGAATGAGATGAGCTTACAGAAGCACATATCAAGATGGATTGGAAATCAAACTCCAAAACTATGTTGTTTATAAGAAATGTATTTGAAACAGAAATTCCTTGCATTCAGGGAGTAAAGATCAGAGTCAGGATTTGAACTCATTAAGATTTGTTACATCACTGAACATTTAATGAAAAAGGCTATTCTTGGTCTTCCTTGCACCCCCAGCCGTTAGTGCGTTCCCCCCAAGGAATTTCTGTTTTTATACATCTGTATTTATACAGATTTTGTATATTCTTTTGTGTGGATATTGTCTCTTTCGATAGACTGTAATCTCTTTGAAGGCACAGACTGTTTCATTCTTATTTTTGTGTCCTCAGGCTTACCACAATGTCTGGCACATAGAAAGTACTTAATAATTGACAGATAATTAAGTCATTTGTACTTTTTTTCTTTTAAAGAGATAGTACCTTCATTCTTTGGTCCCTTATTTCTCCTATTAGTCTCATCAAATGACCAAGTCTGACAATATATGCTTCTTCAGGGAAAAAGTTAAGTATGTAGAATTCATAGATCTGGGCCTGAATTTTGCTGATGATTTGCTTAGTTCTTCTTGTTTTCTGGCTTCTCTGCAGAAATGGGTTGACCTCAGCCAGTGAGTTCATAATTCAATTTTACAAGTTTTTATTTTCGAGTCTGTTCAAGACATTAATGATTACCAAGTCCTTGGGATGTTATGTTAAAAACAGAGCATTCATCAACAAACTTATATTCTCCTAGGAAAGACAACATTTACACATGTTAAAAAATAGAAGGCAATTTGAGAAAGGAGACAACTAATATGTCACATTTGTATGATGTCAGAGTTTAAGATTTCGATTGTTTTCTGGCCCTGTTCACAAGAGAAGGGAGAGGTATCCATCTAAATCTCTACCTCTTACTTAAAGACAGTTGGGTCCATCAATCATATACATATTTGTATAAAGGTACTATTGTGCTATAAGAAATGACTAGGATTGGGGAAGAGGAGTAAGGAGAAAAAATTTCAGAAAGACATGACAAAACCTATGTGAACTGAGGAAAAGTGAAGTGAGAAGACCAGGGAGATTTTGTGCATGTAATAATAATAATATTGTAATGATAAACAATAGTGAAAGACTTCCTGTTTCCCCATTAGACTGTGAATCTGAAAGCAGAGACTTTTTTATGCCTTTCTTTGCATCCCCAGTGCAAGGTACTTAATAGGCATTTAATAAATACTTATTGCCTAAATAAAAACAATCTACCTATCCTGGCTGACACTCTTCTGACTTTTAATCTTATATCAACAACTATTTTTTTAATAATAGCTTTTTTTTTTTTATTTATTTATTTATTTTTAAATTTAATTTTATTTAATAATAACTTTGTATTGACAGAATCCATGCCAGGATAATTTTTACACAGCATTATCCCTTGCAATCACTTATGTTTCGTTTTTTCCTCTCCCTCCCTCCCCCCCCAAGATGGCAAGCAGTCCTATATATGTTAAATATGTTGCAGTATATCCTAGATACAATACACATTTGCAGAACCGAACAGTTCTCCCGCTGCACAGGGAGAATTGGATTCAGAAGGTAAAAATAACTCAGGAAGAAAATCAAAAATCAAATAGTTCACATTCATTTCCCAGTATTCCTTCTTTGGGTGTAGCTGTTTCTGTCCATCATTTATCCAATGAAACTCAGTTAAGTCTCTTTGTCAGAGAAATCCACTTCCATCAGAATACATCCTCATACAATATTGTTGTCGAAGTGTATAATGATCTCCTGGTTCTGCTCATCTCACTTAGCATCAGTCCATGTAGGTCTCTCCAAGCCTCTCTGTATTCATCCTGCTGGTCATTCCTTACAGAGCAATAATATTCCATAACATTCATATACCACAATTTACCCAGCCATTCTCCAATTGATGGGCATCCATTCATTTTCCAGTTTCTAGCCACTACAAACAGGGCTGCTACAAACATTTTGGCACATACAGGTCCCTTTCCCTTTTTTAGTATCTCTTTGGGGTATAAGCCCAATAGAAACACTGCTGGATCAAAGGGTATGCACAGTTGGATAACTTTTTGGGCATAATTCCAGATTGCTCTCCAGAATGGCTGGATTCGTTCACAACTCCACCAACAATGCATCAGTGTCCCCGTTTTCCCGCATCCCCTCCAACATTCATCATTATTTTTTCCTGTCATCTTAGCCAATCTGACAGGTGTGTAGTGATATCTCAGAGTTGTCTTAATTTGCATTTCTCTGATCAATAGTAATTTGGAACACTCTTTCATGTGAGTGGTAATAGTTTCAATTTCTTCATCTGAAAATTGTCTGTTCATATCCTTTGACCATTTATCAATTGGAGAATGGCTTGATTTTTTATAAATTTGAGTCAGTTCTCTATATATTTTGGAAATGAGGCCTTTATCAGAACCTTTAATTGCAAAGATGTTTTCCCAGTTTGTTGCTTTCCTACTAATCTTGTTTGCATTCGTTCTGTTTGTACAAAGGCTTTTTAATTTGATATAATCAAAATTTTCTATTTTGTGATTGGTAATGGTCTCTAGTTCATCTTTGGTCACAAATTTCTTTCTCCTCCAGTCTGAGAGATAAACTATCCTATGTTCCTCTAATTTATTTATAATCTCGTTCTTTATGCCTAGGTCATGGACCCATTTTGATCTTATCTTGGTATGTGGTGTTAAGTGTGGGTCCTTGCCTAATTTCTGCCATACTAATTTCCAGTTATCCCAGCAGTTTTTATCAAATAATGAAATCTTATCCCAAAATTTAGAATCTTTGGGTTTGTCAAACACTAGATTGCTATAGTTGACTATTCTGTCTTGTGAACCTAACCTTTTCCGCTGATCGACTAATCTATTTCTAAGCCAATACCACATGGTTTTGGTGACTGCTGCTTTATAATATAATTTTAGATCAGGTACAGCTAGACCACCTTCATTTGATTTTTTTTTCATTAATTCCTTTGAGATTCTCGACTTTTTATTGTTCCATATGAATTTTGTTGTTATTTTTTCTAAATCATTAAAATATTTTCTTGGAAGTTTGATTGATATAGCACTAAATAAATAGATTAGTTTAGGGAGTATTGTCATCTTTATTATATTTGCTCGGCCTATCCAAGAGCACTTAATATTTTTCCAATTATTTAAGTCTGACTTTATTTGTGTGAAAACTTTTTTGTAATTTTGCTCATATAATTCCTGACTTTCCTTTGGTAGGTAGATTCCCAAATATTTTATGCTATCAACAGTTATTTTGAATGGAATTTCTCTTTGTATCTCTTGCTCTTGGATTTTGTTGGTGGTGTATAAGAATGCTGAGGATTTATGGGGATTTATTTTGTATCCTGCTACTTTGCTAAAATTATGAATTATTTCTAATAGCTTTTTAGTAGAATCTCTGGGGTTTTCTAGGTATACCATCATATCATCTGCAAAGAGTGATAGTTTGGTTTCCTCATTGCCTACTCTAATTCCTTTAATCTCTTTCTCAACTCTTATTGCAGAGGCTAGTGTTTCTAATACAATATTGAATAATAATGGTGATAGTGGGCAACCTTGTTTCACTCCAGATCTTACTGGGAAAGGTTCCAGTTTTTCCCCATTGCATATGATGCTTACTGAAGGTTTAAAGTATATGCCCCTAACTATTTTAAGGAAAAGTCCTTTTATTCCTATGCTCTCAAGTGTTTTTATTAGGAATGGCTGTTGGATTTTATCAAATGCTTTTTCTGCATCTATTGAGATGATCATATGGTTTTTGTTTGTTTGGTTGTTGATATAGTCAATTATGTTAATAGTTTTCCTAATATTGAACCAGCCCTGCATTCCTGGTATAAATCCTACTTGGTCATAGTGTATTATCCTGGGGGTGATTTTCTGTAATCTTTTTGCTAATATTTTATTTAAGATTTTAGCATCAATATTCATTAGGGAGATTGGTCTATAATTTTCTTTCTCTGTTTTCAGCCTACCTGGTTTAGGTATCAGTACCATATCTGTGTCATAAAAGGAGTTTGGTAGGACTCCTTCAATCCCTACTTCTTCAAATAGTTTATTTAGCATAGGAGTTAATTGATCTTTAAATGTTTGATAGAATTCAGATGTAAATCCATCTGGTCCTGGGGTTTTTTTCTTAGGGAGTTGATTGATAGTTTGTTCTATTTCTTTTTCTGAGATAGGAGTGTTTAGGATATTTACTTCTTCCTCTGTTAGTTTAGGCAAGTTATATTTTTGGAGGTATTCTTCTATTTCATTTAAGTTGTCGAATTTATTGGCGTAAAGTTGGGCAAAGTAACTCCTAATTATTGCTCTAATTTCCTCTTCGTTAGTGGTGAGTTCTCCCTTTTCATTTTTAAGACTAACAATTTGATTTTCCTCTTTCCTTTTTTTAATCAGATTTACTAAGGGTTTGTCTATTTTGTTGGTTTTTTCATAGAACCAACTCTTAGTTTTATTAATTAATTCAATAGTTTTTTTACTTTCAATTTTATTGATCTCTCCTTTTATTTTTTGAATTTCAAGTTTAGTGTTTGATTGGGGGTTTTTAATTTGTTCCTTTTCTAGCATTTTTAGTTGTAATAATAGCTTTTTGTAATGCTCTAAATTACTATTGAGCAGAAAAATGCATACTAAGGGAACTCTGGTGTACCATTACACAACTCTCAGATTGGCTAAGATTTATTCAAGAAAAGATAATGATGGATATTGTAGGGGACATGTAAAAATTGGGACACAGATATATTGTTATGAAATTGTGAAATGATCCAACCATTCTGGAGAGCAATTTGGAACTATATCCAAAGAGTTATCAAACTACACATACCTTTTATCCCACCAGTGTCTCTACTGGGCCTGTATTCCAAACAGATCATAAAAAAAAGGGAAAAAGATCCACATGTGCAAAAATGTTTGTAACATCCCTTTTTGTAGTGACAAGAAACTGAAAACTTAGTGGATGCCCATCAATTGGAGAATGGCTGAATAAGTTATGGTATATGAATATTTTGGAATATTATTGTCATATAAGAAACAAACAGCATGATTATTTCAGAGAGGTCTGGAGAGACTTCCATGAATTTATGCTAAGTGAAATGAGTAGAACCAAGAGAACACTGTACATGGCAACGGCAAAATTATACAATGATCAATTCTGATAGACGTGGCTCTTTTCAACAGTGAGGTAATCCAGGCCAGTTCAAATGGTCTTGTGATGAAGAGAGCCAT
This sequence comes from Antechinus flavipes, assembly GCF_016432865.1. Classification (NCBI taxonomy): domain Eukaryota; kingdom Metazoa; phylum Chordata; class Mammalia; order Dasyuromorphia; family Dasyuridae; genus Antechinus; species Antechinus flavipes. The sequence goes on along the minus strand of NC_067398.1, from coordinate 594,866,716 downwards.
CTGCACCCAGAGAGAGGATTGTGGGGACTGTGTGGATCACAACATATTATTTTTACATTGTTGTTGTTGTTTTGCATTTTGTTTTCTTTCTCATTTTAAGCCTTTTTGATCTGATTTTTCTTGTGCAGAATGATAATTGTGGAAATATATAGAGAGGAATTGCACATGTTTAACATGTTGGATTACTTGCTGTCTAAGAGAGGAGGTGGGGGGGAAGGGAAGGAAAAATTTGGAACACAAGGTTTTACAAGGGTGAATGCTGAAAATTTTCTTTTGCCATGTTTTGAAAATAAAAAAGCTTTAATAAAAATAAGGTTTTTTTTTGTTTTTCTAAATACATGCAAAAATAGCTTTCAACATTCAACCTTGTACAATCCTTGTGTTTCAAATTTTTTCTCCCTCTCTCTCCCCATTCCCCTAAACAGCAAGCAATCCACTATAGTTTAAACATATGCAATTCTTCTAAACATATTTCCATATTAATCATCCTACACAAGAAAAATCAAATCAAAGGGAGGGATGAAAAAGAAAAATAAGAAAGAAAAATAAGCAAGCAAACAGCAGTACCAAAAAAGGTGAAAATACTGTTTTGGTCCTCATTCAATCTCTGTAGTTTTCTCTCTCTGAATGTAGATGGCTCTGTCCATTACAAGTCTATTGGGAATTGCCTTGGAAAAAATTGTTGAGAAAAGTGAAGTACATCATAATTGATCATCACATAATCTTCTTCTTGTATAAAACTTTTCTTCTCCAAGTGTTTTTCAGTGATCTCAAAGAGAATGTCCTATAGACATCTTAAACTCAATATTTTCTTTTCTTTTTCTTTCTTCTTCTTCTTCTTCTTTTTTTGTTTTAGCATTTATGTAGTGGTTAATGTTTTGCAAGCAATTTTTTCTATTTTATTTTCAAAATACATTCATAGATAGTTTTCTCTGAGGCAATTGGGATTAAATGACTTGCCCAGGGTCACACAGCTAGGAAGTGTCAAGTGTCTGAGGACATATTTGAACTCAGGTTCTCCTGACTTCAGGGCTGGTGGTCTATCCACTGTGCCACCTAGCTGCCCCCATAAATAGTTTTCAATATTCGCCCTTGCAATTATGTTCCAATTTCTCCCTCCTTTCTCCCTTCCTCCTCCCCTAGATGACAAGTAATACATGTTAAACACGTGCAATTTTTCTATACATATTTCCACAATTATCATGCTGCACAAGAAAAATCAGATCAAAAAAAGAAAAAAAAAATGAAAAGAAAAGAAAAATGCAAGTGAATAATAAAGTGAAAATACTGTATTGTGAGCTACACTCAGTTCCTACAGTCCTCTGGGTGCAGATAGTTCTCTTTTTCACAATACCATTAGAACTGACCTGAATCACTTTGCTGTTGAAAAAAGTTGTATTCATCAGAATTGATCATTGCATAATCTTGTTGCTGTGTACAATATTATCTTGGTTCTACTCACTTCACTAAACATCAGTTCATATAAGTCTCTTCAGATCTTTCTGAAATTATCCTGCTGGTCATTTCTTACACAACAATAATATTCCATAACATTCATTTACCATAATTTATTCAGCCATTCTCCAACTGATGGGCATCCACTCAATTTCCAATACCTTGCCACTATGAAAAGGGTTGCTACAAACTTTTTTGTACAGGTGAGTCCTTTTCTCTCTCTCTTTTTTAATGCTCTCTTTGGAATACGGACCCAGTAGAGACACTGTTCGATCAAGGGCATACATAGTTTGATAGCTCTTTGGGTACATTAAACTCAACATTTTCAAAACTGAACACATTTTTACCACTATTTTACCACCTTTCCCTACTGCCTTCCTTTTTACTATAGAGTACATCATTCTCTCCATTTCTTAGGCTTGCAACCTAAATTTTATTCTCAGTTACTTACTATGTCTTTCCCTCCCTACAACCTTGTCAAAATCTATCAATTTTACCTTCATGACATCTTTCATTCACACCCTTCTCTTTTCTGAAACTGCTACCACATTGGTATAGACCTCCATCACCTTATGCCTGGACTATTGCAATAACTTTCTGGTTGATTTGCCTTTCCCAAAATCTTTCCCTACTACACTCCATTTCAGTCAATTAATCAGTCAATAAACATTTATTACGTGCCTACTATATGTCAGCTTGTTCTAAGTACTGGGAATAGAAATAAAGGCAAAAGATTGTTTCTGTTCTCAATAAGTTCACAATGTAATGGAAGAGATATTATGAAAATAATTGTGTGCAACAAGTTATATATAGTATAAATTAGAAATAATCAGTGAAGTAAGGTCATTGGAATTAAGAAGCTTCAGAATAGGTACTGTCTTTTGCTTTTTTCTTGTATTTTCAGTGTGTAGGACATTGTCTGATACATAGTAGATACTTAATAAATGTTTATTGCCTGACTGAATATGCCCACTTTAAGAACATCTGATATAAAATATAAACCACAAACTCATACCTTTTAAGGACTAGAAATCATTTAATTCAGTTCTATCATTTTACTGTTAAGAAAATTGAATTCTTGAGAGGTTACATGTCTTGCTTAGTTTCACCAGATACTTAGAGGTCCTTCTCAGGTTTTTTTTTTTTTTTTTCTATTCCTCATCCAGAATATGCCCTCTAACTATAGGTATCCCACAGGATTGTCTCCTGAGCTCTCTTTTTCTCCCTTTATACAACTTCATCTTTCAATCTCATCAACTCCCATGGATTTGGGCACAAATTACTGTAATATGATCAACTTAAAGATTCAAGAGTCTGGTTCTCAAAGCTAGCCAGCAGCTGACTCACAAGATCCAGAGTATAAACCCCTCTTGGGGCCTATTGAGTCAACTACCCTGTATAAGAGTAATCATATCACATGTTGTCTTAAAATTTACAAAGTGCTTACTTCACAAAAACCATTTGGGGTAAACATTGAACATATTATTTTCCCCATCTTACACATGAAGCACACAGACAGGAGATACTCAGGGGACATCACAGAGTTAGCTTATAGCAGAAACAAGATTTGAACCCAAAGTTTCTGGTACCCAAACCAATGCTTTTCCCATTAAAGTATGCTCCCTTAATTGAGTCTCTTCCTAATTGGTGCTACCACATAGATAGGATAGCTAAAGCTGTTGAAATATGACAAAGGCTGAATGTCATGGATTTGAGAGCTCATAGCTATAACAGCAATTGACATTTATAAGGCACTTTAATGGTACATCCCTTCTTGGGTTATTTTAAGAATAAAATGAGATGTCTGTAAAATTTTTTGCAAAACTTAAAGTGCTCTATAAATGCTTTATTGTTGTTGTTATTACATTATCTCACTTTTATCAGTATAAAAACTCTTTAAGGTAAGTGTTATCAATTAACCCCATTTTACATATAAGGAAATTGAAGCAGAAATTAAATGAATTAGTACTCAATCCATCTCAATGAAACCCCCTCATTTGTTGTTTTGTGACAGTTGTTGCAACACCTGAGTTCAAATCTAGTCTTAGACATTTACTTGATGTGTGACTTGTCCAAGTCACTTAATTTCTGTTTAAGATTTTTTGGCTGTAAAGTGGGGATTATAATAGCAGCTACATTGTAGCTTGTTGTGAGGATTATATAAAATGCGCTTACCATAGTTCCTGGAACATAAAATTGGTGATTCCTTGAATATTACCACATGGCTATAAGGGAAGGAATACTAACTCTGAAATTAAAGAATTTAGGTTCAAATCTCGCCACTGAGTGCCAATTACTGTCAATATGCAATATGAGCATTGAGACTTATGTGAAAGCCAGGTTTATTATAAGAGAAATGTACATGTCTGTGAAATCCAAAGAGTTCATTGTCTTTATATGACTTTGCATATTTATAATAGTATAAAAAAGCAGAAAACAGAAAAGAATATGGAATGGGAGGGGAAAGGTATAGTAACGTCTTCCTAAGGGGAAGAGCCAGGAAAAAGTCACATCTTTTCTTTTGAAAACCCCTAAATTGTGAAGATAGGAAACTCTGTTTATATGCAAATGACCCCAGATGTACATGCACTTTTTCTAGTTTGGCACAGACTAACTGGCTCCTGTCTTGCTCCCAAGACTACAGAGGGAATCCAGCTTGCGATGCAAACAACAAATTATGTCAGCTGGAAATGCTTCTTCTTGAACACGGTCAGGGCCTCCTGCATACTCTGGGTCCAGCGTTGCTGGCATATATGGCAACTAAAAAAAGGAAAAACTCAAGAGATTCCTTAACAGCCCTTAAACTCATGCTTCCTTAGAATGTCATTTAGCCTCTAAAGTTCAGTCTTTCCTCCTTTGTGGAAGGAGGGGAATTGGACTAGATGGCCTTGGGGTTCTCTGCCAATTCTGCATTTATGATCCTATGAAACAGTCCCAAGTAAATGCCATTTATTATGAACTCTTCCCAGTTTCTAGCTGTCTCCATGTCTGTGTGAAAAATGATTAAATTAATTACGGGAGATAGAGGTGTGGACTTCTTTAATATTACAAGGATCCATGATGTAGATTAATTAACTGCACAGATTGAATTTTAATCATTATATGCCTGTGAGAAAAATGCTTATAGGAAGATGTGGGGGAAGGAATGTGAAAAAATGAATAATCTGAATCCAAATTTATGATTTACAATTTAATGAATACAAAGCACCTTACTGGCAACTGTGCTCAGAAAATAGATAAACAATCATCTCCTTATTAATGTCACTGGGCTAAGTTTGGGAGAAATATAATTCAATTCAATAAACATTTGTTAAGCGTTAACATCCAATGACAAAATGGGGATCTAATGGTTAAAAAAAAAGATTCTGCCACTATTTTAGGGAACATGAATGGGGAGATGGGAACAGAGAAGCAAATAAAGCCAGCAAGCAAAACAAGCAAAGTAAATACTAATTTAGGGGAAGAGAGTCATAAATTGGAGGAATTATGAATGGTTTTATGTAAGAGGTAAAATTTAAACTGTTTTGGGGGGATAAAAGAAACCTAGGAAGGTATTCCAGGTATGAGGGACCACCTGGGCAAAGTCAGAAAAGCAAGAGATGGAAGATATGGGAATATGTCTGGAGAAAGTTCTGGGAAGCAATGTCAAGAGAGTGATGTATGAACCAGCGATGTCTTAGGAATGAGAAACCTGAGTGGTCTCTTGCCAGAGTTCTAGCTGGAATGCAGACTACCTTTCAAAAAGAATAGCAGGAGTTTTAGTTGAGAGCTTTTGGGCTGGATGTGGAATTCTAGTATGGGTTTGATTTGGGGACATTTTGATTAATGGTGGTCTATATTTTACTAATGCCTTCTCAGAAGAGGTTAGTTGATTTTACCTTGTAGAGTTTTTGCTTCAATTCTTTGTTTTTCTCTGCTTGCAATTTGTAACATCGAAATAAATACCATTAATGGATTGAACTTGCTTTGGTGTGGTCTTAGAGCTTAACTGCATTCAAACGCAGCCCAGATGGGTTGTCTGTAGTTCAACACTCAAAAAACTGGCAGCCAAATTAGAATATAAGTGTTCCACTACTATTCGCCCACCTTCTGCTTCTTTATCCTTCTGGTCGATCAGCTGCAATCATTCACTGAGGGAATAAAAAACTATTGTGACTTATCCAAGGGAGTCTGACTTTTTTGTGAGCAATGTTGTGTGAGCTGCAAAATAGACGTCACCTTACAAAAGCCAAGTCTTGAAAAATCAGGCTGAGAGATCTTGGCATTGTGAAAGTGAGTCTCTTGGAACATGGTAAAATTTCCAAGAAACAAATTAAATGTGATTTAGGGGAAATGGGTGTGTGTCTCTAATCTAGACATGAGAAGAAAATTGCAACCAGCATTAAATGGAGTGGAGGGGCCTCATCGTGTGTCCCACACTAGTTATCTGTAACCACTGTTGAGGTTTCTTTCTTTCTTGTAGAATGTAATAGGATGTTATTCAGGGAAGATTTCATGTGCTAGGAAGGACAGTATAAAGGGGAAGGACAGCAGAGCTTCTCTAGTGTCTTCCCCTGGTAGATTGGACTGACAAAAGGGGCCAGGATTTGACAACCACCATTTTCTTTACTTTGTAGGGTTATCAGGGTGTAGGTTTTTATGTAACCTTTAAGTTCAATTATGGTCCTGTAGCATGCCTTATCCATTGCTCAGTCAGACCTTAAATTCTAGGTTTATGAAACAATTTATCAAAAAAGTATCTCATTTGATCCTCACAATAACTTTGTTAGGTATGTGTTTATTATTATCTTCTTTTTGAAACTTGAGACCAAAGGAAGTTGAGACAGGGTGTGAACTTAGGTCTTCTGACTCCAAGCCTGAGTTCTATTCCCTATGACACTTAATTGCCTAAAAAAGGAAGTATGATATACTGAAAAGAGCTCAAGTTCTGGAGGCATAAGAGGCAGAATCAAGCTTCCCCTCAAAAACTGAATGAAATTTGGCAGATCATTTAGTTTCTCAGTTTGGTCACCTGTTAAAAAGAAAAGTCTGGCTCAGAAGCTTTGTAGTTGTGTGACCCCAGGCAAGTCACTTATTTCTGTTTACCTCAGTTTTCTTGTCTGTAAAATGAGTTGGAGTAGAAAATGGCAAACCACTCCATTTTCTTTTCCAGTAACACACCAAATGGAGTCACAAAGAGAGAAGGCTAAAAAATAACTGATCAACTTTAAAAAGTGCAGATAATACTTGTATAATATAGCTTAAAAGTAGGTTTTCTCATAACATCAATTTAAGACACAAAATGATATAGTAGGGAAAGTGTTTTTGTAAACTTTAAATATACTATGAATGTGAATTATTGCTATGATTCAGCATTTTCTCACCTAGAAAATAATGGCATTCCTCTGTAGTTCAGTGATCATGAGAGACACATCTTAAAGAGAATTATCTTTATGGAAAAGAATAGATATAAATGGATACAATTGTTATATCCTGGTGATGATAATAATAACAATAATAATGATTATGGGTAATTTCCAAATTTTCAAAATGCCTTATGATTATTTTAATTTATCCTCCCAATGCACCTAGAAGATAGGTATTATTATCTCTATTTTACGATAAGGAAACTGAGGAAAACATAGGCTAAGAAATTTGATCTGGAACACACAGATAGTAAATGTTTGAGGCTAGATTGAAGTTAGACTAAGCCTAATACTTTATACACTATCATCTGGCAGGGCTACTAGTTGTAGTAGCTGAGTGAACTTACCATATGTCTAATATGAAATCACAGAATTTCAGAGTTGAGAGAGACCCCAGAATTCATACCCCTCAAGAGCATATCTATTAAAACCATACCCAATAAATGTCCATCCAGCTTCTGCTTGAAGACCTCTAAACAAGGGCATAAGTTAACATTCAGGAACCTATCTACAATGTTCTTCATCAGCATACCCCCCTCTTACTTTTCTTTTCTTGGTATTCTCTTTTTTATTCCTTATGCCCATAGCATTCTTCCTCTTCTGCTCTAACTACTGACCTCCCTAGCTTCCATTAAGGCCCAAGTAAAATTTCATCTTCTACAGGAACTCTTCCTTTACCTTCTTAATTTCAATCCCTTCACTTTATTAATTATTTCCTATTCATTCTGTACATAGCTGCCTTTGTATATTTATATTTATGTCACTCCCATTACATTGTAAGCTCTTGGAGGATAGGGATTATCTTTTAGCTCTTTTTGTCTCTCCAGCACTTAGCGCAGGGTTTGGGTGCTTAATAAATGTTTATAGATTTCTTGAAATATAGCTTAAAAAGAGCAGGACCTAACAGGACACTTAACCATGTTGTAGCTGTGGCTAAGCTGTGTGATGACAAAAATGTACCTTAACCACTCTGTGCCTTACTTTCCTCATTTGTAAAAAGGTTTTTTTTTTTTTAAATTTTTGCTTATCTTTACATTTTTTAAATTTTAAATAGCATTTTATTTTTCTAAATATATGTAAAGGTGGTTTTCAACATTCATTTTTGTAAGACTATGCATTCCAATTTTTTTCTCCATCCTTTCTTTATCTCCCCCCTTCTCAGGACAGAAAGCAATTTGATATAATTTAAATAATTTAAAATTATTTTAAATATTTTCATATTTGCCATGTTGTGCAAGAAAAATCAGGACAAAAGGGGGGAAAACACAAGAAAGAAAAGCAAACAAATAAGCCCCAAGATGAAAATAGTAAGCTTCAGCTTCTATTCACATTGAGTCTCCATAGTTCTCTCTATGGATGAGAATAGCATTTTCCATCAAAAATCTATTGGAATTGCCTGCAATAATTATATTATTGAGAAGAGCTGAGTCTACTAAAGTTGATTATTACATAATCTTATATGTTTCTATGTCCAGTATTCTCTTGGTTTTACTCACTTCACTCAGCATCAGTGTTTGTAAGTTTTTCCAGTATTTTCTGAAATCAGCCTGGTAATCATTTCTTATAGGTCAATAATATTCCATTACATTCATATACTATAATTTTGACTGAATGTCATTTACCAATTGATGGGCATCTACCAAATTTCCAGTTCCTTGTCACTAGAAAAAGAGCTGCTAACAATCATTTGTAGCACATGTGGGTCCTTTTCCCTATATCTAAAGAACTTCTAAATCTATAATTCTGTGATTCCACAGTCACTTTATTCTTGAAGTATGTCTCTCAGTGAAGCAAAGAGGTAAATTTAGTATTTCATTAACTTTTTTGGCCATCATATCACATGAATGAGTAATAGTTTACATGCAGCCCACAAAAGTCCCCAGATCTTCCCCTTAGACAAGCTATTGTCTAATTATATTAAGGCTATGATCTGGGGCCTTCGTCAGTCAGAGGAAAAACTAGTTGGATTGCATGGGAGCAGAGATAAGTAGAGGTTCCTAAGAAAGGAATAGTGTTCCCTTCCTTTATAATCTGTCCTCTCAGATGTTCCCAAACATACTTTGCAAGCTAAATCCAGAAGCATTTCCAAAGAAAAATCTGAATCATAAATGAGTCTAGAAGTGAATACTGCCAAAAGTAACATGCTAGGAGACAGCTTGAAAACTTAAATTGTCTCTGAAAGGAATGAAAAAGAATGAGAGTCTGGGGATAATCTGGTAAAGGCCACATGATGTCCTTGGAAGACATTTAATTGAAAGGAATAAAAGGATAGAATCAGAAGTCAGAGGATTTTTACCCACTACAATCCATCCCCTACTTAGTTGCTAAAATGCAGGTTTGACCGTACTTATTCCTTCCTCTTCCTACTCCCACTTAATAAACTTGCTTGGTTTGCTATCCCTTCAAGAATCAAATATAAAATTCCTTTTTCTTTCACTCAAAGACATTCACAGACTGTTTTTCTCTCTGACCCCACCCCTTCCAGTCTTTTCATACACTACCCTCCTACTTAGACAAGTCACTCCATTTCTGGATTCTAGATTTCACTGGCCTGGAATGGTCTCACTCTTTATAGCCACTCCCTGTCTTTCCTGTGAAAATACTATCTTCTATAGGAAGCCTTAATGATCTCTCAGTTCTGGTGCCTTCCATCTGCTGATTATTCTTTTTTTTTTTTCTACATATAACTTGTTTGTACAAAATTATTTACCTGTTGTCTCACCCTTTGATCTCCTCAAGGGCAAGGGCAATCATTTACCTTTCTTTATATTTCTACTGTTTAGAACAATGACTGGAACATATTAGGTATTTATCGACTGACTGGCTGATTTCTGCTATTTACAACCTGAGAGACAACCTGCAAAATTGCAGAAGACTGAAAAATTGTGTAAACAGAGCCAGGAAAACAATGTACAAAATGGCTTCATGATGTTAGTAAAAACCACAACAAAACCATTAAAAATGATGACTGGTTGTGAAGACCAAGATTAGCTCCCCAAAAGGCACATGAGAAGCTTGGTTCCCATTTCCTTCAGAGATAAATAGCTGTACCTTTTTGAAGCATCAATTAGATTTACCAAATTATTGGTGCTTTCATATTTTATTTTTTCCATTGTTATAAGAGATACAATCCTTGTACTAATATATGAGTATGTAGAAATAGAAGCTATTAGTATAATATAGCTGAAGAGAAAAACAAAACAAAAGCTTGTAGGTTGATTGATCAAAACTGTGTCATGGTATTTTTGTTTCATTTTTATTTGTTTTCCCAATCATGATGTAACCCTAAAGTTTTTGGAGAGAGCTTGCAAGGCAAGATGATGTCTAAAGCATTCAGAGTTAGAAAAACCCAAAGACTGCCCTTTGGGGGCAATATCTCATATAATTTAAAATTCAGCAATTTTCTTTTCAGAAAATACCAAGAAAATGCATTTCAAAGTGCAGAAAGGGATCTGCTACTTTTTGGGTTTTTTTTGGTTCAGGCTGAGAAGACTCAGGTGATAGTGTGCTAGTTGATAGATGATGGAAGCTCTATTCACACCATGAGAAAGTATGACTACTCAGCTTTAGGCTGAGAGAACCACAGTACTCTGGAGAACACTCTGTCAGCTATTAGAGCAAATGTGGATTGTATGAGAGGAACAGCTGGATTTAACAGGGCAGCAGCCAACAATGTCTTGTTTCATTGCTCCTAAACTTCAATTTTGAGCTTTGTTTGCTGCTTATTGTCACAAGTGGCCTTCTGGCTGGAACAGATTGTCTAAAAACTATCATCTAAAATAAGAGATTGGGCTGCCAGGGAAGCACTTGCAGTGAAGTTGTTTCACTTGGAAATATGAGGAAGAAGGAATGACTGTTTCAAAAGATATTGGGTCCAGGGCACAGAGCTTGCCAGAAAGATAGATGCTGGGGATGAAGTAAAAACTGTGTTCCCATAAGATTTTGGTGAGAATGGATACTTCATCAGACAGAGAAACACTGCTGACAGGGAAAGATATAGTAAACTGCAAGCAGATTCCTTTTTCTGTTACCTGGGTTCTTCTATGTAAGTGCATCAAAAATAGCTTTCACCTTACCACTATCAATTGTAGAATAGTTGTATGGATGGAGAGTCACAGCTGTGCCAAAAACAAATGGGCTCCAGCCCTCTTTAGGGTCAGCAATACCTGCCTGTAGGAATTCCAGCAATAAGAGAAGGGAGAATTTTGAATCTGTGTCAATTTCCTTTCCCACATGGGTTCCACCAACATACTCCTCCTGCTCAGGCATCCTGTAATATTGCCTATTCTCATTCAGGACTCTGAGGAGGAATGCAAGTCATAGGAAACTTAGGAACCTTTGGGGACTAGTCACAAAGGGCAGACATTAGCTTTTATGATGCCTAGTACATAGTAAATGGTTTTAGAATGTTTTAAAAATTGTTTCAAAAACAATTTTGAATGACTAAGTTATTTTTACTGTTATAAATATCCAAATTAGCTACAAAGGACGTATGAAGAAAGATGCTATCTGCATTCAGAGAAAGAACTGCTAAACAGTAGTATGTAAAAATTATTTTACATGTAATTACATATATATTTGTGTGGGGGTTATGTATTTACTGGTAGCTGTCTCTACCATGGGGTGAAGAAAAAATTTTAAAAAAAGAAAATTACATAATAACTTTATTATATATTTAAAAGAATAGCATCTTGTACATAGTAGATTTGCAGTTTCATGTACAATTATCTTTTCATCTATTTTACTATATTATGGAAATACTTGTTTTATTTCTTAAGTTCAGAATAAAATACATGAAAATTTTAAAAAAATGTTCTCATGACCTACTTATTCTTATTCTTTCAGAAAACATGCACTGGATTCATATTGTTCTGAGGAAAAGAAAGCTTTATATTGAATTTGAGAGCTTCACCACACTAATTTGCTGATATCCTGCAAGTATTTGGTTTTTTCCCTCTTTCAGAAGTGCAACCCTTTCTTTGGGTAATATGACTTTGTTGTTTAATTTGGCTCAATTTTCTGTTTCTAGAAAACAAATTAAAATAAGGTCTTGGTAAGAAAACAATTCTCTTTGGAAAGGCTTTAATATCAGAGTAGAGAAAATGGCTGCTGCTGCTGAGTAATGTTTATATAACACTTTAATGTTTACAAATTATCTCATTTGATCCTCATAACAACTTTAGGAAGTAGGTGCTATAATTATCTCCATTGTTCTCCATTTTACAAATAAAAAAATGAGGCAAAGAAATTAAGTGACGTTTCCAGAGTCACACAAGGAGGAAGCAGTGGAGGTTGGATGTGAACCCAGATTTTCTTTGCTTCAAGTCCACCCCTATTTATTTCACTGTGCCACTGAGCTGCCTCTGGTAATGCTAACATTTTCCTATTCCAACTCCAAACAAAATTTAATGTCTTGAACAGTAGCATTGGACTAAATGAAGGCAAATAACCAACCCTTCTCCCAGTCCTATGTTCCATTTAAGTCCCAATGTCCATTCTTCACATGCTACTTTTTCAGAGTTCAATTGTTTGTCTGTGAAATGGGAAGGGAGCTGCTTCAATTCTTGGTCATAAATAAAAATATTTTTATGAAGGAAACTATGTTTATATAAATAACTGTATATTGCTGTACCCACAAATTCTTATTCAATATCTATAAATTGCTAGGAATTATTATAGTTGTTTGTAATACTAGAAGAAGAATGGAGATTGAATGAACGTAGAGCTTCCTGATTTTAGGTGCAAGGTTATATCTAATATACCATCTAGCTACCTCCTGGGTAAGATTTAATATAATTCTGGTTTTTCATACTCTAAGCCTAGCACTATATACAACATACCATTAAAACCACTTTTCTTATTTTAAGGCTTCATTGACGTAATATATGCAAAATTACTTGCAAATTATAAAGCACTATATAATATCAATTACTACTACTACTACTACTACTACTACTACAGATATAAAGTGCTATATAAATGTCAGCTACTGCCATTATCATTATCACTACCCACGCAACACTACTAAAACTATTAAGGCTATAAAGTATTATATACATTTTATCTATATTTATCTCAACGCTACTGTGTGGTGAAGCTTCTTCGTGTGTTGTTTTATTTTCCCTTTACTACAAAACATATATTGTCTTCTCTCTTTATTGATCAGATTAGAATTCCTACTTCTGCACACCTTAGCCCATGTTTACCTGTACCAATCTGCCTTTCCTTTTCTTCCATCTTGGAATATTCTTCTATACTCACACCGTTTACCTGCAGCTCATTCTAATCTTCAAGACTTTTCATGCTATTATTTCCTGCTTATCTCAGTTCCTTTAAATCTTTTAATATGTTTGCTATCTTAATACTCTATGAATTTGATTGAAATACTCTCTCTGTATTTTAGTTTCTTCCTTGGCAAATAAGAGCAAAGTGGATATAACAAGGGACCTGGAGTCAAAAAGACCTAAGTTCAAAGCTGGCCTCAGATACTTATATATCATTTCTTCACAGTCAACTCACATCTATATCCTCTAGATGTATTATTTTAACTACCCCAATAATAGAAAAGTTCTTATGAATTATATCATCTTCTTATGTAGGAATGTAAATAGTTTAACCTTATTAAGTGCCTTAAGATTTCCCTTTCCTGCTTATCTTTAATACTTCTCTTAACTTTTGTATTTAAAAGTCAAATTTTCTATTCATTTCTGATATTTTCATCTGAAGTGCTTGAAATTCCTCTATTTCATTAACTATTTGCTTTCCCCCTAAAGGATTATATTCAGTTTTGCTGAGTGGGTGATTCTTGGTTGTAAATCCTAACTCCTTTGCTCTATAGAATATCATATTCCAATCTTTAATGATATTGTGTTATTCAAACTGTAGCTCCACTATAGTTCAACTGTTCATTCCGGATGGTTGCAATATTTTTTCCTTGACTAGGAGTTTTGGGATTTGCCTATAATATTCCTGGTAGTTTGATTTTAGGATCTCCATTAGGAGGTGATTAGTGGATTCTTTCAATTTCTGTTTTACTCTTTGTTTCTAGAATACCAGGATAGTTTTCTTTGATAATTTCTTAAAAGGTGATGCCTAAGTTTTTTGGGGGTCATGGCTTTTAGGTAGTCTAGTAATTTTCAAATTATCTCTCTTAGATCAAATTTCCAGGTAAGTTATTTTTCCAATGGGCAATTTCACATTGTGTTCTGTTTTTGATCTTTTGCTTCTGTTTTATTGTTTCTTAATTTCTCATAAAGGCATTTGCTCAATTCTAAGAATTATATTCTTCAATGCACTTTTATACCTCTTTTTCCCACTTGACCAATTCTATTTTTTAATGCTTTTTTTCCTTCAAAGAATTTTTTTGCCCCTTTTCTCATTTGGCTAGTTCTGGCTTTTAAGGCATTTTTTACTCATTGGCTTTTTTTGTGCCATTTTTACTATTTGGTCTAGTCTGTTTTTTAAGGTGCTGTTTTCATCAATATTTTTTGTCTCCTTTATCAGCTGTTAACTTTTTTTTTCGTGATTTTCCCTTCCTGTTTTTATTTATTTTAGTTTTAACTTTTTAACTTAAAAAGTTTTTATTAAATCTTTTTAATTTTCAAAAGATGTTCATGGGTAATCTTTCAACATCAGTCCTTGCAAAAAGAGTTCCTCTTCCATTGTGGTGTTAAACTCTGATGTGGTTGAGCTCTTTCTTACCCTGGGATTGTCACCAAGGACTGTGATCAATATTTAAATATGGACAAAGCAACAGAGTCCTCTCTCAGTGCTAGGAAAGAAATGTCCATAATCTACTTCTTATCAGATTTTTTGACTCCCTTAGTGTTTGTGGACTGAGAGTTATGTAAGAAGTCACCACCACTGTTGATTCAATGGCTCCTGCTCCTGTTGCTCCAGGTATTGTTTTCTAACATTACTTAAAAGTATTCAGAGGGGGTTTTTGAGGAGCAACTCCCCTGAAATCTCCTTGGTAGTCCCAATTCCTTTGCGCTACTACTCTATTGTATCTCAATTAAAATGTGGGTGGTCACAGTCTTGACCTTGCAATAACCTACAAATATTCCATCTTCATTACCCTCTAATTTCTTTTATCTGATTATATTTCATCATTTCACATTTCTCTATTCCCTAAAACACATAATACTGTTTTTTATGTTCACCATGACTTCTATTCCCCTCTACTCCTTTATTCTTTTTTTTGAATACTCCTTCCTGTTTTTATTTTAATTAAAATTTTTTTAATTAAATCTTTTTAATTTTCTAAACATATGCATGGATAAATTTTCAACATTAACTTTTGCAAAAGCTTGTATTCCAATTCTCCAGTTTTCCCCTCCTTTCCTCCAAGCCCTCCCTTAGATAGAAAGCATTCCAAACAGAAGTGAGTGCAAGGGATAATGTTGTAAAAAATTACCCTGACATGGGTTCTGTCAATAAAAAGTTATTTAAAAAAAAGAAAATATTCCAACATATGTTAAACATGGTAAAAATATTTTTAAATCCAATATATGCATGTATATTTATACAATTATCTTGCTGCACAAGAAAAATCAAATCAAAAAGGAAAAAAAATGAGAAAGAAAATAAAATGCAAGCAAACAAAAAAAAAAGAGTGTAAATGCTATGTCATGATCCACACTCAGTTCCCACAGTCCTCTCTTTGGATAGCTGTCTTTATCATAAGATCATTGGAACTGGTCTGAATTATCTCGTTGTTGAAAAGAGCCACATCCATCAGAATTGATCATCATATAATCTTGTTGTTGTTGTGTGCAATGATCTCTTAGTTCTGTTCATTTCACTCAGTATCAGTTCATGTAAATCTTTTGAGCATCCACTCAAGTTTCCAATTTCTTGACACTACAAAGAGGGCTGCCACAAACATTTTTGTCCGTGTAGGATCCTTTTCCTTCTTTAAGATCTTTTTGGGATATAAGCCCAGTAGAAATATAGCTGTATCAAAGGATATGCACAGTTTGATAGCCCTTTGGGCATAGCTCCAAATTGCTCTCCCTAAAGGTTGGATAAGTTCACAAATCCACCACAATATATCAGTGTCTCAGTTTTCCCACAGCCCTTCCAACAATTGTCCTTGTCTTTTCCTGTCATCTTAGCCAATCTGAGAGGTGGGTAGTAGTAACCCAGAGTTGTCTGAATTTGCATTTCTCTGATCTATAGTGATTTAGAGCACCTTTTCATATGACTAGAAATGGTTCTAATTTTTTCATCTGAAAATCATCTTTTCATATCCTTTGACCATCTATAAATGGGAGAATAGCTTGAATTCTTATAAATTTGAGACAATTCTCTATATATTTTAGAGATGAGGTCTTTATCAGAACTTTTGAATGTAAAAATGTTTTCCCAGTTTATTGCTTCCCTTCTAATCTTGTCTGCATTAATTTTGTTTGTGCAAAAACTTTTTAACTTAATATAATCAACATTATCTATTTTTGTTCAATAATGATTTCCAGTTCTTCTTTGGCCACAAATTCCTTTCTTCAGCACAGATCTGAGAGGTAAACTATACTTTGATCTTCTAATTTGCTTACAATATCATTCTTTATGTTTTAACCATAAACCCATTTCAACTTTATCTTGGAATAGGGTCCTCCTTTATTCTTTATCATTCCATTAACCTTATATTCTTCTCCCTTCTGCATCTCAACTATGGGGGTTAACTAATTCAATTTTATGCCGTTCTCTGTTTTTAGAATCCTTTTCCCCTTGTCTTATCAGTGTTCACACCTTTTTGGGAAAAAAAAAACATAATTCCTACCACTCACTTCCCTTTTTTCTACTTATATGATACTGTATAGAGTTGTAGAAATCCATGACAATTTGCCAATAATCACTACTACATATTTGTTATCTAATCACATATCTAGAGGGATTGGGTGACTTGACCATGGTCATACAACTAACATATTTCTAAGACAGGATTTGAATTCCAGGTCTCAAATTCCATACTCTTGCTCTTATACCACACTGTTTCTTACTAAGTTACAGAAAGTACAATCAGAAACAAGACAAGATGAGCGGGGCTTTGTTGGAGCAAAAGAAGAAACAAACAAGAGTATAATTTTAAATTAATCATTAAAAGCAGCAATGGTTAATTTTTAAAAAGAAAAAGAAGAAATCACATCGAAGAGATTCATAGTGCCTCATTCATAGCAGACAGAACTCAAATTGCTATAATTATATTAGAAGTGGTTATGGTTTTGGCACACTAGTTTTAAAGAGCACAAAACTTAGAAGTCACTAACATCATCTTTCAAAGAAATAAGAAGTTTTAATTCCTAATTAGCAAGAATGTTAGTTAAAATAGGAATCTACAAGTTATCAGGCTGGGGTGACCTCTGGCCTCTAAAGCTTCCCTTTTCCTATTCTATATATCAACCTCATGATGGTATCCCAGACACTCTTGTCTCTTCCTGCAAAAAGGAACTTCTTCACCCCCAAATTAAAGCTTTGTTTTGTGCCCTGTACTCTAGGATTCCACTTATGGCACTTGTCCTGAGTGCTGAAATCTCTAATTTTAACTGTGAGTGTGAGATAAGAAAAGAAAGAATAAATATAAACATAACCTTAAACAGATCATTAAAAGCAGCAAGAGAGGTTAACTTAAAAATAGGAAAAAGGAAACACATTGAGGAGATTCATAGTGCCTCATTCATAACAGACACAACTCCAAGTTGCTATAATTATATTAGGAGTGGTTATGGTTTTGGCATTTATTTTATTATACTTTGAGATCGTGTACATCATTTAAGTCAGGGAACTTTTTCTAGCAATGATATTAGTTTCAGTCCAAATTGAATTTATGAAAAGTAAACAATGTATATTGCATTTTAACCACAGTTCATTTGAACATCTTCACTTTATACCTAATATCCTATCTTTTTTAGAAACTCTTAAAATCCAAATGGCTTTCCTTTCCCTGTTCCCCACTCCTTTCAAAAACTGATCTTGATTCAACTGTGACTCTAAGTGACCCTCAGCCCTTTAATTTGGACTCCACTGACAGCTGACTCCAATTTTTGTCTGTTTATAGAAGTAAATTAAAAGAACACACTGTCTGTGTCTCAGTGGCTCTTTGTGGCCCAACACACTAGTCAGTCCCTAAATCAAAACCCAGCTAGTTGTTGGGAGAGCTAATTCTTATATAAACACTGTTGCATTTGGAGGGGAAAGTGGGGGAGAAGTTCATAGTGACCAATCAGAAATATGCCACTTTTTAAAAAAATATATTTCAGGGATCAATTTATCCTTTGATTCAATTTACAAAATGAAGTGTTTACTGAACTCTGCATACAAGGGCTAGGCTGTGGTTGGCTGGTCTCCTCTCCATGATGGTAGATTCTCAACATGCAACAGTCATTTCTTAATCACCAAGAGTGCCACTCTGTGGTTGTTTTTTGTGCCCCCCTCATGGAAGACATTCAGACATTCAGATCTGCTTCATTTTATATTGTAGAGAGTCTCTGATTTCCTTGAATCAAAGACTGATATTGAAAAAAGAGGCTTTGAAAAGTTTGATATGGCAGTAGTTTTAGACCAAAGAATGTTTTGGCAAAAATTAGGTTTTAACCTTAGAAAAGGAGTCTTGATTTTCAATATATAAACAGGAAAATTTATATGTACTGTTTCTAGGTATTTTAAGCAATTGGTCAAAGCCAAAAAAACTGATCTCACCATCATTGGAAAGATACTTTTTGAGTCCACTCCATTTTATAACTAGGAGAATCTCTGATTCCTTGCTTTGAGTGATACCTTTTTCATGGCAGTTCATCATTTCCTGGGATTTAGGCTTAAACCATTTACTACTGTCATGTTCTCTTATGGATTTGTCATATTTTCAATAGCTTGATTTTATTATTTGGACTGTATATGCTTATATTGATTTTTATCAGAGAGAAGTGTCACCTAGGAAGCTGATTACAGGATTGATCCCAGAATAACAGAATTTCAGAGTTGGAAGGAGTCTCAGAAGCCATCTAATTTTATGCAAATAATTATCAAGTGCTATTAATTCTACTCCAATGAAACATTTCTTATATGTCTCATTTTAATTTCTAATCTAGTTTAGGCTCTCCTGACTTATTTTCTGGACTGTTTTATTTTTAATCAATCAAAGCATTTATTAATCACATACAGTAGGCTACTTTGCCCTTCCTATTCATTCTTTATCAAAGCAACATGATATAATGAGAAAAACTCGACTTAAGAACTGAACATAAGTTAAAATTATAGTTTTTCTAGTTATTGCTTATGTGAATTTTATCAAAATATTAATATCTTTGAACATCAATTTTCTCATCACTGAAATGGGGACAAAAACATGCCACCCACAACATAGAAATATTTTAATAACCAAATTAAGTTGATGTTTCTTTAAATTATTTTTTTACCAAATCACTGTATTTGTGTGTGTGTACATGTGTGTATGTGTAGTTTTGCCATTATTCTATCATTTTCCCCTTCCTTTTCAATCATGAATTAAAATTCTAATGTTCAAAGTTTACAAAAACCTTTAGCCTGGAAGAAAGGGAAGAAGAAATGCAGTAGAATGGAAAGAAAAACGTTTATATAGCATCTACTATTTACCAGGTACTGTGCAAAGTGCTTTAAATAAATAAATATGTGTATGTATGTGTGTATCTGTGTATATACACGCATGTGTATATATGTGTGTGTCTTTCCTAGACTGCTGACACAGTTTCCTACTTGGTCTCCTTTGATTCTTATCACACAACTATGCCCCAAAACATCTTAAGAACAGCTCAATCCAATGCTCAAATCTTCATAGGTTGCCTATTAGCTTTAGGATAAAAAATAGTCAGTTATATAAAGCCTTTCATAATCTGGTTCTAGTCTCTCTTTTGGGGCTTATTTCCTGTCATTGTCCTACCAAAGCAATCAATTTTCTGTTCTCTATATGTAATATTTCATCTCCCCTCTTGGTCCCTCTGTAAAAACTGTTCCCCATAACTACAGTGTACTGCCTTTTCACCTCCACAATATCTTTTTTTCAAGACTCATCATTTCAGATGTCACAGTCTTTTCAAAAGCCTTCTTGACTCCCACCTTCTTAACTGTTTTGTCTCCCCTCAGACAGTCTGACATTTACTTAGCTGTGTACTCTTGTAGAATGTAAGCTCCTTGAGAACAGGGAGTATTCCATTTTTGTCTTTCAATGATGATTACCCAGCACATAGTAAATATTTAATTAATGTATGTAAAATTAAATTAAATTTAGTCTCCTTGACAACATTCCCAGCAAATTTTCACTAAACCTTTGCTTCAATACTTCCAGTAAGTGAAGAAAGCCTTCCTTTCTTCTTGTCTCCTTGTTTCATAATGATTTTGATTAGATGAGAGTATGTATACTGGTTAATAATTATTGACATTCTGGCCAACATTAACATAAAGAAGGTTGCATTTCCCCCATGACATGGATATCTCCTATTTATTTGGATACTTTGCATATCAGTCCCACAATGCCCTCACAATCACATAATATCTCTTCCAGTATAGATTTTCTTGGTCCAATCCAGTTGCTTTTCCTATCTTTGTTCCCCTCTCCTACCATGACTAGAATGTTAGGATTCAAGTTTGATGGTCTCATTGTCCTTGATGGAGAAAATGACTTATTACAATAATTTTCCTCAACTTTTCCATCCTTCTTTGTTGTTATTCCTTCCATTTTCAGCTTTAAATACCTTTGGAATGACTTAGATTAGTTGGATATATTGCCAAGACTTCTTTAAACTAGTTTTACTCTCCATTGCTTCTTTCTGCTTTGATTTTACAAACATGTTTAGATTTCAACCAGGTGTTGACTTTGGCAGTCATCTGTTTCTATTTGGCAATTAAATCAGATGTTGTCTAACTCATGTACTTTTTAGTTTTGTTTTTCTTGTTGGGGCAATTAATTTATATAGACTAATTTTATGGATAAAATTATTAGTGTTGAAACTTCTATTGTCTTTTAACAAACCAAATCTTCCTCACTTCCTAACTTCCCTATTACTGTAAAAGGTAACATTATCATCCTGATCACCCAGGTTTACTCCTCATTCTGATTCCCCATATTTAGCCAGGGATCAAGTCCTGTCATTTCTATCATCATGTCATCTTTTGAACATATTCCTTTCTCTTCTCTATTACCTTGGAGTCAATCCTCATCATCTCATACCTGAGCTATTGCAATATCCTTTTCAATCTTCTACTATCTTGGAGTAAATTTACTCTCCCTCTCCCCCAGCACCATGTACTCTGCAATTTAATGAAGTTGGCCTCTCTGCTTTTCCTTTCACACAATTTGCTATCTCCAGATTCCAGGTATTTTCATTGGCTCTTCTCTATATCTGGAATTCTCTCCCTTTCCCTCCTTTTTATCTTTATCTCCTACCTTTCCTGGCTTCCTTCAAGCTAAAAAGAAAAGCCTTGCTCAATTCTGTATAATTTTAGTACTTTTTCTCTGATATTTTATTGTACTATTTGTAGATATTGTAGATATTTGCTGTCTCCCATTAGAATGGAATTCCTTGAGAAGAGGAATGGATTTTCACCCTCTTTTTCTTTATCCCTAGTGCTTAGCATTATATTTGACACATAAAAAGTTACCTAACAAATACTACTTAATTGACAAACTGATTGTACATGGAAGGCAAAAGGGAAGAACAGAAATAAAATAAGAGCTGAGTATTTTGGCTTTTTTACCTTCATCCATTATTAGCTTCCCATACTAACTGCCTAGAGAAAAAGTTCTACTTTTCTTTTGTCCTCTTCTTGTCTTAAAATTAGCTTTGAAAGCCCCTTTTTATTATACTTTTCATTCTAATACATACCCAAACCCCCAAATTAGATAGGAGAAGTCCAAAGGATGCCACCAAAGTGATGTCTCACTTATTTAATCCCATTTTCATACATGTTTGGCCAGTTGTTAACTTCCCAAAACTGTTTTTTTTTTCCTTTCCTGAATTCCCTGTGTTCAACTGATGAAACTCACAATTGTGATTTTTCTTCTATGCCTCTATAATATTCAGCAATGTTTTGTAGTTTTCTTCTTGTTTTATAATTTGTTACCACAAGAATCATCAGAAGTGGAAGAGATAGAGTTTTTAGGAGGTTTGATAAGTCTCAAAGACTGTCATATCCTAGCTAGTGATTAGATCATAGGACTTAGAATCAAGAAGGTATATATTCAAATCCTGCCACAGACTCTTATTAGCTATGTGCTCATGGACAAGACAACACTAGATTGGAAAGTGTGTGGATAATTGATAAATAACTGGAGAAACAATCTGAGCTATATGATTCATTAGCAAAACAGGATATCTTATAGGCCAATCAACTCTCCAGTCTGTCCAAAGACCCAAATACAGAGTAAAATACATTTTTATGTATTAAATACAATTAGTCAAATAAGACCAACCTATCAAAAGAAAAAAATAACAGGGTACAAACTGGTATACAAAAAAATCTGGTTTCTAATTGAAGGAAGGATAAGGGATTTTCCAAGTTGGGGATAGGAGAATAAACAAAGTATGATTTCCTGAAATCAGAGAAAGAGGTATTACCCTCTCCACAAAGAGTCTCAGATTTAATCAAAGGAACATGGAAACATTTCTTATTGACCATTATGAGGCCAAGTTTTAGTTAAGATTTATTGTTTGTTTGAAATCTAGAATCACTAGAAAACTCTTTGCATCAGTTTTTGGATCTAAGTTTCTGATCAGCATAATCTAGTCCTTAATTAGGGATCTCTAAGCAGCAGGTAGAAGTGATCCAGCTTCCCAGCAATGCAGGGCTAAATTCAAACAATACAATAAAGTTTTCTCACAATTCTCATAATTGAATAAAGTTTTCTCACAAGATAGATATTGAATTAGATAAATAATTGAATAGAAAGGAAATTGTTCTGGACCCAAAATTGAGTCATAAAATGGAGTCAGTATGGTTCACTTAATTTTAAAAGGAAGGAAATAAATACTTATTAAGTGTTTGCCATGAGTCTGGCACTATGCTAAGCACTATACAAATATTATCTAATTTCATTCTCACAACAATCTTGCAAGATAAGTGTCATTATCCTCATTTTATATTTGAGGAAACTGAGGCAGACAGAGGTTACTGACCTGCCCAAGTTTACATGGCTAGTAAGTCCATGAGATCAAACTTAAACTCAAATTTTCCCAAATCCAGGCTCAGAATTCTAGTCAGTATACCAACTAGCTAGGCAAATTTATACTTTATATAATATTCCTGCTTTTCTAAGAAACATCCAATAAGCACCCCTACCCAAAGGGTATTGCGACAGTAAACTAGAGATAGTAGTTCTTTTCCTCCGAACTTCTAATTTGATCTCTGTCTCTTTCTGTCTCTCTCTCTGTGTGTTTCTTCATCTTTTGCCTGTTTCTCTCCATCTTTGCTTCTGTCTCTGTCTGTCTCTGATGCTGTATGTTTCTCTCTCTCTCTCTCTCTCTCTTTCTCCCCTCCCCCCCCCACTGTTGTCTTTGTCTCTGTTTCTCTGTCTCTCTCTGTCTATCTCTCTGGCCTCCCCCTCCACAACTTTCACCTCTATCTCTCTGCAATACTTGTAACTGTACTATCATGGGGATGAGTGGAAGGATATTCTTTAATGAAGATGAAATCTTATATTTCAAGGGAAATATAATATATTTATATTATTATAATATAATGTATTATGTAATATACAGAATATATAGAAACATAATATGTCATTATATAATATAAAAATAAAGGGTGATTTTTGTGACTTCCACTTGTTCCATATGATTAGTTGGAAATTTATGAATCGAAAACTACTTTGATAAATCCTGTTTTCTGTAATGCTACCTTTGAGCTTGAAATTATGACTATAGAAAAATTGTGGAGCAACAATAATATATGAATTGTTTTTTCCTTAAAAGACACACACACTCACAAAACTTTTCCTCCCTTCCCCCCTCCTTCCCCTTCCCCTTTATAGTATGAGATAGAGAATGGTGGCACATGGGGAGCAGAACTGAGGATAACAGCAGAGCTGTGGAACCATAGTTTTTATGAGCAAAATAAATAACACCTCACATTTGCATGGATATATAGTGTGCTTTCACATTTATGATCTCATTTGATCCTTTCAACAATCCTCCAAGGTTTATTTTTTATGTTTTAAGCAATAACATCTTTATCTCTTCATCTTTTCTTTTAAAAAGTATCTGACAGACAGCGGGCATGTCAATATAAATGATCCTGGTTCTTATAAAAAGATGTCTTGCATTAGCATTCATTGCAAGCAAGAAGCCAAACATACGGAGATATTGTTGGAAGGCTGGTAATTGGCCAAGTGGAAGAATTCTAAAGGAGACCATTGAATTTATTAAACTACATTTAAAAAATACCAACCCTGTCCATATTTACTTAGCATATATTCTCAAGAGGACACAAAACCTTTCATCAACAAAATTAAGTATATTCTTGGCAATGATCAGACTAAGTCTTAATAGACCCAAATTTGATGTTTTAGAATGGGGGAAGCTTTGGTATAGTAGAAGTAATACTGGATTGTAAATCGGACAACATAGTTCCCAGGGTAGCATTGACTGACCATGGGACAAGTCACTTAACTACTTTAATTTTTTTTCTTTTGTAAAATTTTTCTTATTAATCAGAGAAATGCAAAATAAGACCACTCTGAATTACCACTACACACCTGTCAGATTGGCTAGAGTGACAGGGAAAGATAATGTGGAATGTTGGAGGGGATGTGGGAAAACAGTGACACTGATACACTGTTGGAATTATGAACACATCCAGCCATTCTGGAGAGCAATTGGGAACTATGCTCAAAAAGTTATCAAACTGTGCATACCCTTTGGTCCAGCAGTGTTTCTATTGGGCTTATACCCCAAAGAGATACTAAAGAAGGGAAAGGGACCTGTATGTGCCAAAATGTTTGTGGCAGCCCTGTTTGTAGGGGCTAAAAGCTGGAAAATGAATGGATGCCCATCAATTGGAGAATGGTTGAATAAATTGTGGTATATGAATATTATGGAATATTATTGTTCTGTAAGGAATGACCATTAGAATGAATACAGAGAGGCTTGGAGAGACTTACTGATGCTAAGTGAAATGAGCAGAACCAGGAGATCATTATATACCTCAACAATGATACTGTTTAAGGATGTATTCTGATGGAAGTGGATCTCTTCGATAAAGAGAGCTAATTCAGTTTCAATTGATCAAGGATGAACAGAAGCAGCTACACCCAAAAAAAGAACACTGGGAAATGAATGTAAACTGCTTGCATTTTTGTTTTTCTTCCCGGGTTATTTCTACCTTCTGAATCCAATTCTCCCTGTTTAACAAGAGAACTGTTTAGTTCTGCACATATATATTGTATCTAGGATATACTGTAACCTATTTAATATGTAAAGGACTGCCTGCCATCTAGGGGAGGGGGTAGAGGGAAGGAGGGGAAAAATCGGAACAGAAGCGAGTGCAAGGAATAATGTAAAAAATTACCCTGGCATGGGTTCTGTCAATAAAAAGTTATTTTAAAAAATTACATTCTGTTTGAGAGAGAGACACACACACAAAGACAGACAGACAAAGGGACACAGAGAGAGACAGAAAGAAAGAGAGAAATTTTATATCAGTTTGTAAATAGTTAAACACATTATGATATATATATATGTAATAGGCTATATTGAAATATAAGAAATGAGGAATATGGAGAATTTTAAAAATGAGACGGCACAAATTGATGCATAATGAAGAAAGCAGAAACAAAAGTATGGCGTAAATATCATAAATTTCTTTAAAGGTAACAATAACAACAATAAATTCATATTTTATAGAATAAATAAGATTAAAGAATATCAGGAAAACAAGGATAATATGGGTAATGACATGTTAAAATTAGTAATGTCATCTTTTGCAGATAGAGTTAGTAATTTGTAAATGAAAGCCTATAAGCTTTTTATAATCTCAGAATTTTTGTTTCAGAATATATGCTTTTACTTATTTTATTCTTATTCTTTTTCACATATTAAAATGTTATACTTATTGGAAATTCAAATACATTTTCTATTTAAAGAAAAAGAAAGCTAAGCAGAACCAGGGAAACATTATACACAGTAACAGCAAGATTATGTGATGATAAACTATGACAGACTTTACTCTTCTCATCATTACAGTGATCCAAGACAATTCCAATAGACTTGGGATAGAAAATGCCATCTGCAGCCAGAGAAACAACTATGGAGAACGAATGTGGATCAAAGCATACTATTTTGACCTTTTTTGTTTTTTCTTTCCTGTGGTTTTATTCCCTTTTGTTTTCATTTTTCTTTCACAATATGACTAATTTGGAAATATGTTTATTTTCATATACATGGAATATATAACCTTAAAAAAGGAAAAATATAAAGTTCCAAATAATATTATTCATATATTAATAGAATATTGATATAGTGCTCAATTACAAAGTTAGGCAGGCCTGTAGACTTTTCCCTATAATAGTAACAAAATGGTGGGGTTATTGTTGAGCCATTCAGTTTTATCTCGACTCTTCATTACCAAGGACTATAGCATTCCAGACCTCCTATATTACATGATCTTCCAAGTCTGTGTAAGCTCATGTTGAATGTTTCCACGACATTATTCAACTCATCTTCTGAAAT
The DNA here is from genome assembly GCF_016432865.1 of Antechinus flavipes. Lineage (NCBI taxonomy): Eukaryota > Metazoa > Chordata > Mammalia > Dasyuromorphia > Dasyuridae > Antechinus > Antechinus flavipes. The sequence goes on along the minus strand of NC_067398.1, from coordinate 594,840,162 downwards.
CTCCTGTTCCTTTTACAGTCAATCTCTCCCAGCATCAGGGTCTTTTACAATGATTCCCATTTTCCCATTATGTGGCCAAATTATTTAAGCTTTAATTTTAGTATTTGGTCTTCCAATGAATAGTCTGGATTAATTTAAGTATTATTCATTGATTTTTTTTTAACTGTTCAAGGGATTCTCAAAAATCTTTGCTAGCACTGCAATTTTAAGCATCAGTTCTGAAGTGTTCAGGTTTCCTTACAGTTGAAATCTCATAGCCATGCTTTGCTACTGAAAAAAACATAATTGTGACTATAGGGACCTTTTCTGGCAAGGTGATGTTTCTATTTTTTAAAAATGCCCTCCAGATTTGCCATAGCTTTTAATTTCATAGCTATAGTTGCCCTCTGAAGTGACTTTTGAGCTTGAAAATATAAAATCAAATGCTGATTCCATTTCTTTTCCTTCTATTTTCCAGGAAGTGATGGACTAATTGTCAAAATCTTGGTTTTTTGATGTTAAAATTCAATCCAGCTTTTATACTTTCTTCTTTCACCCTCATTAAAAGGCTTCTTAGTTCTTTTTCACTTTCTGCCATTGGAATGGTTGTATCTACATATTTGAGACTATTGATATTTCTGCTGGTAACCTTAATTATGACTTTTGCTTTCATCCACCCTGGAATTTTTCATGATGTACGTTGCATATAAGTTAAATAAAGAAGGTGACAACATACAACTTTGTCATATTCCTTTTTCAATTTTAAACTAATCAGTTGTTCTATGTTTGGATCTAATTGTTGCTTCTTGGCCTACATACAGATTTCTCAGGAAATAAGCAAGATGATCTGGTGTCTTCCATCATTTTGAGGACTTGCCATATTTTTTTGTGATACAGATAATCAAATGCTATATTGTAGTCAGTGAAGCAGAAACAGATTTTTTTTTCCCTTGAATTCCCTTGTTTTCTCCATAATGCATCAAATGTTGCCAATTTAGTCTCTAGCTTCTCTCTCTGCCTCTTCAAAATAGCCTAATTCTGGTAAGAATCTGAAACATAAGAATGACATAAGTTGAAGAATCTTAAGCATAACTTTGGTTTTATTTGAAATGAGGTCAATTGTTTGGTAATTTTAATATTATTTGAGATTGGGATATAAACTGTTCTTTTCTAATCTAGTAGCTACTGTTAAATTTTTCAAAAATTCTGGCTTAGTTGTATGCAACATCTTTTTTTTTTTTTCCTTTTTTTTTTTTTTTTTATAAATTTTATTTTATTTAATAATAACTTTGCATTGACAGAATCCATGCCAGGATAATTTCTACACGACATTATCCCTTGCAATCACTTATGTTTCGTTTTTTCCCCTCCCTCCCTCCTCCCCCCCCCCCAGGATGGCAAGCAGTCCTATATATGTTAAACATGTTGCAGTATATCCTAGATACAATACATATCTGCAGAACCGAACAGTTCTCTTGTTGCACAGGGAGAATTGGATTCAGAAGGTAAAAATAACTCGGGAAGAAAATCAAAAATGCAAATAGTTCACATTCATTTCCCAGTATTCCTTCTTTGGGTGTAGCTGTTTCTGTCCATCATTTCTCCAATGAAACTCAGTTAAGTCTCTTTGTCAGAGAAATCCACTTCCATCAGAATACATCCTCATACAATATCGTTGTCGAAGTGTATAATGATCTCCTGGTTCTGCTCATCTCACTTAGCATCAGTCCATGTAGGTCTCTCCAAGCCTCTCTGTATTCATCCTGCTGGTCATTCCTTACAGAGCAATAATATTCCATAACATTCATATACCACAATTTACCCAGCCATTCTCCAATTGATGGGCATCCATTCATTTTCCAGTTTCTAGCCACTACAAACAGGGCTGCTACAAACATTTTGGCACATACAGGTCCCCTTCCCTTTTTTAGTATCTCTTTGGGGTATAAGCCCAATAGAAACACTGCTGGATCAAAGGGTATGCACAGTTTGATAACTTTTTGGGCATAATTCCAGATCGCTCTCCAGAATGGCTGGATTCGTTCACAACTCCACCAACAATGCATCAGTGTCCCCGTTTTCCCGCATCCCCTCCAACATTCATCATTATTTTTTCCTGTCATCTTAGCCAATCTGACAGGTGTGTAGTGATATCTCAGAGTTGTCTTAATTTGCATTTCTCTGATCAATAGTGATTTGGAACACTCTTTCATGTGAGTGGTAATAGTTTCAATTTCTTCATCTGAAAATTGTCTGTTCATATCCTTTGACCATTTATCAATTGGAGAATGGCTTGATTTTTTATAAATTTGAGTCAGTTCTCTATATATTTTGGAAATGAGGCCTTTATCAGAACCTTTAATTGTAAAGATGTTTTCCCAGTTTCTTACTTCCCTACTAATCTTGTTTGCATTCGTTCTGTTTGTACAAAGGCTTTTTAATTTGATATAATCAAAATTTTCTATTTTGTGATTGGTAATGATCTCTAGTTCATCTTTGGTCACAAATTTCTTTCTCCTCCACAAGTCTGAGAGATAAACTATCCTATGTTCCTCTAATTTATTTATAATCTCGTTCTTTATGCCTAGGTCATGGACCCATTTTGATCTTATCTTGGTATGTGGTGTTAAGTGTGGGTCCTTGCCTAATTTCTGCCATACTAATTTCCAGTTATCCCAGCAGTTTTTATCAAATAATGAAATCTTATCCCAAAATTTAGAATCTTTGGGTTTGTCAAACACTAGATTGCTATAGTTGACTATTCTGTCTTGTGAACCTAACCTTTTCCACTGATCAACTAATCTATTTCTAAGCCAATACCACATGGTTTTGGTGACTGCTGCTTTATAATATAATTTTAGATCAGGTACAGCTAGACCACCTTCATTTGATTTTTTTTTCATTAATTCCCTTGAGATTCTCGACTTTTTATTGTTCCATATGAATTTTGTTGTTATTTTTTTCTAAATCATTAAAATATTTTCTTGGAAGTCTGATTGGTATAGCACTAAATAAATAGATTAGTTTAGGGAGTATTGTCATCTTTATTATATTTGCTCGGCCTATCCAAGAGCACTTAATATTTTTCCAATTATTTAAGTCTGACTTTATTTGTGTGAAAACTTTTTTGTAATTTTGCTCATATAATTCCTGACTTTCCTTTGGTAGGTAGATTCCCAAATATTTTATGCTATCAACAGTTATTTTGAATGGAATTTCTCTTTGTATCTCTTGCTCTTGGATTTTGTTGGTGGTGTATAAGAATGCTAAGGATTTATGGGGATTTATTTTGTATCCTGCTACTTTGCTAAAATTATGAATTATTTCTAATAGCTTTTTAGTAGAATCTCTGGGGTTTTCTAGGTATACCATCATATCATCTGCAAAGAGTGATAGTTTGGTTTCCTCATTGCCTACTCTAATTCCTTTAATCTCTTTCTCGACTCTTATTGCAGAGGCCAGTGTTTCTAATACAATATTGAATAATAATGGTGATAGTGGGCAACCTTGCTTCACTCCAGATCTTACTGGGAAAGGTTCCAGTTTTTCCCCATTGCATATGATGCTTACTGAAGGTTTAAAATATATGCTCCTAACTATTTTAAGGAAAAGTCCTTTTATTCCTATGCTCTCAAGTGTTTTTATTAGGAATGGCTGTTGGATTTTATCAAATGCTTCTTCTGCATCTATTGAGATGATCATATGGTTTTTGTTTGGTTGGTTGTTGATATAGTCAATTATGTTAATAGTTTTCCTAATATTGAACCAGCCCTGCATTCCTGGTATAAATCCTACTTGGTCATAGTGTATTATCCTGGGGATGATTTTCTGTAATCTTTTTGCTAATATTTTATTTAAGATTTTAGCATCAATATTCATTAGGGAGATTGGTCTATAATTTTCTTTCTCTGTTTTCAGCCTACCTGGTTTAGGTATCAGTACCATATCTGTGTCATAAAAGGAGTTTGGTAGGACTCCTTCAATCCCTACTTCTTCAAATAGTTTATTTAGCATTGGAGTTAATTGATCTTTAAATGTTTGATAGAATTCAGATGTAAATCCATCTGGTCCTGGGGTTTTTTTCTTAGGGAGTTGATTGATAGTTTGTTCTATTTCTTTTTCTGAGATAGGAGTGTTTAGGATATTTACTTCTTCCTCTGTTAGTTTAGGTAAGCTATATTTTTGGAGGTATTCTTCTATTTCATTTAAGTTGTCGAATTTATTGGCGTAAAGTTGGGCAAAGTAACTCCTAATTATTGCTCTAATTTCCTCTTTGTTAGTGGTGAGTTCTCCCTTTTCATTTTTAAGACTAACAATTTGATTTTCCTCTTTCCTTTTTTTAATCAGATTTACTAAGGGTTTGTCTATTTTGTTGGTTTTTTCATAAAACCAACTCTTAGTTTTATTAATCAATTCAATAGTTTTTTTACTTTCAATTTTATTGATCTCTCCTTTTATTTTTTGAATTTCAAGTTTAGTGTTTGATTGGGGGTTTTTAATTTGTTCCTTTTCTAGCATTTTTAGTTGCAAGCCCAATTCATTGACCTTCTCTTTCTCTATTTTATACAAATAGGTCTCTAGAGATATGAGATTTCCCCTTATTACTGCTTTGGCTGCATCCCATACATTTTGGTATGATGTCTCATTATTATCATTTTCTTGGATGAAGTTATTAATTATGTCTATAATTTGCTGTTTCACCCAATCATTCTTTAGTATGAGATTATTTAGTTTCCAATGATTTTTTGGTCTACTTTCCTGTGGCTTTTTATTGAATGTAATTTTCAATGCATCATGGTCTGAAAAGGATGCATTCACTATTTCTGCCTTACTGCATTTGAGTTTGAGGTTTTTATGTCCTAATATATGATCAATTTTTGTATAAGTTCCATGAACTGCTGAAAAGAAGGTGTACTCCTTTCTGTCCCCATTACATTTTCTCCAGAGATCTATCATATCTAATTTTTCTAGTATTCTATTTATCTCTTTGACTTCTTTCTTATTTATTTTGTGGTTTGATTTATCTAATTCTGAGAGTGCAAGGTTGAGATCTCCCACTATTATAGTTTTACTGTCTATTTCTTCTTGCAGCTCTCTTAATTTCTCTTTTAAGAATTTAGATGCTACACTACTTGGTGCATATATATTTAATATAGATACTTCTTCATTATTCATTCTACCCTTTAGCAAGATATAGTGCCCTTCCTTATCTCTTTTGATTAGATCAATTTTTGCTTTAGCTTGATCTGAGATCAGGATGGCTACCCCTGCTTTTTTGGCTTCACCTGAAGCATAGTAGATTTTGCTCCAACCTTTTACCTTTAACCTGCATGTATCACCCCGCTTCAGGTGTGTTTCCTGTATACAACATATTGTAGGATTCTGGCTTTTAATCCATTCTGCTAACCGCTTCCTCTTTATAGAGGAGTTTACCCCGTTCACATTTATGGTTAAAATGACCAATTCTGTATTACTTGCCATCTTGTTAACCCCGGTTTATGCTTTTCTCCCTTCTTACTCCCTTACCCCCCTTCCCAGTATTAAGCTTGTGAGCTCCCCTTGCTTCTCACAGCCCTCCCTTTTTCAGTATCCCTCCCCCCCTTAGAATTCCCCCCCCAACTTGCCCCTTTCCCTCCCAGTTACCGTATTCCCTTCCACTTAGCTTATTCCTTCCTTTTTCACTTTTCCCTTCTCACTTTTCAATGAGGTGGGAGAAGTTTCACCATAGATTGAATATGTCTAAAATTCTTCTCTTAATGCCAATTCTGAAAGCAGTAAAATACTCACTATTTTCATCCCTCTCCATTCTTTCTCTCAGATATACTAGGTTTTCTTTGCCTCTTCATGAAATGTAGTACCCCCACTTTCCCTTTTTTCTAGTACAATGTCCTTTCCACATCTAGTTTCTAGAACAAGGTATACATGTATTCTTTATACATCTTTACAGCCGAAATATAGTTCCCAAGATTAATCTTTACCTTTTTAGATTTCTCTTGAGTTCTGTGCTTGTAGATCAAATTTTTTGTTAAGTTCTGGCTTTTTCATCAGAAATAGATGAAATTCGCTTATTTCGTTGAATGTCCATCTTCTTCCCTGGAAAAAGATGCTCAATCTCGCTGGGTAAGTTATTTTTGGTTGCATACCAAGTTCCTTAGCCTTTCGGAATATCATATTCCAGGCTCTTCGATCCTTTAATGTGGATGCTGCCAGATCCTGGGTGATCCTTATTGTGGCTCCTTGATACTTGAATTGGGTTTTTCTAGCCGCTTGCAGTATTTTTTCCTTTGCCTGAGGGTTCTGGCATTTGGCCACTATATTCCTTGGTGTTTTGATTTTAGGATCCCTTTCAGTAGGGGATCGATGAATTCTTTCAATGTCTATTTTACCTTCTGTTTCTATGACTTCTGGGCAGTTCTCTTTGATAATTTCCTGGAAGATAGTGTCCAGGCTCTTTTTTTCATCATACTTTTCTGGAAGTCCGATGATTCTCAGGTTGTCTCTCCTGGATCTGTTTTCCAGGTCTGTTGTCTTCCCCAGAAGGTATTTCACATTTTTCTCCATTGTTTGATTTTTTTGGATTTGCTTGACTGATTCTTCTTGTCTCCTCGAGTCATTCAATTCCAATTGTTCGACCCTGATTTTCAGTGAGGTATTTTCTTCACTCACTTTTTAAAGATCTTTTTCTAATTGTCCAATTGAGTTCTTTTGTTCTGTGGAATTTTTTTCCATTTCGCCAATTTTGTTTTCCAGTTCACCAATCCTATTTTTCAAGGATTTGGTTTCTTTATCCACTCTCTCTTTAACTGACTTCTCCAGGCTCTTTTGCCAAGCCTCCCTCTCCTTTTGCAGAGCCTCCCTCTCCTTTTGCAAAGCCTCCTTCTCCTTTTGCCAAGCCTCCTTCCCCTTTTGCAGAGCCTCCCTCTCCTTTTCCCATTTTTCTTCTAGCTCCCTTGTGAGAGCCTTTTTAATTTCCTCCATGAGATTCATCTGTGCTGAGGAACATATGATCTCCTCCTTTGGGGATTCACCTGGGGACTGTTTGTTTTTAGTCTCCTCAGGGTTTGGAGTCTGCTCTTTATCTGTATAAAAGCTGTCCAGGGTTAAATTCTTTTTCAGTTTCTTGCTCATTCTGTCTATTTATCAAAGACAAACTATCAAAGAAACAGAAGGAAAAAACCCCTTGAATGGAGGCTGCTTTCTTTGGGGGAGGGGCAGGGTAGCCGTGAGGCACAGGTCCTACTGTGCTATGGCGCCTGCGCACTGAGATCCGAGCGCTCTGAGATCCGAGCGCTCTGAGACACTGTGGGGGAGGGGTGGCCAGGTCCCGAGAGACTCCAGCTGTTTGGGGTTGTATTCTTCACCCCCGGTGTTTTTAGCTTCTCTGCTGGGCTGCTGACTTGCTCCTGTAGCAAAGCTCTCCCCGCAGAGACGGCTGCGATCGCGCCCTACCCCCTCTCCGCTCTACCCGGTTCTGAGCTGCTATCTGTGCTCTGGTTGCAGCTGCTGCTGCCCGCAGACTGCTTCCAAATACCGTCCCCGCCCTCGCGCAGAAACAGACCTTTCTTGACGAGTCTCAAGGATGGTTTCTCTTGGTAAGTAATTGTATGGTTTTTTTTCAGTCGAGCATTAATTCAGAGGCATGAAATGAAATGAATAGTGAGAGAAAAACACGGAGGTTACACAGAAGTGTATTTCCTCTCTGCCATCTTGGCCGGAAGTCGTATGCAACATCTTTAGCAGCATCACGTTTCAGGATTTTAACTAGCTCAGTGGGAATTCCATCACGTTCACTAGCTTAGTAATACTTCCTAAGGCCCACTTGACTTCATTATTCATGATGTCTGGATCTAGATGAATAATTACATCATCATGGTTATCTTTCTTATATAATTCTTTTTTGTATTCTTGCTACCACTTCTTAATATCTTTTGTTCTGTTAAATCCCTATCATTTTGGGGTTTTATTGTATCCATTTCTGCATAAAATATTCTTGATATCTCTAATTTTATTGAAGAGATGTTTCCCATTCTCTTTTTTCTTTTATTTTTTTACTTTGCTCATTTAAGAAAATCTTATCTTTCTTGCTATAGACTCTAGAATTCTAGATTCAATTGGGCATATCTTTCCATTTCTCCTTTACCTTTTGTTTTCTTTCTCCTTTCAGCTATATGTAAAGTCTCATCAAGCAGCCATTTTGCTTTTTTGTTCTTTTTCTTTGAAATGTTTTTATTGGTGGTGGGGGTGGTGATGCTGTTTATTATGCAATATGGCAAATTTCTGTCCATAATTCTTCAATTATTCTATCTGATTTAATTCTTTAAATTTATTCATTACTTCTACTTTATGTTCACAAGGAATATTTATTTAGTTTGTATCTATGTGGTCTTATTACTTTCCCTATGTTTTTTTCAATTTATGGCTGAGTTTTACAATAAGAAATTCATGATTTGAGCCACAGTTCACTCCAGGCCTTGTTTTAACTGACAGTATAGAGCTTCTACATTTTTGATTGCAAAGTATATAATCAATATAATTTCAATATTGACCATCTGGTTATTTCTATGTATAGAGTCACTTTTTGGATTTTTGAAAGAATATTGCTATGACCAATGAGTTATCTTGACAAAACCTTATTTGTCTCTGCCCTGCTTCATGTTGTACTCTAAGACCAATCTTGCCTATCATTCTATTTATCTTTTCGTTTCCTACTTTAGCATTCTCATTCCCTATCATTAATATGATATCTTTTTTGTTGTTATTTCTAGAAGATGTTGTAATTCTTATTAGAACTTATTAACTTTAGACCCTTTGGTAACTTTAGACCATTGTATTACTATGGTGTTGAATGGTCTGTCTCAGATTTGAATAGATATAATTTTGTCTTTTTTGAGCGTATACCCAAGTATTGCTTTTTCTTTCCTTTTATTAACCATAAGAGGTACCTAATTTCTTGTAAGGATTTATTTTCTACAAGAATTACCTGAATTAAAATTCACCCATTCCCATCCTTTTAGGTTCACTGATGCCCAGATGTCATTGTTTAATCTTTCTATCTCCTAACCCAGCTTACTTTGTTTCATAGAACTTAAGATCCAGGTTCTTGTACAATATCGACCTGTACAGCATCAAACATTCTTTTCATCACCAGAAACATCTGCAACTAAGCTTCATTTGAGCTTTGTCTCAGTCACTTCATTATTACTAGAGCTACTTGTAGTGGTCTCCTACTATTCCCAAATAATATATTGGATATCTTCGAACTTGAGTATGGTGTAAAGAGGATAAAACTTTCACCTCTCAGGGGCCCTTTGTGGAAGAATTTTTGTAAACTCTCAAGTCCAATATAAACATGACCTCTTGCTATTAGATAACACAATGAATTGACAAGTTAGTGCTGTTCCTACAAAATAATTTTAGAATTAGGTTATGTAGCAGCATCCATCACAATGAATATGCTTAACTAATATTTATTGATGATAGCCACCTGTGCAGAGTGGGAGCAATCCCATGAGTCCCAGCTTCATAATGGTTTCACAGCAAGGATGCTGAGAGAAGGAGCTGAAGAGTGGGCATTTTAAAAAGCAAGAATGAACTGAATTTGGAGGTACTTTGAAGAATAGTGCTAGGTTAAAGGGGAACCTGTGCATTCATTCAGTCAATTAAGCAATATGCATTTATTAAGTACCTATTATGTTCTAGGCACTGTGTTGGGATTGAAAGTAAAAATTTAAAAGACAGTCTCAGACCTCAAGAAGTTGACATTCTTTTTCTCAAGCCAGTGTGAAAGAGGTACAGCCAAGTTGCAACAAAAGAAGAGATGTGAGATTAAGTAGTGTAAATTTTACCAGAGGAGAAAATTAGTGCCTGATTCCAACAGTTAGCAAAACAGAATTTGAAGGTGCTTCAGAGAAGGAGAGCAAAAAAATATATATCTGTGAATTCCTCAATCCCCTATAATGGATAGAGAGTGACCCCTTGGGAAAATGTAACATGAGTGGAAAAATCACAAGTTTTCTGCTTTATGGCTCTTGAAAGGAATGAGGAGGAGGATCTTTGGTGCTTCAGTGTTTCTGATTTTGTTTGACTTAAAAAAGTTGACAAGACAGGAGTGTGTCAATATATTCATTTGGGGGTTAATTCTAATATAATGATTAAACAGCTAAATTTATTTGTGTCTCTGTATATGACATCCACTGAAATACCACAAACATAATATGGGGAAAGGGTATTGCGTAATTGGAATAGGAGCTGAGCTGTTATCTGATGGAGTAAATCAACATCAATCCACCAGAACAAGAATAGTGTTGCCACAGAAGCACCCAAAACTCAAAAAGTTAGAGAGAATTTGAATTATCTAAGACTGTCCACTTGACTGGAGTTGACTGGAATACATAATAGTTGGGGGAATGAGGATCCTGATGAAATTATAAGACTATGATGTTATGGGTTTAAGGAAAACTGAATAAGAAAAGCTTTATACCAATACAGAGCAATAAATTTTCTGAAACTGAGTCTTAGAGATTCTCCTGGGTCAGTGAGAAGTAATGTGACTTGCCTGAGGTAATACAACCAATATGGATCAAGCCTTTCTAGATTCTATGTAGTATTTCTAAACACTATTTCATGGATGGATGCTTAATTGACAGCCAGAATAGCTGACTAGATGCAGGCATTGCTCTGTAGTCCCTCTGCTATAATTTTGAATTGAATTGACTTGAATATTACTTGAAGCAAGCAAGCAAGAAGTCATTTTTTCCACAATGCTCTTTACTGGTTAGATATGAATTAGAATATTGAGTAGAATCCAAATAGAATGAAACTTTTAAAAACAGGTAAAGGGAAAATTGCTAAATTTAAGAAAGGAAATAAAAGTAGATATTAAGAGAAAGAATATAAGGAGTCAGGGTTGTTAAATCCAGAAGGAAAGTTAAAAGCTAAATTAATATCAATCATATAGTAGATTATTATCAGATTGATACTGATCATTTTTCCTTTTTATGACAGTCAAATATGAGGAAATGGGCTTTCACTGTAACCAGGGAAGCATTATTGGTTGGAGAGTAACCAAGCATTTATTCTTAACAAGCACCTATAACAACAAAATTAAAACAAACAAACAAACAAACAATTATACTCAAACATATAGAAATTCCAGTATACAGCAGTAAACATGTAATTACACAAAAGGCAAATTTTATATGTTTTCTATGTTTGTTGATCTGTTTATTGATCTGTAGGGCAGAACTTGGAGCACTTGAAGTAGTTGATCAGTGGTAGATTTTGATATGTAGAAATGGTAGGAAAACTTTCTAACATTTAAAATAGAACTCACTAGTTTTTTCCCCTCTCTCTGATTGTTATGGGCACCACTATTTTTCTAGTCACTCAAATTCAATTTTTTTGTCCTTCTATCCCCATATCTGATTAAGTTCATACTTAATTGTTTTACATATATGCTAATCTTTGTGATTCAACCATATTTTATATATTGGCTTATTGATAATGTATTTGTTGTAGCTAGCTAGCTTTGCACTGTCAATTAGCCATGGTTATTTCTTTTGATTGATTTCTGTGTGGAGATATGAATGTGCTTTTGAAATGAGCATGTGTTATATGCTCTATATAGTGTCATGTCTACTGTGTGTACTGTTAATGTGTTTTTAAATTTTTTTTCAGTTTTAGTGATAGCTAGGATACCAGGAAAATCACCCTTGTAGTTTCAAAGTGCTGATGTTTGCATATAAACTGTACAGTTGCAGGTTTTGAACTTCTTCCAGCTAATTTTTACATATCGCTTAAAAGAGTTTCAGACCAAGGGAGGAATGGAACCTGCGTCCTAATTCCCATTGGTGTGAAATTCTTTAATTAGTGGATTAATTAATTAATTAACGCCCCATGTCTATATGAAATTCAAGGCAGAGTTAGAGAAAGGGGAGAGGAGAAAAACCAATGCCTCCTTAGGATCTTCTGGCTTCCAGTTTCAAGAGGGGAGATAGACAATGCCAATCTTCATGTTGATGAAAGGAGAGAAAAACCTGATATAAGGTTTCAGAAATTTTTCATTCCTATTCCTGGATCCAATGATGTCATTTGGTAAAGGATAACAAATGTACTTTACACCCTTTAGTTGTTATTCTCTTTGTTTGTTAAATGATCAAAGTAAGTGAAACAATATTGACTAAGGGGAGTGCTGGATCAAGTGTCAGGAGTTCTGAGTTCCATTTTGAGCTATTATTGATTTGGTAACCTTTAACAAGTTACTTAGCCTGTGTTTATATCAAATTTCTTACTGCCTTATGTTCCTCCCTCAACCCTGATTCAAGAGTGTACCCAATAACTACATATATGAGAGTTTCAAAAAAAACAGGACCCTCAGGAGTTAATATATATGAAATACATTTATATCTTTCACCTTTGTTTACTATCATAGCTCAATATGCAGTATCACTGCACAATCCTTATCTATTGACAAGATTGGCATGGAAATAATATGCCTGAATTATGCATTGTAGACTAGAAAATCAAAGAGATGAAAGGAAAGCACTTCAGAGAGATTGTTTTTGTCTTTTTTGATCCAACTTCAAGGCCAAAAAAAATCATTTTAGGTTATTTTTTTCTTAAAGACTTCAGGACTACCCTGGAACTGTGTGAACTAAAAAGGAAAAAAAAAAAAAAAAAACAAATCTTTTTGTGAGTAGATGGTGAAATAATATATTATGGAAGCCAAAAAAAATCTAACATGGTCTTTGAGTTGTGTTATAAGAGTCCAAATGTCAATAAGAAATGATGAGATAATGTATTCTTTATATTCAACCCTTCTGAGAAAGCATCTAGAGGATTGGGTTTAGTTGTAACCTCCATATTTGACGAAGAAGAGAGGTGTAACCAAGATGGTGAAGAAACCAGAGACAATGCCATGAAAGGATAGGGATGTTTAACATGGAGGGGAAAAAAATTGCCAAGATATGACAGATATCTTCATATATTTGAAGGGCTTTGATATTGTATAGAGAATAAATTTATCCTAGTAAGTCCCAAAAGGCAGAACTAGGAGCACTTGAAGTAGTTGATCAGTGGTAGATTTTGATATGTAGAAATGGTAGGAAAACTTTCTAACGTTTAAAATAGAAGTCTCTAGTTTTTCCCCTCTCTCTGATTGTTGGGGGCACCACTATTTTTCTAGTCACTCAAATTCAATTTTTTTGTCCTTCTGTCCCCACAACCAAATATATATATATATTTAGCAGAGAGAGGCCTTTATTTATTGTCTTTTGGTTTATATAATATCTTATTTGGTTTTAATATTCCTGTTGAAGAGAGAAGAAACTTTCAGCATCAATAGAACAGGACAGGTATACTAGCATTTGTTACTAGGATAAATTCTCATAAATGTAAAATGCTTTAGCCAGAGACAATGTGTTTACCAGTGAAAGGGCCCTTTCTCTCTGGAGGATTTGTATTCAAATTCCTCCACTGATACTATTTGCAAGACTTTGGGCAAGTTCATTCAACATCTCCTTTGGAGAGTTAAATGTCAATCTGAGACTGAAAAATCTGTTAAATGAAGGAGCTGACTTTCTGGAGAGCAATTCGGAAATATGCCCCAAAGGCTATAAAACTGTCCATATTTTTTGATTCAACAGTATCCCTACTAGGACTGTATCCCAAAGAGAGCACAAAAGAGAGAAAAGGACCCACACTTGCAAAAATGTAACAGCTCTTTCTGTAGTGTTAAGAACCTAGAAATTAAGTAGGAACTCATCAGTTGGAAAATGGGTGAATAAGTTATACTATATGAGTATAATGGAATATTGTTGTTCTATAAGAAATAATGAGCAGGCTGGTTTCAGAAAAGCCTGGCAAGACTTATATGAACTGATGCTGAATGCAGTGAGCAGAATCAGGAGAACATTGAATGCAGTAACAATAAGATCATGTGATGATCAACTGTGATGGACTTGGCCCTTCTTAACAGTGTGGTGATTAAATCAATTTCAGAGACTTGGGAGGGAAAAGGCCATCTACACCTAAAAAGAGAACATGGAAAATAAATGTGGATCAAAACATAGTATTTTCACCTTTTTTTTTGCTTTGTTTCTTGTGGTTTTTTTTTTCCCTTTTGTTCTGATTGCTCTTGTATAGCATGACAAATAGGGACATATGTTTAAAAGGATTGCCCATATTTAATTTATATCAGATTACTTGCTGTCTTGGGGAGGGGGAAAATAAGGGAGGGAGGGAGAAAAATTTGATGCACAGTCTTACCAAAATGGATGTTGAAAACTATTTGGAAAAAATAAAATTTTATTGAGAAACGAAAATTTATGAGGGTGTTGGTTTGGCTGGATGGCTCCAAGGTGTCCTTCAACCAGATTTAGATCCATAACTATGATTTAAGGAAGGCAGTTGTATTAGCATTTGTCTGGGGCACAAGTATAATTAAATAACACCTGCTTTTATTTAACATTTTCATTGATTTTATGAAGGTGCAAACACTGAGCAAAAATTTGCATCTAAAATGTTGGAGGGAATGTGGGGAAACTGGGATAATTGTGAAATAATCCAGCTCTTCTGGAGAGCAATTTGGAACTAGGCCCAAAGGATTATACAACTGTGCATACCTTTTGACCCAACAGTGCCATTGCTGGTTCCATATTCCAAGGAAATCTTAAAGGAGGGAAAAGGACCTATATGTTCAAAAATATTTATAGCAGCTGTTTTTGTGTTAGCAAAGAACTGGAAGATGAGTAGATGTCCATCAATTGATAGCTGAACAAGTTGTAATATATGAAAATAATGGAATATTATTGTTCTATAAAAAGTGATGAAGCTGATTTTAGAAAGGCCTGTAAATATTTACATGAACTACTGCTGAGTGAAACAAGCAGAATTAGGAATACATTGTACACAGTAACAGTAATCCAGTGCTCCAAAGCAATCCTAATAGACTTTGGACAGAAAATGCCATTTGCATCCAGAAAAAGAACTAAGGAAATTGAATATATATCAACACATGCTATATACAATTCTTTCTTCTGTTTTTAATCTCTTCCATTTTTTTTCGTTGTTCTTATTTTTCTCTTTCAACTTGATTCATAAAATAATGTATATTAAAAACAAATAAATTTACTAGAATAAAGGGGAAATTTGCATATAGGTAAATAATGTAAATTAATAATGTAAAAATATTTCTCTGCATTCTCAAACACTTTAGAAAGTTATTTGCCTTCACACAATTAATTTGCTTATTAATAATCAACCTAATCTCTTCACGAAAATAGATTTCTCAAAACCTTTTCTCCTATGCAACAATTTGAATTAATGAATGAAATCAGGCAGCCAAGTCTGAGTTGCTGTATCCTAGTTGATAAATTAAATTTGATAAACTGTAATAAAATTGAATTTCTTTTAAAATGTTCCATGATTTTGACTTTCCACTAATTCAAACCAGGCTTTCCCTCAACCATTTAGACCTGATGAAGTATTAAAAGGGAGTTTGTGATTCCATTTTCCATCATATTCTGCCATCTAGTGTTTAATCATGTGAAAAACAATCAAAAGTAGAAGCTAACGGTTTACTTTGATAAAAGACAGTGGAATAGCAATCGACAGATCTTTGGAGTTAAATTTTAATTAGAAGCACAGATGTACTATATTAAACCAAAGAAGTGTCGTATATATACTTTCCAGGACACATCATGTTTTTAAATCTTTCACATTGATTTTTTTTTGTTTTATTTACATTCTTTCTAATTTTATTTTTAATCTATAAAATATAAACTGAAATCTGTTCCCTTTTCCCAGGCTTCTGTGATCTAATCATTCTAGTCTCAACTGGATAGAGCCCTGCATTTGGAATCAGGAACACTCATCTTTGTGGACTCAATTCTAACCCCAGACACTAGCTGTGTGACTCTAAGCAAATTTCTTACTCCTGTTTACATCAGTTTCCTTATCTATAAAATGAGTTGAAGAAGAAAATGGCAAACCACCCCAATATCTTTGAGAAAAAAAATACCAAATGAGATCATGAAGATTTGGATACAATTGGAATAATTGAACAACAGAAAAAAATTTTTTTGAGATCTAATATAGCTCTTATTTCATGATTTACCAAATGGTAGAAGTCATTTTTACATATAAGGTTTCCTTTTGTTTTCAAGTCATGGCACAAATACCTTGGTATTTCTGCACAATTTCATTCTAATTGTGGGTAAATTTCTGATATAATAAACTTTTTATTATAGCTTTTTATTTACAAGATATATGCGTGTGTAATTTTTCAGCATTGACAATTGCAAAACCTTTTGTTCCAATTTTTCTCCTCCTCCCCACCCCTCCCTCAGATGGCAGATTGACCAATACATGTTAAATATGTTAAAGTGATATAATAAACTTTTAAAGTTTCATTAGGTACCTAGATGAAATAGTTAGAAGTAATTGTTATTATAAATATTTATCCTAATGTTGCAATTTTATAGACATATCATAATGATAAGAGGTCATATTTACATGCCTTTAAGAATATAAAGCTATATATATGTATGTGTGTGTATTTATACATATACATACACACACACATATTTCAATTTGATTCTTGCAAAAACTCTTTGCAGTAAATACTTTTATTCTCATTTTGTAGATATGGAAACTGAGGCTACATAATTTGCTTAAGGTCTGAAACTATTAAGTACCTGAATTCTTCCTCACTCTAGTCAATCTGCACCATGGGAGTATTTGTATGTGTATAATTAAGTCATTAGTGGAGATCTCATTCAAATTGCTCATATCCTTGGTACTTTTGAATCTATCACAATACAGTTAGGTTCCTCACACACTTCAATTCATTATGCACAATAGCTTACAATTCAACAAGGGTCCCACGGACCATAAAGACTTGCTGCTCCTCACCATGGTCTTGGAACACAATTTCTTTAAGTTCCATCAAAAGCTAGTAAAACAGAGATAATAATTTGCCTTCTATAGAGCAGATTGAGCTGAGCAGCAGCAGCAATAGTGACAAAGACCCTACTGGCCAATAAATTCTTTAGTCATAATCTTTTTCTCAGTACCACAGAGTTGCTTGAGGATATGGATTCAGATGCATCACTGCTGACTGGATGACCATAGGCAAAGAACCCAAGAAACACAATTTATCTCAGTTTCCTCCCCTGAAAAATGAGCTTCCATTAAGACAGTTCTCAACATCATTTATTAAATGTATAATATGTGCTAGGATCTTCTAAGATCTAAGATATAAAAAGGCTGATGGGGAAAAACTCTCTAACCTATTGTTGTGCCAAAGTTCTTTTTTAATGTCTGACCCAGTTTCTCCAATTGTCCTATTTAGTTATTTTGCCTCAGATTATATATAACCTTTCCCTCTTAATGCTTGATGAAATAAAGGTCTATCTCTGTTGCTCTGCCCCAAAACCCCAGGCTATAATCATTCCCTCTTAAATGGTTGGTGAGATGAAGGTTTTATATCTTTAGGTTATAGACATTCCTTCTTAATGTTTGACAGGATAAAGGTTTATCCATTTTAGATGTCATTAGAATATCGGTAACCTCCCTCCATTGTGTCATCCTAGGGGCCTCCCCCACCATTAGGTTATCCCTATCTAGGTACCTCCCCCATTATTTCATTGTTCTTGTTATCCTATAAAAAAGCTTGCTGTCCCAATACTCAGGGCTGGACTCTTTGAGATAATAGTTTTGTCCAGCCCTGGAACCAAATATGGATCCATTGGTCCCAGTATCTCTCTCTATTTAATAAACTATTGAATTGGTCTCTAATCTCTGTCTTGCTCAGTTTCTTTGGCATTACACTATAGGAGCTTACATCTCAATGAAACAATAAATAGAACAATTATTAATACCAGCTATATATAGAAGATATGAAAGATAATCCTAAAGGGTTGGGGGGAAAGGACAATTTAGCTAGCTCTGGCAATCCTTTTAACAAATATGCATAGTTAAAAAAAAAAAAACAATAGCAAACATTTATGTAACATTTATGTGCTAGGTACTGTATTAAATGCTTTAACATTATTATCTCATTTTGTCCTTATAACAACCCAGAGACATAACTTCTATTATTATTCCAATTTTACCAAGAAAGAAATTGAGGCAAACGAAGATTAAATGATTTGCCCCATCACATAGTAAGTGTCTGAGGACAGATTTGAACTCAGAATTTTCTGACTCTAGACTCAGAGCTTGAATTCTCCCATTGATGGTGGCCAGTTTTCATATCCAATGTGTTGATTGGTTGTAGACTAGTATAGTTTAACTAGTATAGTTTAACCACCACCAATATAGTCTTCTGCAAATGCTGTTAGGAGTGGGGGCAGAAGGGAGGAAAACAGAATTTGAGAGAGATCATGTCCAATCATCTTGTTTTATAAGTGACAAAGCAAATGACCGAGAAAGATGCTAGTGATTTGTCCCAATTTGCAGAACCACTCAGGAGCTAGAACCAGGGCTAGATTTCATGACTTTGCCTCCTAAGTTCTGGTAGATAATAGGTAACTATTATCCTATTATGCTATTCTGTCTTTGGAGGGATACCAGAAAACTAATGACCGGAAAATGTTGTTTATCAAGAAGGAAAGAAACATAGATTTCAGAATCTTTGAAGCCATGAGTCTAATACTGATCACTACCAAATTACAGGATTGATTATTAAACATATTTTAATAAGAGATTAGAAATGGAAAAAAAAAAGATTGGCTGGCTTATTAAAAAAAAAGATATCCCAAACCAACCATATTTAAATAAGAAATTATTAGAGTAGTAGACTAGGGAAAACTCTGAAAACATAGTATATTTAGATTTCAGTAAAACATTGATAAAATCTCTCCCAATATCCTTATTGATAAGAATAAAAAATGAGGACTAAATAATGGTGCAATCATATACTATGCTAATCATCTATCTCCTTTATTTTGCATATATATAATATTTTAGTGTCATATATTATAGATAGATATGTATTCTAGACTCAGAGACATACATACACACATTCACATTAATAGGAACTCTACTTAGAAGGTTTTACTTTCCTAGGAAAATAGATAGGCCAAGTCTCCCTGAAGTCAGTAATTTGGGAAGGAACCTATAAGTGTGCAATCACAAAAAAGTAGGCATGGAGTTCCCAGACTACTGTAGAGAAAGGAAATCAATTCTTAACTCCAATCTCCTTCACTTTCAGGAATTTTAAGATGCATTGCTAATCAGTTTGTCAGTCAGTCAACAAGCATTTACAAATGTTCATTATGTCCCAAGTACTGTGTTAAATACAAAGGCAAAGGTTTTTTTTTTTTTTTTTTTTTTTTTTCCCCCTTAAGGAGCTCACATTCTAATAGAAGAAACAAGATCTTAGTAAGTCTACATGAGATAGCTATAGAGTCCATGGGAGAGACTGGGAAAGGTCTCTTGTGGAAAGTAGGACTTAAGCCAAGTCTTGGAGGAAGAAAGGAGGTGGGATGAAGTGAGTTTTTAAAATAGTTCCTTCCTCAGAAGGAATTTGTGACCAAAGAAGAAGTGGAAATCATTATTGATCACAAATAGATACTTTTGATTATATTAAGTTAAAAAGTTTTCATACAAACAAAACTAATGCAGACAAGATTAGAAGTAAAGCAATAAACTGGGAAAACATTTTTACATTTAAAGGTTCTGATAAAGACCTCATTTCTAAAATATGTAATTGACTCAAATTTATAAGAATTCAAGCCATTCTCCAATGGACAAATGGTCAAATGATATGAACAGACAATTTTTAGATAAAGAAATTGAAGCTATTTCTAGTCATATGAAAAGGTGTTCCAAATCATTATTGATCAGAGAAATGCAAATTAAGACAACTCTGAGATACCACTACACTGCATACCTGTCAGATTGGCTAAGATAACAGGAAAAGATAATGACAAATGTTGAAGGGAATGTGGGAAGACTGGACACTAAAACATTGTTGGAAGAGCAATTTGGAACTACACTCAAAAAGTTATCAAACTGTGCATACCCTTTGACCCAGCAATATTTCCATTGGGTTCATATTCCAGAGATCTTAAAGGAGGGGAAGGAACCCACATGTACAAAAATGTTTGTGGCAGCCCTTTTGTAGTGGATAGAGACTGGAAATGGAATGAATGCCCATCAATTGGAGAATGGCAGAATAAATTATGATATATGTATATTGTGGAACATTATTGTTCTGTAAGAAATGACCAGAAGGATGATTTCAGAGAAGCCTGGAGAGACCTGCATGAACTGATGCTGAGTGAAATGAGCAGAACCAGAAGATCATTGTACATGGCAGCAACAAGATTATGCAATGATCAATTGTGATGGACATGGCTCTCTTCAACAAAGAGTTGATTCAAACCACTTCCACTTGTTCAGTCATGAAGAGAGCCATCTACACCTAGAGAGAAGACTGTGGGAACTGAGTGTAGTTCACAACATAGCATTTTCACTCTTTTTGTTGTTGTTTGCTTGAGCTGTAACCAATTTAAGTATGTTGTCTCATTATTATCATTCACTTGCATGAAATTATTGATTGTTTCTATGATTTGTTGTTTGAACTATTCATTCTTTAAAGTTAGATTATTTAATTTCCAATTGGTTTTTAGTCTATTTTTCCCTGGTTCTTCATTGAATATATTTTTATTCCATCATGATTTGAAAATTAAACATTTATTATTTGCCATTCTATATTTGATTCTTAGGTTTTTGTGCCCTAATACATGGTCAATTTTTGTGTAGGTGCCATGTACTGCTGAGAAAATGGTATATTCCTTTCTATTCTTATTCATTTTTCTCCAGGGGTCTAACATATCAAAGTTTTTCTAAGATTCTATTATCTTCCCTAGTTTATTTCTTGTTTATCTTTGTGTTTACATTTATCTATTTTTGAGAGGGAAAAGTTGAAATCTACTTCTTTCTATAACTAGCTTAACTTCTTCTCTAAGAAAATGCAGATTAAGACAATTGTGAGGTACCACTTCACACCTCTCATATTGGCTAAGGTGATAGGAAAAAAATATTGGAGGTGATATGGGAAAACTAGAATACTTGTTGAAACATTATTGGTGGAGTTGTGAACTGATCCAAGTATTCTGGGGAGCAATTTGGAATTATGTCCAAAGGGCTATCAAACTGTGCATGCCTTTTGATACGGCAGTGTCTCTACTGGGTCTATATCACAAAAAGATCATAAAAAAGAGAAAAGGACGACATATGCAAAAATATTTGTAGGAATTCTTTTTGTAGTGGCAAGGAACTGGAAATTGAATGGATTCCTATCAGTTGGGGAATGACTGAATAAATTTTGATATATGAATATAATAGAATATTATTTTCTATAAGAAATGACTAGCAGGTTGATTTCAGAAAGGCCTGGAGAGACTTTCATGAACTGATGAGAAGAGAATAGAACCAAGATATTATTGTACACAGCACTAAGTAGTTTATGTGATAATCAATTCTGATGGACTTGGATCTTTACAATAATGAAATGATTCAGACCAGTTCCAATAGTCTTATGATGAAGAGAGCCATCCACATACAGAGAGAGGACTATAGAGAAGGAATGTGGATTACAACATAGTATTTTCACTCTTTAATTGTTGTTTCCTTGTTTTTTTTCCCACTCATTTCTTCCCCCTTTTGATCTGATTTTTCTTGTACAGAATGATAAATGTAGAAATATATTTTGAAAAATTGCACATGTTTAACTTCTATTGGATTGCTTGCTGTTTAGGGGAGGAGGGAAGGAGAGAGAAAAATTTGGAATACAAAGTTTTGCATAGATGAATGCCGAAAACTATCTTTACATGTATTTTAAAAAATAAAAAGTTATTTTAAAAACCTCACTATATTAAAAAAAAAAAGTTTTCTAAGAATTTGGATGCTGTACCTATTGGTACATATACATTTAGTATCGATTCTACTTCTTTGTCTAGGGTACCCTTTAACAAGATGTGATTTCCTTCCTTCTCTCTTTTAATTAGATCTATTTTTGTTTTTGCTTTATCTGAGATCAGAATTGTTATCTCTGCTTTTTTTTTTTTTTTTTTTTTTTGCTTTGGCTGAAGCAGAATAATTCTGTTCGAACCTTTTCCCCTCACTCTGTATGTATCTCTCTGTTTCAAATGTGTTTTTTATAAACAACATAGTGTAGGATTCTGGCTTTTAATTCAATATGCTATTTGATTCCATTTTATGAGAGAGTTCATCCTATTCACATTCACAGTTATGATTACCACAGGATTACCATTATGATTACTAATAGGATGGATTTCCCTCCATCCTATTTTCTCCCTTGTATATACTTTTGTTATCTATTTCCACTCTGTCCCTCCTTAGTAGTGTTTTATTTCTAGCCAAAACCACTCACTACCCTATCTTCTATCAGATATCTTCCCTTCTCATCCTTTTTCCCCAGTGTTTCTGCTTTTCCTTCTATCTAGCCCCTCCCCTTTCTTTCTCCTTTCCCTTCCTGCATCTTTAAAAGGTAAGATAAATTTCTAATTCCAGCTAAGTGAATATGTTATTCCCCTTTTGAGCCAAAATTGATGAAATTAAGCTTTAGAAAAATTTCATCTTCCTCATTTCCCCCCTCTATTGTAATAGGTCTTTTGTGCCTCTTCATGTGTTCTAATTTATCTCAGTTCACTTGCCCTTTCTTCTTCCTCCAGTACAATCCTTTTCCCACTCCTTAATGTCTTTTTCTTTAATATCAACACATCAGAATCAATTTATACCCACACCTTCTGTTTATGTCTACTCCCTCTAACTACCAAAATAAAAAATATATATATATATATATAGTTCTCAAGAGTTATAAGTATCATTTTCCCATCTAGGAATGTAAGCAGTTTAATCTTTAAATAACATTTTTTTTTCCTTTCCTGTTTACCTTTCTATGTTTATCTTGAGTCCTGTGTTTAGGTGCTATGCAGCTCTGAGCCTTGGCTTTGAGCACAGGAGCCTTCTGTGTTGTTGTCTTGATCACTGTAGGGGGTAGCTTTTACCTACTCTCTCCAGGCAACATCATAGTTTCCCAGGCTGGCAATTTGACTTCTGAGCTGGGGATGGAGGCTGCCACACTGATCTGCTTCACTACTAAGCCAGTGCTGAGGGTCTCAGTTGCTGATCTCCTGTGATTGAGACTCTCATTAGCCTTCCTGAACACTGTCTGAGCTGGGCTGAGCATAGATTTCACATCAGAGAGACTGACCTTTCTTGAATTCCTTCCAACTGATCTTGAATTGGAGAGTGATTTCATTCCATCATATTCTGTTCAGAGGTTCTATGTGGTTTTTGAGGGAAACTGGGAAAGTTCAAGCATCTTCCTGGCTACACTCTGCCAACTTGATTCTCACATTGACCTTTTTAAGCTAAGATATTCTCAAGATTTTATTTCAAAAAACCTAAATTTAATAGAAGATTTTATAAATAAGAGCCAAGATAAAAGACTCAACATTCAAGGGACTTAATAAGTACAATTTTTTTTTATCTTTTATATATGGAAATATCTAAATTTGACACTGGTAATTGGGTAGTCCAAAAGAAAGATTGAGGTAGAGTTGAGTATGAGTATGAGAGAGATGAGTAAAACCATCTAGGAAAAGGCAAAAATTGTAATTGTGTTACATGAATGAGGTGTGAGAACAAGAAACAATACAGAGGAATTAGATGGAAGAGGGAAGCTGGTTTAGATTAATGGGAGTGGGATAAGGTATATAGATTAATAGGAATGGTATAAAGAGGAAGGAAAAAAGGTGGGTGGAAAAGATAAAGAAGGGTGGGGACTGTGGTCAGAAGGTTAAGTAATAGCAAGGCAAGTTAGCAGGGATAGAAAATGAAAGATACTAACATGATAACAATGACCAGAAGTACAATTTATTAAAAAAAAAAAAATAGGGGTGTTATCATTGATCATAGACAAAGTCAAATGTTATGAGCCAGAACTCTGGACTTGAAACAAAAGATGCTTACAAGGTACAAACTAAGTGGAATTGATGAGACAATGGTTATCTAATTTAGCATGGTTCAATATAATTGATTTAATCTTACAACAAATAATGGTTTCCTAGTGATATAATGTTGGTTTATACTCATTGTGTAGCATATAAGCAGGTACTGAGAGCCACAGAGGGCAAGCTCACTAGAAGCTCTTGGAGCCAAGGAGACACAAATTCATTTCACCTTCAGTCAGGTTCCTGGTGGCTGGCACTCCACTCCCTCCACTGAAACCAAGACTCCAGAAAGCTTCTAAGAAAGTTGCCCAGCCCCAGGTAAGGAGACAATAAGGGATTTGGACTTTAACCCTTGGCCCTTCTCTTGGTGATTACTGAACTGAAAAGAAGGATGCTCCCAGAGATCCCAAGAAAACCAAACCAGAGAACATTACAGTTAAACTTAAAAAAAATCAGTCAAGAGAGAAATCTACATTATATATCAGTCATTGACATTGTCTTAGATGTATATATATGTATGTCTATGTGCTATGTATATATAAGTATGTATGTAGGTCTATATATGTGTATATGTGTATATACATATGCGTACATAAATATTTTTCTGTTTAACTGCAGCCTGTCTGAGGGATGTGGGAGGAAGAGAAAAAAAGAATGAAGTAAAAAGTGCACAGCAGAGAAAAAAACATATAAGGAAGTAAAGAAAAGATAGACAGTTATGAATACAATGTCTTCTATTATTATATATGTTTTCCTGAAATGGAAATATTTTGACTCCTACCCAGAGTTCTGTTGATGCATGACAATGTTTTGGTTTTTTTCTTGTTGTTGTTTGGTTTTATTTTTTTTTCCTATTTTGTTTTCCCCTCTCTTATTTTACATTTAAATTTTAAATATAAATATAAATACACACACACACACACACACACACACACACATATATAAAAGAAAAAAACAAAGAATAAAATGATTGAAGAAGTAGAAAAAGGATAAAGTCTTTTTTTTTGCACAGGTGCTAAAAGAAACAGATGGGATTTTTCACAAGATAAGCCGACACGAAGCTTCACTGAAGTTTTACTTTTTAGTAAACATATTGGGGCCTTCTGTACATATTTAGCCCCATTTTCCCAGTAACATTTGTTCCCTTGTTCATTTTGGTGATTCACTTATGAATTTATTAGAATCTAATTTGTAGTGTAGTTCCATGTGTCCCAGTAAATAATAAGATCACAGAAGGCAGAACTTTAGAAGCTTGAATTTTGTATATAAAGACACTATGGCTCAGGGAGGTGAAAGTGACTTTCCCCCAAAGTAACATAGATACTTAAGTGGCTGGAACTGCTTTTAATCCAACACTTTCCCCATTCTATCATGTTCTTTGATTTTCTCTAGTAGATAATAAGCTCTTTGGTAAAAGGAACAATTAATTATCTTCCCGTATATATTAAAAATTCCCCTCCTCCCCTAGTTCCTTGACAGGAAGATATGTCACGTGTGTGTGTGTGTGTGTATGTGTGTGTGTGTGTGTTCAGTCATGTCTAAGTCTTTGTGACCCTATTTGGGTTTTCTTGACAGAGACACTGGAATAGTTTACCCTTTTCTTCTCCAGCTTATTTTGCACATGAAAAAACTTAGGTAAACAGGATTAAGTAACTTTCTAGTAGTCACACAGTTAGTATCTTAGACCAGATTTGAATTCAGGAAAATGAATCTTTCTGGCTCTAGGCCTGGCACCCTATCCTCTATGTCACCTAGGTGCCCACATCTTATATATAGATGATTAATTAATGTAATAATGAGAGAATTCCCCCATCTACAAATGCCCTCCCTTTCATATCATCATTGATTCTCTATATAGTTTATATGTACCTACATATATACATTTAGTATAGCCCTGGGAGAAGGGACTGTTTTTGTTTGTGACTTTTCTTCATATTCCTAATACTTAGCACAGTATCTGGTGTCTACTAAGTATTTGATAAAAGCTTATTGATGAACTAACATTAATTAAGCACCTATTAAGGTACACAAGAAGCATGGTGTGGTGGATGAAAGCCAGTCTTAGAATCATGGTTCGTTTCCTGCTTCTGACTAACTGATTGATCCTGGTCAAGTGTAACCTCAGTGCTCAAGATAAATTTCCAAGTGTATAATTTGTGCAGCAAAAGATATCTGTCTGAGGACTTCTCAACAAGAGTCTACTCCACCTGTGAAATCACCGATTTATGAAATGCAAATGTTAAAAGCATCGTGATCTGTTCAGGGAATATTAAGGCAAAACTGAAAATAGTTCCTGCTCACAAGGAACTTATATTCTGAACAGATGAATATTGAAATCAATGTACCTACTTGTTGAGGACTTTCATATCTATTTTTTGTTCTTCTATGAACGCTAGTTATCATGACAAGCAAATAAAAAAGAAAAAAAAAAGGGTGGTGGAATTTACTCATTTCTTGTTGTTTTACCCAGTATCTTCAGAAAGAATATACAGCACTATCTATTTCAGTGACTTCTTACATCATTTATAATTACTAAATCAAGAAGAGCAGAAAGATTATGAACAGACTTGGTTTGGTTTAAGCAACTTCATACCCATATCTAGAAGTTTTGTTTTCTTTGGCCCCACCTCATTACTCTGTTTCTAATTTTGCTTAAAGAAAGAAGGAGCTATAACATAACTGGTTGTGACTAACTGGAGTCAGGAATAGTCCAAATGGCATGACAAAGGCCTGGTGCTTTGCTGAGTACTCTATCAGCACTAACCTGAGCACAGCATTATAATTGTATTAAACAAAAAACAAAAAAACAAAACAAAACAAAAAAACAACAATCTGCAAACACAATTTTCTGCATTGTTAACACTGAGATATAAAATTCCCTATTAAGACCATAGATATAGGGAGTACTTGAAGATCATTTCTCCATGGTCCTCATATTACAAATAAGGAATTTGAGACCCAGATGGATTTATTGATTTCTCTAAATGAGGTAATGCATGAAAATGATTTTGCAAATTGTAAAATGTTAGATACTAGTGATTATGACTGTGATTATTGCATAAGATCACAGCATGTGACAGAGCTGGGTATTAAAGGTAGGTTATCAGGCTTCAAATGAAATCTTCTTGATATTGCACCCTGCATTTAATAGCAAAAAGCAACTTTCAGTAGCTCAGTGACTACATTCTATATTCCCTGGAATAAAAACTGAGGTCTCAGAAAGTATGTTTATACTTCCAAAGTATGAGTCATATGAAAGGCAGAAGAAAATGGAGAAAGATATCTCACTAAATCTCTTTCCCATATATCCTGCAAATTAAATTATATTAAATACTTATAAAATAACTCATGTTCACATATTGCTTTAAGGGTTTTAAAATTTTTATTGATGTGTTTTGTCTTTTGGACCACAATCATGTTCCAATGTATCACCCCAAAGTCCTAAAATCTTGTTTTATGATAAGGAAACATGGTGGGAAAAGCCAATTGGCATAACAACTGCTTCTGAACATGTGAGCAACAATCCACACATGTGGTCCCCCACTTTTAAACCAAGAGGAAGGTAATGAACTTCCTCCTTTTACTTCATGGAGATAAGAGTTTTACAGGATGGGAAGCCATAGATAGAAAGCAATATGTTTTCTTGGAGGAATACCAAAATCAATGAGATCACAGATTTATCTGAATATTTGATTATCCATACTTAATGCCATCCATTAACTGTTTAACAACTGCTTGGCTTCTTAAGGGAGAAAAGTAGGTTTTGGCAACGTACAGAATCTAATACAAATGTAATGGGCTGAAGCTCGAGTTGATGCACTGAGGTCCCAAGCATGTAAGGCTAAATAGTATAGGAAGTGACGATTTTGGTGAGTGGAGGCAGAGGGGCAGAGAGAGGAGAGGAAAGAGAGACTGCTGGCTGGCTTCTTGTCGCAGCTGCTCACATTGCTATCATGATCCTGCTTCACCTCTTCTGGCTGGGTCCTGTCATAGCTGCCCATATTGCTATCACAATCTCACTTCACCTCAAAAAGAATAAAGATTGAAGATTTTCCCTTAACCTGAATTCCTGACTCTGGCTGATTTTAAAATACGCAATAGCAAATCTAATAGCAAATACTTACATAGCTCTTTGAAATTACCTTGACATTTTACTTATCTTATTAGACCCTTTAGGGTAGGTTCTATTATTATCCCCATTTTGGCTGAGAAGGATTCAATGATTTGTCTAAAGTCAATCAGCTAGTAAATATTTGAAGTAGGAGTCATACTCAAAGCTTCAAGTCATACTCCAAGGACAGAGTTCTATCTATTTTGAATGTAGCTGCCTCTTAAATAATTACCCCAAAATGAAGCCTTCTCTCAATGTGCGGTATTTGAGTGATACCAGATTATGTTGCTAGCAGCTGGTCCTTCAGTCCCCTCACTTGACTTGTTCATGTATTTATTTTAACTTGTATCTGAAGGTCCCAATATAATTAACTATTTCTTTGGTTTTGTCGTTTTCTCCCCTTAAATAATAGTATGAAAATTCCTTGGTTGAGACAATGTTTATATTATGGTCTTTTTTCAAAATAATAGCTTTTTTATTTTCAAAATGAGTGCAAAGATAGTTTTCAACATTCACTCTTGCAAAACCCTGTTTTCTAAATTTTTCTTTCTCTCTTACCTCTACCCCCTCCCCCACTTCCACATGTATTTCCACATTTATCAGGCTGCAAAAGAAAATCAAATCAAAGGGGGGGGAGTGAGAAAGAAATGAGAAAGAAAACAAAAAGCAAACAAGAACAAAAAAGATGAAAATACAGTGTTGTGATCCATATTCAATAACCACAGACCTCTCTCTAGATGCAGATGGCTCTCTCCATCACAATTTCACTGGAATTAACCTTAATCACGTCATTGATTGAAGAACCATTCATTGAAGATCCATGTCCATCTGAGTAATTTTGTTGTTGTTGAATACAATATTCTCTTAGGTCTACTTATGTCACTTAGCATCATTTCATGTAAATCTCTCCAGGCCTTTCTGAAATTATCCTGCTATATATGATGGTCTTTATTGAAGAATACTATATATGTGGGCTAGACTCCTTATTGGGCTTAGTGCCTATAACCTCCTCTGATTTTTGATACTTTCGATATTCTCCATCTCATACCTCTCTATTTTCACTTAATTTCCTCCCAGGTTCCGAATGTTGTCCCTCTTCTTCCCTACAAATCCTTCAAGATTTGTTTCAATTTCCTCTCCTTTGACTTCTCATTCTATAACACATCTGATACTGACCCATGTTTCAGCTTGTAAGTCAGTAAATGGGGCTAAACCACTGAGGAGATGAAAAGAAGGTATGAATATCCCTTTTAAGAGAAATGCTAATCATAACAAAAGAACTTTTAAAAGCATTAAAATGCATTTATTCATGCATTTCCCCCCACATTGTCCTCTTTTAATCTGCTTTTAGCTTCACTATACTTACAAACCAACCACCAGCATCTGTTTTGGATAAAAGACTACAGATATCATTCCAAAGATAAAATTCTCTAATCCTGTGAATATTAATGAAATACAAAGGAGAAACCTTGCCCAGTGACTGCTTAATAGCATCACCAGTGTTGCTTATGTTATGAATGTTTAAAGCAAAAGACTTCCCTCCCCTAATGTCAATAGAATTTTATTTTTCAATTACATTTAAAGATAGTTTTCTACATTCATTTTTGTAACATTTTGATTTCTAATTTTTTCTCCCTCTCCTCCTTGGTTCTCCCCTCCTCAAAACAGGAAGCAATCTGATATGTTTTTTTTTTTTTTTTTTAAATTCTGTTTATTTAAAAAAAAAGAGTGGAAAAAGAAAGAAGGAAAAGGAAAATGAAACAAAACAGAACGTTGTCATGTGTCCAGCAGAACATAAGGGAGGATTCAAGATACATAACAATAAATTTCCCATTTAAGAAAGGATATATAATAGTAAATTATATTTATGAGTGTTCATCTTTGCTTCCTTGTAGATTGTTCTTTTTTTCTCTGCTGTGCACTTTTAAAAAATTTTATTCTTTTCCCCCTTTTATTCTTCCCCTCCCAAGCAGACTACATTTAAGCACAGATATTATATCTATATTTACCTACATATAGATATAATATCTCTATCTATATTTGTCTAACCCATTCCTGATGTAAGTTTTCAGAATTATAAGCCCTCTTTCCTCCCATAATGCTACTATATCTTTTCTTCCTTTGCACCTCATTTGTATAAATTGTTCTTTTGAATTTCTCAGTTTTGATGTTAATCTTAAATATACGGCATACATTTCCATGTAAAAAAATATAATGTGTTTATGTGAAATTCTTTTAAATTGATCTTTGATATTGGCTCTTATATGTTGTTTTCTATTGAGTTTGGGTTTGCTTGATAGAAAGTCCTGAAAATCTGCAAGTTCATTAAAAGTTCTTCTTTTCAATTGAATATTGTGGATAATTTTGCTGGAAACTATATTTTTGGCCACAGGCCTAGTTCTTTTGATTGCTGGTATTTGTGATTCTAGGACCTGCAGTCTTTTATTGTGACTGTTAAGTCCTATACAATTCTCACTGAAGGTTCAGTATACTAATTTTTTTTTGTTTGTTTTTTCTTGCAAAATTTTCTTTTTGATCTGAGTTTTGAAATTTGGCAGCAATATTTCTATGTGTTTTTCACAAAGGGTCTTTTTAAAGTGGTGATTGGTGCTTTTTTTTTTTTTTTTCTATTTCTAGTTTCCCCTCATGTTCTATAATTCCAGGACAATTTTATTGGATTTTTTTCTTGCAGAACTGTATCAAGGTTCTTTTTTGGGTCATAGCTTTCAGGTAGTCTAATTATTGTTATATTTTCTTTTCTTGATCAGTTCTCTAGATCTGTTGTTTTTCTTATATGATATTTTATATTCTGTTCTATTTTTTCATTCTTTATATTGTTTTGTAATTTTTTAGTCTCTTATAATTTTACTGAATTTCCCTTGCCCAATTATAATCTTCAAAGAATCATTTTCATCTTTTTTATTATAGCTTTTTATTTACAAGATATATGCATGGGTAATTTTTCAGCATTGACAGTTGCAAAACTTTTTGTTCCAATTTTCCCCTCCTTCCCCCCATTCTCTCCCCCAGATGGCAGGTAGACCAATACATGTTAAATATGTTAAAGTTTATGTTAATTATTTTCATGGTTAAAACTCTGTATCTTTTCTAATTGGATAACTTTTTTCATAATCTTATTTTTCTTGGATATTTTTAGTTTTTTCTTTTTTCCTATCTGTCATTTGATTTTTAAATTCATTTTTAAGTTCTTCTATAAATTCTTTATGGTCAAAGAGACATTTCATGTTATTCTTTGGGGTAAAATAGGCTTTTTTTTTTAATTTCAGTGTCTTCCTTTACATGTGACTCCATGCTTCCCTATTTCCATAGAAATTTTTTTTGGTTGAGATCTTTCTTCTTTCCAATTCTTTTTTTTTTTTTTTTTTTTTTTTTTTTAATGAGAAGTATTAGTGTAAATGCCTCTAATTGTGGGGTGGGGGAGATGATGCCTCTAGCTTCATTTTAGCTCTCCCCTTTGACCTGGAATCCCAAACCAAAAGCTTTACCCTCCTGCAAATGCCCACAGCCAGCAGTGCCCCTACCCCATTGCTTCTACACTCATCAAAGGCCACATAGCCTGGCTTGGTATTTCTAATCAACTGAGGCTCCCTTGGTCTTCCCAGACTCAGACCCTTGCCTTACATTGTTCAGGTGGTAAATTTCTCTGATTCCTTCTGAGGCTCCAGCCAAATCTAGCTAGCCACTGGTTTCCCACTTGGTGTTTCTGAGGAGCTAGCCTGGAGATGTTTGTTCTTCACACAAGTTAATCCCTGTCCTGGAGGCTTGCTTCAGATCTTCACAAGTTGAACCAGAAGAACCTCTGTTCTTCCCCAAGTTCTCTTGATTTTTTATCTGTCTGTATTATCCCTGAAGCACAAATTTGTTCTGTTTGTAGAGGGAATCTGGAAAGCTTGAAATTTACTGACCTATTCCACCATCTTCCCAGAATTCTTCCTGTCTGATATGTTATATATGTACAGTCATTTTAAACATATTTCCATATTAGTCATGTCATGAAAGAAAAATCAGAATAAAAGGGAAAAATACAAGAGAAAAAAGAAAACGAGAGAGAGAGAGAGAGGAGAGAGAGAAAAAGAGAGAGAGAGAGAGAGACAGAGAGAGACAGAGACAGACAGAGAGAGACAGAGAGAGAGAAATAAACAGTATGCTTCAATTCACATTCAGTCTCCATAGTTCTCTCTCCAGATGCAGATAGCAATTTCTACCCAGTCTTTTGGAACTGTCTTGGATCATTGTATTGCCAAAAAGAACTAGGTTATCATAATTGATCATTGCATTATTTTATAAATCAAGGAATTTTTGGCTTTTAAAGTCCTTCAGAGACTGGGCCTTTTCAAACTTTCCTGTGTTCTTAACTCTTAATCCCTTTTACTCTATGTCTTACTGAGTGTGGTCTCCTTGTTGTTCAGGACCATGCTATTCTCCAACTCTTATCTTTGCATTTTTACTGATTTTCCTTCATGCTTGGAATGCTCTTCTTCCTCTTCCCCACATCTTGGCTTTTGGGGCTTCCTTCAGATCTTAATTATAATTCCATCTTTGACAAAAAGTTTTTTCTAGTCTTCCTTAAATTAGTACATTCCCTCTGAAATTGCCTCCAATTTATCTTGCATGTTTATAATTTGCACGTTTGTTTTCATGTTGTCTTTCCCAGTAGATCACACCCTCCATGAGGGCAGAGAAATTGTTGTGTTTTATCTTTTTTTTCTATTCCCAGTGCTTAAAGAAGTATCAGGTCCATTAAAAAGCCCTTTAAAAAGGCTTGTTGACTTGATTTTTTTGTACAGCATCCTCTATCCCAAAACTCCATATTGATGGATTTTTAGAAATAGGATACAGTTTCATGATTTCATTTGCCAACCTGGTGAAGCTATTCTCAGAATTTTGTTAACTATTTTTAAATTCAATTATCAAAATTTCAAAAGGCCTAAATTCATTGAAACAAAGTATTTTCTGGCTAAAAGGCTGCTAAGACTACTTGGTTTGCAGACTTAGGGTGAAATTTTCAGTACTCTGTAATGAATTTTACAGTATTGATTAATTCTATTTATCTAAAGGACAAAGCATTGAATTTATCTAAAGGACAAAGCATTGAATCTTTGACTCTTAGAGCTTTTGTAAGCAACATACTTAATGGTTTTTTTTAAAATTTTATTTTATTTAATAATAACTTTATATTGACAGAATCCATGCCAGGGTAATTTTTTTTTACATTATCCCTTGCACTCGCTTCTGTTCTGATTTTTCCCCTCCCTCCCTCTACCCCCTCCCCTAAATGGCAAGCAGTCCTATATTTGTTAGATAGCAACATACTTAATATAAATTGTTCATTATGCCTATCAGGATGGAGATGTGTTCCCCTTATTTTCCCTTTATTTTGAAATGATGTCAACTTTAAAAGTTAATTTTCTGTGTTTTTCTTTTTCTTTTTTTTTTAATGAAATAATTGAGATTGAAAAGGTCACTACTTTCTAAAAGAAGTTATTCTTTCTTTTTATAGTAATGCCAACAAAACTTCAGATCTCCAATTGCCTAATTACCTGATACAAGTCACACCATTCTGTACTTGTTTCCTCAATTGTAAGAATAGGGTTGGGGAGGCAGGTAGGAAGAGAGAATAGGTTGACTGTACAATCTCAAAGGCAAATTTCTAGCCCTAAAATATTGTAAAATTACTATGTTGTTTGAAGTTCAACAGCCTGTATATCTTGTCCAGAAGTGTTTTTGGTAAAATTTCATTACATGTAAATGTTGATTATAAGTCTTTAGAAGGCTGAGGCTATAAGAATACTAATAGGCAATATTCATATGAAGCTCTTCCAATGACTGGTACAATCCCTTGCTTAAAGTAGGCATTTGAAAAGTGTTGGGTTGGATTGAGTTAATAGAACAAAATAATGAAATATACATGCATAAATAAATATACACATACATATACTTCAATAGTAACTTTCAGCATTTCTGAATTCTGATGCCAAAGCACCAATGTTTTCTGAAAAATATAGTTGAAAGAGAAAAGCAAACCAATTCTCTAACAGATTCATGGTACTTTATACATGTATTCTAAATTCAAGTTTTTAATGTTTCATGTTTTTAAAAAGATGGGGCTATTCAGGTTGCTGGAACCACAAATTTAGAGGTGGAAAATACAGGATACAATTTGTAGCAGAACCTTTTTTTATAATTTTATAAATAAGGAAACTATCAGTAACTTGGATTTGAACCTAGGTTGCTTGATTTTAAATCCAGTGTTCTTTGCAAGGAGAAAAATGTGGCTCTCTATTATTTCCAAGGCAATAAAATTCAAACAGAAAATAATAGATCTCTCACAATCTAACAGTACTATGCTTTTGCAAATTCATCTCATATCAAGCATAAATTATGCTCTAATAAAGCTGAATTCCTCTGATCCATTGTCTAGCGCAAAACAGATGCTTAATAAACACATGCCATTTACTTTGTGCCTACCCAGATTAGACACTATGCTTAGACTATCCTTCTGGATAGTTTAATTCCCATCTCTTCTTTAAAAAACATTTCCCAATTTCACTTAATTCCACAAACATTTACTGAGTACCTGGCGATGTGCTAGGTTCTGGAGATACAAAAATAAGATGGCAGAATTGTTTCCATATAGAAACTTACCTTCTCTAGGTAAGAAAAATGACATGAATGCTAGGAAGAACATACAAAGTGGCAAATTCTGAAGACAAAGTTTAATAAATACAAAGCTCTCAGCTACTGGGATAAAGACTCACCATATGACAAGGTATTGGGAAATATATTTCCTTGTTATTCAGTTGTGTATAATTCATCATGATTCCATTTGGGGCTTTCTTAGCAAAGATACTGAATAATTTGCCATTTCCTTCTCCAATCCATTTTACAAGGTGAAGAAACTGAGGCAAATTGGATTAACGACCTTCTCAGGGTTACACAGCTAATTAAATGTATGAGGTCAGATTTGAACTCAAGAAGACAAGTCTTCCTGACTCCAGGTCCCATATAGACTCATCTTTTTTCCCCTGACTAAACAAATGGATCCTTTCTGTTATTTTTCAAACTCTGATGCAATCCTTAAATGTTAATTAAATATGTCTTCTTATATCAAAACTATGCACAAGAGAGAAAAAAAAAAACAGAATGAGGGAGAGACAGAAAGAGACAAAGACAAATACACACACACACACACACACACACACACACACACAGAGAGAGAGAAGCAGAGAAAGACAGAGAAACAAAGATAGAGACAGGGAAAGAGACAGAAAGACAGGGAGAGAGATAAATTGAGAGAGACACACAGAGAGACAGAGAAAGAAAGAGGTGGCTGTCATGGTATTTTCTGGCCATTGTCAATGATACTACTAAAAAGTACAAAGTTGTCATGTTATTTCCTGAAATATCCTGGCTGAATGTTTCTATAACTAAAAACTCCATCTACAGAATTGGAATCAATCCTTCATCCAAAAGTCTTGATATTTTCTTATGTTAATCTTTGTGCCTGATCCCCACTCCTACCCATGAGATAGCACAGAAAAATCAACTCATAGAAAATACAGATAAAAACTTGTTAAGGCACCTTTTTGTAGAACTTTTGTTTTTTGTTAATCTTTGGATTCTGATCCTTCACAGGAAAGATTTTTCTCCTAAAGCAAACTTATCATTCTTTTCAGCCTTTGGCTTATGATGCCTCCCTGGAGAGAGATTACTGATTCCAAATTTAGACACTTATTATTCTCTGAGAGCTGTTTATGAAGCTGCTTTAATTAAGTGCTGAGCTCTTTATCTGACATGGGCAACTGGAATTAGACCTCACATCCTCATGAAGGCTATTTTGTAATGAATTCTCAAGTGTTTGCTTTACTCAGAGTCAGTAGGAAATTGGCTTTAATGGTCACTGATAGCATCCTAACTCTGCGAAACTCACCTCTTAGCTTTCAGTGATTGGAAGTGATAGTTCACATTCTGAGCTAAAGTAGAATTGGTGCTCTGCCTTTGACATCAGCTCATGATCTTCTTGAGTACTAGATATTCCTGAGCTGAATGTGGGGACATCTTATATTTTTGAAAAGGCATATTTTCTTTTTTTATGAATGCCTTTTTATTTTTACATTATGTTCTTTTTTAATACATCCTTTCCCCTTCTCTATCTAGCAGGATATTCTTTGTAACAAGTATTTTAAAAGAAAATCTATTTTCGTGAAGAGATTAGGTTGATTATTAATAAGCAAAAACAAACTGTTGTCAAGCATTCTTTCCCCCTCCCTTCTACCTTCCCCATCTACTGAGAGGGAAAAGAGAGAAAGAAATACAGAATCTCTCCATCAAAAAAGCAGTCAACCAAAGCAAGTTCCCACACTGTTCATGTCCAAAAATGCATTTCTTGTTCTGCATATGAATCTATCATCCTTTCTGTCATGAGGTGAGTAGTGTTGTATTAAAAAGTTCAGTTAATTCTGTCTTTTGCCAACAGCATTCCAAACCCTCACAGGCAGTTATTATAATAGAGATCTCCAGACCACATCTGACTAGGAGAAAAACTTTCTGGATATTTGTGATTCCTCTCCAGGCTGCACTGCTGATGCATCTCCACAGGACTTTGTCTACCATGCCAAAGAAACCTTTTACTGTGGAAGGTCACTCTACCCTTGGATCCCCTCCAAATCTTAGGCCTTGCTTTCAGATTAGCTAGTTTCTCTCTCTCCAATTTAAGGTCAACCATGTCTTTATTCTTCTCCAGGAGGCATTCCTGACTCTCCACAGAACTGCCTCTACACTGGGTGACTTCATTATCATCCCCACCCCTACCCACAACTCTTGACTGACACCTCCTTTTATATGTGTGGTCTTTTCCAATGGAGTATGTAATTTTGCTTCCTTGTCCATAATAAAAAATTAATAAATTTTTGCTGACATTTTTTTTTGGTTTGACTAAATGTCACATCCAGTATGCATCAAAGATAGAACTTGAACCCAGTTTCCCCTGGTTTTAAAAGGGAACATTTCTGATTATTTAAAACATTTCTTTCAAATCTGTTTGGAAGAGAACTTGTTGGTTTGATTTTTGAGACTGTGTCGGTAGTGGGTAGAGTGCCAGGCTTGGAGCGAGGAAGTTGTAATCTTGCTGTATTAGCTATGTGACTAAACCAATCACTTAACATCTCTTGGCCTCAGTTTCCTTACTCATAGAACAGATGTAATAATTCATATCAAATGCTTATCAAACCATAAAAGCTATGTAAATTTCAAGTATTGTCATTAAGATATTTTTGTAATGGAAACCAAGGAATGTAAAGGCTTTCCTTTTTTTAAAAGAAAGGCTATTGCTCAACTGTGACAAAATATCAGGTTTACTTACATAATATAATAGCTATCCTCAGAGTTATCATAAGAGTTTTTTATAAAATATTAAAGAAGGTTGATTAAATGTCTAATAAATAATTAGAGCATGAAATTAGTCAGCTAGTTTTGGTACCAAATTCTACACAATATATGTAAATTTTAAAATGTTCTTATAATGTATATAGTTTTTTCCCTTAAGATGTAGTAGATGGACTTGAAATTATAAAAATTTGGGTTCAAATCAAGTCTCATACTTACTAGCAGCATTTCCCTCGGAAAGTTATGTATGTGTCGTGGGACATAAGCAAGGGATTTTTCATACTAACAAAATTGAGATCCTTCAGGTATTCATGAAAAAATTTCAGCCTATTTTAACTTAAATGTCAGAGTGATAATCAAATAACAAGCAAATAATAGTCTTTTCCAGGTAAGGAAAAGAATAACTATAAGCACTATATCTATAGTGCAGTTTGAAAATTTTATTATTTTACTTTGAAAGATACATTATTTCATTAGCCAGAATACTTCTTCTAGAGTGCAGCTAGTGATGCTTCCAAATTTCATAAGGTACAATGACCAAAAAATAATAGCCAACTTTAGGATGATGAACCTTACTCACTTAGTTAGACTTGTCCTACTATATCAGGCACATTTTTTAAAGCATCTCCAGCTAGAGATCTATTGATATAGTCTCTGAGAACCTCATGTTATTTTTATCCAGCAATAAAAGATTAAAGGAGATCTTCAATTCTATCATTTATACATAATTATAAGAATTATTGCTATGTTTAAGGGGATGGGACATTCATCCCACTATTTTTTCCATATATGACAGACATGGTTTTGATCTATAATCATAATCCTGGGAGAAATCAACCAGTCTAGAAAAGTAGTCAGATTCCTTTCCTCATATTTTGGCTTGTTAAGTCCTTATCCAAGGCCCCAGGGGAAAAATATTTAGAGTTTAGGTTTGGTTCATTAACACAACCTCCTCAAAGAAGGGAGTAAAAAAGTTATTCAATATACAAAATAAATCGGGCTTGAGTCAGATTTTCATCTCTGATACTCAAAGAAGATACAAAATTATACATCAAGTTCAGAATTTTTATTAATAAAATTTAAGCATTCAGTTACTTAAAACTGCTATTAAATTTTTCTTTGAAGTGAAATTAAATCATATATCTTGGGCCAGGAAGCAATTTCCATGACTTTGAAAAGATACTTCTTTTTCCTCTCTCACTGCCATATCTTTTTAGTCATCAAATTTATGTTGAGTGCTTTTTAAAAATTTTTATTTTTTAATGAACAGAAATCCATTATTTCTCCCTCTCACCACTCTTTTCGGTGGGAGAATAAAGAAAAACAAATTCCTTATAATAACTTGTATAGGCAAGCAAAACATATTCTCTCATTGGTTATGTTTAAACAATATATGTCTCATCTGCATCCTAAATCTGTCATCTATCTTTCAGGAGATGGATAGCATGGCTTATCATTAGTCCTTTAGAAACACAAATGGTCCCTGTATGTATCCTAGTTCTTTTTTTAATTTTATTTTATTTCATAGCTTTTATTTACAAGTTATATGTATGGGTAATTTTACAACATTGACAATTGCCAAACCTTTTATTCCAATTTTTCCCCTCCTTCCCCCCACCCCCTCCCCTAGATGGCAGGATGACCAGTAAATGTTAAATATATTAGAGTATAAATTAGTGTATCCTAGTTCTTAGAGCTGTCCAAGTTATTTTTAAAATACTGATATTACTTCAATAAATTGCTCTCATGTTTCTGCTCATTTCATTCTTCATCTGTTTATAAAATGTTGGCAATTATTTTTCTTACATTGATATTATAGTACAAATTGTTCTTTGTTGTTCTCTTATTTGTGGTTGAATGGAGGTAGGGAGAAGAAAAAGAACAGATTAAAAAACATATAAACAATTTTTAATGATCCAGCTGGAATGCCCACTCTAATTGCTGTCACTTTAATCTCTGTAATTACCTCCCATCTACCTGTAGTTTGTTTCCACCTACTTACATGCATGTTGTTCATCGCCTTCCCATTAAAAAATGAGCTGAGGGCACAAACCATTTTACTTTAATTTTCTATCTCCAATACTCTCCAGCTCAATGTGTGACGTATAGGAAGTATTTAATAAATGCTTGATTGATTCATTCATCTTTACTGTTTGAAATGATTTTTTGCTAGGTAATTATACTTAGCATGTATTACTTTTATTTGAGAAATTGGCTTTCCAAATCAAATTTCCATTGGGTTATCTTCTGTGCAAAGGATATGACTTGAGTCTCTAGTTTTCAGACTGCTATTCATTCATCATACACTATACAAAGGGGAAGGAACTAGGATTAAAAAGCACTGAGAAAGGCTTCTTACATAAGATAAAATTGTAGCTGAGACTTGGAAATACACAAGGAAGCTAGAAGTAACAATGAGAAGGGCATATTAGATATGAGGAATAGTCCGTGAGAATTCTGGGAGTGAAATGATAAGAGTGTTCTGTGAGAGAAAAAAGACATAAATCATCATTGTCACTGGATTACAGAATAAGTGGAAGGGGAAATATATAAGAATATAGGAAAAGTAGGAAGAGGTCAGGTTATAAAATATTTTAATCATCAAAGGATTTTATATTTTATCCTACTGGCACAAAAAAGTCATTGAAGTTTAATGAATAAGGAGGAGGGTTGTGATATGGTCAGACATGTGTTTAAAAAAGATCACAATGACATCTAAATAGAGAATCTATTAGAATGAAGAAGGAATTGAGACAGGGAGATCAAGTAGTATGTTGCTTCAATATTCCATGTGTAATGTGTTGATGATCTTACACCAATTTTGTTCCAGAAGAGAGAACAGTCCATTTAATAAGGGACACTATGAAGTAGAAATAACAGGATCTGACCAAGGGTAATCCAGTCAGGGGACACAATGCAGTTGGGAGTGAGGAAGAGAAAATGTAAATTTTTAATGGGAAGGCGATGAACAACATGCATGTAAGTAGATGGAAACAAGATACAGGTAGATGGAAGGTAATTACAGAGATTAAAGTGATAGCAATTAGATTGGGCATTCCAGCTGGATCATTAAAAAATGTTTATATGTGTTTTTTAATCTGTTCTTTTTCTTCTCCCTACCTCCATTCAACAACAAATAAGAGAACACCAAAACCCTTATCACAATAAGTATAATGCAATCAAGAAGATTTCCTCATTGGCCAAGCTTGAAAATGTTCATTTTAATTTCTTCCTCTTTCTTTCTGGAGTTGAGGGACATGTTTAATCTTCAGTTTTTTGGATATGTAGTTTGTATTAGCATTGATCATAGTCCACAATTCTTTCAAAAATGTTTTTTTATCTGTAATATTTTTATTATTTTATAAAATTTTCTTCTAATTTTGCTCACTTTGTTCTGCTTATCTAAATCTTAGAAACTGTCCAATTTGTCATTTTTTTCTGGCATAATGTTATTTCTTTATTTTCATAAATCATAATTTGTTTAGCCATTCCCTAATGGGAATTCCCCCCTCCCCCATTTCCCAATAGGAAAACCCCTTGATTTTCAATTTTTGGAGATGTCATAAATATTTCTTATGTATAGATTTTTTTATTTTGTTTTGTTTTTTTGATCTCTGGGATATAGTCCTAGCCATGAAATTAGCTGGATCATATGCAGAGTTCAATAACTTTTTAGATATAGCTCTAAATTGATTCAGTGGGACCAATTCATAGGTCTACCAATATTTGCAGCAGTGTATCTTTCTCTTTGTGCTTTCTTTATATTAAATTTCATACTCATTTTGAACTTAAATAAAAAAAAAATATTTCCAAGTGCAGAAAAAGAAAACAAAGATGATTCAATGTGAAACCATGAATTTCCATTTGATACTGTTTCCTTTTCTAAAGAACTATGCAATAAATACTACACATCATTTTCAAAGCTACCCTGCTTTTCTTCTCTGCTATGTACTTTTTATTTTACTCTTCCTTCCCTCTGCACCCCACACTAGAGAAGGTAATTTTTAAGTGTGTGTGTGTGTGTGTGTGTGTGTGTGTGTGTGTGTGTGTGTAAAAGCATACTATACATAGCTCTATTTATCAGTTCCTCCTCTGGAGGTGTTATTATACCTTCATCCTTTGCAGTTGATTTGAGTATGATTGTAGCTGATTATAAAATTCATAATAGTCATTCAGGGTTTTTCTTCAAACAATATTGCTGTTACTTACACAATGTTGTCTTAGTTCTGCTTATTTAACTTTTCATTATTTCATAGAAGTGTTTCCCTGTTTGTATAAAATTGATCATTTCATTATTTCTTATTCCATATTTATGGCCTTTTCAACTTTTTTTTTCATCTTTTTTTCTCAGCTGTGCCAGTCTGATGGAAGGGAGGTGGAACTTCAAAGATATTTTCATTTTTATTTCTCTAGTCATTAGAATTATAGCATTTTTTGTTATGACTGTTGACAGTTGGATTTTTTTCTTACAGAACTCCCCATTCATATCCTTTGGGTATGATTAGGGAATAGATGTTAGCTTCTTAAATTTGAACCAGTTTCTTTTTTTTTTCTTGGAGGAAAAAGAAATTTTTATTGGAGACACATATTGCAAAGATTTCCTCCCTCCACTTTCCTTTACCCAAAGGACTTGGTTCCCTTCTAATTTTAACTATGCTCAATTTTTAGCACAAAACATTAAAAAATTTTTATGTAACCAAATTTTGTTTTTTAATCTTGCTTGATCCTTTCTATTGCTTGTTTTGCCAAGAACTCTTCTATATCAACAGACCTGAAATGTAATTTCTTTCTTGATCCTCTAAGTTGTTTATGATGCAACCTTTTTTTTTTTTTTTAATTTAGGTCATATGTCTATTTGGAGCTTACGATCTTGTTAAATTAAATGAAGCTTTGAACTAAACCTAGTTTCTGTCAGCTTTCTAGTTTTCCTGGAAGTATGTCAAATAGGGAAGTTTTCCTCTAGTAAATAAGGAGTTTGGGTCTATTAAAGACTATTTACTTCTGTACATTCTATACATGTACATGCTGTACATGTATATTCTAATTCATTAAGTAGAGATTAGTCTATTTAAAAACAAAAAATGTTACCAAATTTCTTTGTTGTTAAGTATTTTGTAATGCATTTTGAAATTTGATATTGCTAGATATCCTTCCTTTCTACTTTTTTCTTTCCCCTACTCTTGAGATTCTTGATCCTGTGTTTCTCCAATTAAATAGAGATGCATTAATTGCTCATGAATAAATAGAATTAACCTAACTAAGATGATAATGATGAGGGATAGATATGGGGTACCTAAATGAAATTAGGGTTTAGTTGAGGTCTAGTGTCAGGTTTGGGGTACGGGGAGTCAAATAGAGATCCCCTGCAAGCCCCTTGGGTTCGGCGCAAGGATATTGTGTTAAATGAAGTCTAGTGGTGGCGCGAGTCCCCAATAAAATCATTTATTGGCCCGAAAAGCTAGATTGATAAAAGATGTTTATTATGGGGTTTGGAAGTAAGGTTAAGGAAATAGGTGAAGGTAGAGATAGAAGGGCACGGGACACAGGGTTCCAGTGGGCAGAGAGTCCTGTCATGCCAGGCATAAGGCAGGCATGTTTGGGACCTCTGCAGAGAGAGGGATCCAGCTTGGCCCCTTTTATAATGGGAGATTTAGCTAGAGGGGCCTGTGGGTGTAGCCCCAAGTTGGCTTAGATCTGGATAGAGCTGGGACAGGTCCTGATCTTCTACTGGAATTCCAAGGGACCAGGATTTGTGAATCAAAAGGTCTTTGATTGATAATTACATCAACTAAAAGGGGTTGGGAATCAGAAAGAAAGGAATCTTAAAGGGACCACACCCACATCATTTCCTTCTTTTTTCAGATGTGAAATAAATAATTTGACTTTCTTCTCATTTAAAAAGTCAATTTAGCTATTTAGCTTTTTGTTAGTTTTTTTTAAAGGATCCCTATTTCTTTCAGTTTTTAATTTCTGTCTTAATTTTAATTTTTATCCTGTTTTCAGTTTATTTACAAATTCAGAGGTATTTTTTGTTTTTATTTTATTAATTCCTTTAATTTTTAGATTTCTACTTTGAGCTTAATTGGTGATTTTTGATCTGTTGTTCAAGCACTTTTTTAGTTATGAATTTAATTGATTTGTTTATTCTTTTGTTAATGAAGATGTTTAGAGAAGAATGTTCTTTCATGCAAACTATTTAAGTTATATCCCATAAGTTTTGTATGGGGTTCATCAGTGTTATT
Organism: Antechinus flavipes; assembly: GCF_016432865.1. Lineage (NCBI taxonomy): Eukaryota > Metazoa > Chordata > Mammalia > Dasyuromorphia > Dasyuridae > Antechinus > Antechinus flavipes. The sequence goes on along the minus strand of NC_067398.1, from coordinate 594,796,438 downwards.
TTCTTTCATGAAAATTTCTATTTCTATAACTTGTTTAGATTTAGCAATTTTTTAGAATTACATTATTTAATCTTCAATTACTTATAGTTTTTTTTTTTTGAGATCTTTATTTAATACAATTTTGAATTAGGATAAGTGATGTTTAGTATTTCTACTTTTCTACATTTTAGAGAGGATCTTTATTCCCTAATACATTAGCAGTTATTTTAAAGGTAACATTTACAGGTGGAGAGGATGGAAATATTATCTTCTATTTCCATTCAGCAATCACTGGAGAACTATTATCTCTAATTTTCCTAAAGTTTTATGGAGTTCCTTAACTTTTCTCTTGTTTATTCTGTTGTGATATGAGCTCCTTTGGACAGTATGCATGACATAAACCTGTTAGAGGAAAACATGATACCACAAAGATGAAGAATCTCTGCTCTAAGTGTTCAAAAGGCTTATTGAACATTTTCATTAAATCCACTCAGATTTAAATTGGCTAAATGCTAAGAGTAGTGGGAAGTAAGGGATACTCCTACATAACATATGGGCCTCTTAACCTGTTACCTTCTGAATTGTGTCCACAAATCTGTTGTTTCACCTGTTAGCAACTAATGGTGGGAATTTCAAGGCAGAGATGGGAGGAGGAATAAACAGTGCCTGGGAGTTGGGGAGCTTGAGCCTTGGAAGTCTCTTAAATCATAGCCTGTGGGTAGTCTTCAATTCAGTTTGGGAAAGGGACTTTATCTGGGATGGAATTTAACATGAAAATGAGACAAAATGGCAAATGGTTGACCACAACATGGAAATATTTCTTAGAAAAGGATAGCATGAGAAACTTGGAAAATTGATGTTTACATTTGTGACCTTTATCCTAAAATTAATTCTTAGCTTAACATCTGGTTTACAGAAACTTTCTTCATTGGTTCTAAAGGCAATTAGAAATGCATTTCCTGAGATAAAAGGCAAAAATAGAAACTAAGTACAATGAAGACTTAATAAGGAAAAGGCCTATTTCCATATGCCAAACAGCTTTCCTAATAAAATAAAGGCTGGATTGCTTGTGTAATTACATGTATTTCTTAAGTGCCGATGTATATCAAATATTCATATGCATTTATAGATTATATATACTTAACTTTCTTTTTATTCCATTTAAAAAAAGTAATATATGATGGGGAATTTTTGTATTCCTTAAAAGAGAATAGGAATTCATGTATTAATCATTTTTGTTCTAGCTTCCAGTTTTTATCTATTACTTCTTTCCCTCTTCCTCCTAACAAGCTTCACTCTCCTTACCATTTACAAACTTTGATCATCCTACCAATTTTTATCACCTACCAATCATCTTCTATCTCTCCTCTCTCACTGCCAAAGTCCTAGAGCTATCTTCAGATGTCACTACTATCTACTTATTCTTTAACCACCTAGTAATCTGGCTTCAGATTGTTTTTAAATATAAAGTGTAGCACCACACAGTGATTTGGGCACTAGGATTGGAGGCAGGAAAATGGGTTCAAATCCTGACAAACTCTAGGTGTGAGACATTGGACAAATCCCTTAACTTCCGTGTCTCAGTTTCCTTATCTGCAGAATGAGAAGCTTAGATTAGATAGTCCCTAAGGTTCCTCCCAGCTTTAAAACTATACTCCTACTATTCAAATATCCTACTAAATTGCCCTTGAGATAAGAGTATGATAGTCTTTTGGACAGGGAATCATGAAATAAGTTCTCATTTCTTCATGGATGGTAAGTTAGCTGATCTTGAGCATGTCACTTACTTGTTCATAGCTTTGGTTCCTTGTAAAATGGAATTAATGATATTTATAATATCTGTATTATTGGTTGTTAGGGAGAAAATTTATTTCAGCCTTTAAAATCCCATACAAGTGTGTATTATTACTATTTTCTCAATCTTCATATTCCCTGACATTTATACATCCTTAAGCACTGTTGAAAGCTTCATTTCTCTCTGCTAATTCCATCTCCTATGATTTCAGATGTTCTCTTTGTATTTATGTCCTACCCAATAGAGCTGTCTTGTTTTCCTCTGCTGATTCAACTTTTTCCAGCCCCAAGCAATAGAATCACATGGCACAATGCAAGGGAGACTGTATTTGGAGTCAGAGGATAAGTGTTTGAGTTGTGAACCCATCACTTACTGTCTATGTAGTTTTGGACAGGTTTGCTTAAGCTCTTTGATTTTCCATTATCTTTTGGGCAATCCTCAATTTAAATTCTTCAAAATAATGATATTCCATGACTTATAGTCATGTGATACTATCATCTTTATCAGAATGAGTAGCGTTTATACAGCATTAAAGTTTTGCAAGACAATTTGCAAATATATCTCATGTCATGCTTACAATAATCCTGGAAGGTAGGCTTTATTTTTAGCTCCACTTAACAGATAAGGTTAGTGATGCAGACAGATGTTAAGTGCCTAACTAGCAGGTTAATTAGTATGTGAGACTGGAATGAACTTAAGTCTTTTTGACTTCAGTGTTCTATCCAATAAACCATCTTGATGCATCCAAGAACACTGTTAAAATGATAGCTCTTTAGTTAGAATTCATTAAGGTCATTAGGTAATATTAAATATTAGTTACTCAATTCCTCTTTGTTATTTTGAATAATAGTTATTCTGTACTACAACTTGTTTCTTTTACTGAGTATAAAAGAAAAAAATTATAGCCTTGAAAGGCAGGATATATAACATTCCTTCAATAAAAGGTGGTGATTTTTGATAATTCCTTGGTAATGTCATTATACATACACTAGCAGGGGTCCTCAAACTTTTTAAATAGGGGGCCAGTTCACTGTCCCTCAGACTGTTGGAGGGCCGGACTATAGTAAAAACAAAAACTTTGTTTTGTGGGCCTTTAAATAAAGAAACTTTATAGCCCTGGGTGAGGGGGATAAACGTCTTCAGTTGCCGCATCTGGCCCGTGGGCCGTAGTTTGAGGACCCAGTATAGACAAATTCTTAGAAAAAAGAAAAAAAACAAGCAATTTATGCCCTTGTAAAAAATCATCATGAAAGAAATTAGGGTTAATTAATATCAGTAAAAAAATAAATTCAAAATATATAACAGGTAAGTACAAATAACCAGAATGAATACTTACCTAAGACTAATGAGCAGTAAAATTCAGCAAATGTATTAAGTACATACTATATGTGAAGCACTAAGCTAAGCACTAGGGATACAACTAAAAGCAAAGAAGAGAGTCTTTCCTTTCAAGGAGATTATACTCTAATAGGAGAGAAAAGAGCACAAAGTAGGGACTAGAACAATATGCAAATAAGATCTACTTTGAATTTTTGCCAATAACAAAATTCACACAAGTAAGCTCAGATGGCATTCGTCTTTGGACAGATCATCTTAAAAATCAATGGCCAGAACACGTGTACTCTTAAAATTAACCAGTAGAGGGTAGCATAAGAATGGCTAACAAAAAATACTTCTAATTAAATGCAACAACTATTAAAATTTTCTTTTTAAGTCACTGTGGAGAAATAAAAATGAGCACCATGCCATGTGTTGTCTCTCGGTGCTGGATTAATGATCTACTTACAATATTTTGTTTTGTTTTCATTAGGAAGTGTTGCTTTTCATTTTAACGTATTCTGTAGCTAAGAGCTGAGAACTGTCTACCTGGCTTAATTTAGGCCAGAGTCTCATTCAGAAGAGGTTCTGATATAATGAACTTTTGTAGACTTCGGCATCTTAGCCCCTTCAAAATAATATATAGAAATGTTGATTAGACTAATGGGTTAGTGCCTGGATAAAGATTTAGAAGCATTTGCTGATAGTGAAGGAGTATGAGAATAAAGTAATGGGGTAAGAGAAAGAAAGGCTAATCTCAAGTTCAGATTTATATCTTCAATGTCAAATGTGTGAACTGAAACTCCCAGTTACCCATACTATGGAACTATATTGTAAAACAAATAAACAAGCAAAACAAACACATACAAAAACAAACAAACAAAAAACCTTGGTTTATTGCCTTTACAACAAGCTCTTTTTAATAGAGTTACTGATGTGGGTTGGAGAAATATGGAACATAAATGGGCTGGTCACAGACTTGAATCACCCTTTTATGCCTATTATTATGTGTTGTCTTACCTTAGGAAGTGATGAATCATTTATTGGTCAGAATTTAGAACCTCAAAAAAGAAGGTCTCTCAGTTCAGTTCTCAAAGTGGGTGAAAGTAAAGAAGGCCCTAATTTGTTCAAAATCATTATGTAGGTTAGAAGGAATAGAGATAAATATATGATTATTCCAAAAGTTCACTCTTACTGTCACGTGGCCCTAGCAATCTCTAAAGAGCCTATCTGTCATTAATCTCTCAAATTGCCTTTTGTTCTTAGTGATTTTTCCCCATATAAGCTCCTCTTGAGAATTTGACAATTATCCTGCTGAATAAAGAAAAAACCCACAAAATTAGACTTATTTCATGCTTTGCAAAGTCCATCCTGTTCACACATGCTCTTTGTTTTTAAAAGGATTTTGAAACATTCAAATAATGTTTTAAGAAAGCTTATGTGATGGAGCTAGTCAGCACTCATTTAAAGAAAATTTCTATTGACAATGCATACATAGCTAGAAATGTATGTAGGGGAGTATATTAACTTACTTACAAATGTTTTCATTTATAAATAAAACTTAACTTAGCCAGTTTATGGAATTAAAATTGTTTTGCTTTGCTAAAAACAGTTTTAGGATGATTTACAGAATCCTACACTGGAAAGAGCTTCAGATATCACCAGAACTAACCAGAACCTGACAGAGAATTCTCACTGCAATAGTCATAATGAGTGACCACTCAAACTTCAAGGATCTCCAATAAAGGAGAACTCACTTTCTTCCAGACCCCCAACCATAGCAATCCTTTTAATTTTTTTGAAAGCTTTAACTGTTAGGAAGTTTTTGCTTACAAATAACCTAAATTCTTCTCTTTGTATCCTCTATACCTTGCTTCTAATTCTGCCTTGAGGGTTAAACAGAATAAATCTATTCCTATTTCAGTATGACAATATTGATTCCCATTTGAACTACTTGAAGATGGTTAGAACATATCCTTGAATTCGCTCTCTCCCAGGGTGAAGACCTTCAAACATATTAATTTGCTAATATTTTTCAAAGTTTTTTTTTTTTTTTTTTTTTTTTTTTTTTTAGTACTGTGACTACTTAAAGTTGTCTCTTAATCAGTCTAATAAATGGACAATATTTTAATTGGAAAAATCAGTACTTCAGAGATCCAAATATTGATTGCTATGATAGGATTGACATAGGAAAAAAAAACTAAATTAATCATTTTTAAAACTTAAAACTACTCCCTATCTTGTCTTTCCTAACTCTATCAAAAAGTTCCATTTTCCTTCCATGCTCAAAAACTTAGCAATGCTTTTGGCCTCTGATTCTGTTTCTACCTATTTCTGTCTATTCTCATACATTAATACTGCCATTTCTTCCATTGTAATATTTTTTCATGTGGATCTTCCTTTATAGTCTTATGACCCTTGTATCTCATGACAGGCACTGGGAATACTAAAGCAAAAGAAAAAAAAAAGTAGTCTCTGTTCTTAAGGACCTTATATTCCTTAATATGCCCATATATTTACTTATATGTGCCCATTTATACATATATGTGGAGACAGAGACAAAGAGATAGAGAAACAGAGATAGAGAGTAAGATGGAGATAGAACATATATATATTGTATTTGTACAGGGAAGTACTAGTAGTTAGAGATAGGAATCAAGAAAGGCAGTATCTATAAAGATGGGAGTATGACATATTTTGAAAGGATTCTATGAGATAGAGGGGAAGAAATACATTAATGATATGAAGTGATAGTGCAAAAAAGATGAGAGAGTACTATGTTTGAGACAGAGTAAAGGTCATTCTCAATCAAAGAGTGTGGACAGAGGCAGAATCTATACTGAAATTGGAATGATAAGTTGAAACTAAGTTGTCAGGGACTTTAAAAATCAAATAAAAAGTTTATCTTAGGAACCATTAGAATTTTTTTTTTTTTTTTTTTTTTTTTTTGTAAATGGGAATAGTATGAAGAGATCTTTGGCAAATATTGTGGAGTAGAACTGGAGTGTGGAGAGACTTGGAACAGGGATAGCAAACAGGCTATATTTTAGAAGAGAACTGAATTTGTTGCACTAAGGAAGTGACTTTATGAGTTGGGAGAAAGGATTAGTTGATCATTGCAATTTCCTCTAGATTCTCTTTTCTATCTTAAATACAACTCTTATATCAAGTTCCTAATCATGGAATTTAAGGTGCTCTAATATGTGATTCCACATCTACTGCTCTAATTTTACATTCCAGAATCTGCCCTTCAAACCAACATGGCAACATGGTGATTTTTGCCTCTAAACCTATTGTTACACCTTTTCCTCAGTCTAGAATGTCTTTCCTGACCACTTGTCATAGGGCAAATCCTTCTTCAAGACCCAAGCTTCACTTCTATATTCTCTGAAAAGCCTTCTGTCTTGCTATATCTTGATAATGATTCCTGCCCTTGAATTTCTATGACTATTTTCTATACAACATTTAACTCATCATGCAGTGCCATATATAATTATATATTCATGCACACATAATCATAAATGCAGACTTATTAGCTCCCCAATTAGACTGTAGTTTCCTTGACAGTTTTATATAATAATCTATATTTTCACTAGCAGGTGTTTAATAAATGGGAATACACTATGTTGTATTAGATTTGGAGAAAAAAGTCAGTTCTATTCCTTACTTTCTGTGTAACCTTGAGCAAATCACTTAATCTGAGCCTCACTTTTCTAATCTATAAAATAAAAATGTTGGATTCTGAGGTCTTTTTTCAGTTTTAGATTTGTGATCTTATAATTATTAGATAATCATTAAAGTTATTTCCAAGTCTAAATGTGTTAGCCCATTTTAAATTCTAAGTTCTTTTAATTTCTAAATTCTTTTCTCATCTCTGACCAATCCAGAAATGATTCTATTTTTTTTTATATTATTTTTTAAATAACTTTTTATTGACAGAACCCATGCCAGGGTAATTTTTTACAGCATTATCCCTTACATTCACTTCTGTTCCGACTTTTCCCCTCCCTCCCTCCACCCCCTCCTCCAGATGGCAAGCAGTCCTTTACACATTAAATAGGTTACAGTATATCCTAAATACAATATATGTGTGTAGAACCGAACAGTTCTCTTGTTACACAGGGAGAATTGGATTCAGAAAGTAGAAATAACCCGGGAAGAAAAACAAAAATGCAAACAGTTTACATTCATTTCCCAGTGTTTTTTCTTTAGGTGTAGCTGCTTCTGTCCATTCTTGATCAATTGAAACTGAATTAGCTCTCTTTATCGAAGAGATCCACTTCCATCAGAATACATCCTCATACAGTATCATTATTGAAGTATATAATGATCTCCTGGTTCTGCTCATTTCACTTCACTCATTTCATGTAAGTCTTTCCAAGACTCTCTGTATTCATCCTGCTGGTCATTTCTTACAGAACAGTAATATTCCATAACATTCATATACCACAATTTACTCAACCATTCTCCAATTGATGGGCATCCATTCATTTTCCAGCTTCTAGCCACTACAAACAGGGCTGCTACAAACATTTTGGCACATACAGGTCCCTTTCCCTTCTTTAGTATCTCTTTGGGGTATAAGCCCAGTAGAAACACTGCTGGATCAAAGGGTATGCATAGTTTGATAACTTTTTGAGCATAGTTCCAAATTGTTCTCCAGAATGGCTAGATGTGTTCACAATTCCACCAACAATGTATCAGTGTCCCTGTTTTCCCACATCCCCTCCAACATTCTGCATTATCTTTCCCTGTCATTCTAGCCAATCTAACTGGTGTGTAGTGGTATCTCAGAGTTGTCTTAATTTGCATTTCTCTTATTAATAATGATTTAGAGCACCTTTTCATATGGCTATAAATAGTTTTAATTTCTTCTTCTGAGAATTGTCTGTTCATATCCTTTGACCATTTATCAATTGGAGAATGGCTGAATTTCTTATAAATTAGAGTCAGTTTTCTATATATTTTGGAAATGAGGCCTTTATCAGAACCTTTGACTGTAAAAATGTTTTCCCAGTTTATTGTTTCCCTTCTAATCTTGTCTGAATTTGTTTTGTTTGTACAAAAACTTTTCAATTTGATATAATTAAAATTTTCTATTTTGTGGGCAATAGTGATCTCTAGTTCTTCTTTGGTCATAAATTCCTTCCTCTTCCACAGGTCTGAGAGGTAAACTATCCTATGCTCTTCCAATTTATTTATACTCTCATTCTTTATGCCTAGGTCATGAACCCAATTTGACCTTATCTTGGTGTATGGTGTTAAGTAGGTCAATGCCTAGTTTCTGCCATATTAATTTCCAATTTTCCCAGCAATTTTTGTCAAATAATGCATTCTTATCCCCAAAACTGGGGTCTTTGGGTTTGTCAAACACTAGATTATTAAAGTTATTGGCTGTTTTGTCCTTTGAATCCAACCTATTCCATTGATCAACTAGTCTATTTCTTAGCCAATACCGAATGGTTTTAGTAACTGCTGCTTTATAATATAATTTTAGATCTGTTCCAGCTAGGCCACCTTCATTTGATTTTTTTTTTTTTTTTCATTTGTTCCCATGAAATTCTTGACCTTTTGTTTTTCCATTATGAACATTGTTGTTATTTTTTCTAGGTCATCAAAATAGTTTTTTTTGGGAGTCTGGTGTAGCGCTAAATAAATAGGTTAGTTTAGGTAGTATTGTCATCTTTATTATATTTGCTCACCCAATCCAAGAGCATTTAATATTTTTCCACTTGGTTAGATCAGACTTAATTTGTGTGGAAAGTGTTTTGTAGTTTTGCTCATAAAGTTTCTGATTCAGAAATGATTCTAAATAACAGTTACAAACTTCAGGTTCTCTTCTCATTCTGGTCCTAGGGGAAAAAAAAAAGGAGTATATTATGACAAAAAAGATTCAGAAGAGATGGATTTGAGAACCGGCTTCCAATGCTCAGTTTTGGTATTAGTAAAATGAATTTTTTAAAGACAGGAGTGTATTTTGCTTCAATGTGCTTTAAGATGTGAACTATTAATGTTATTGGAGAGAAAAAATTAATTTTGGTTATATGAATATAGTCCCATTTTATTTTTCCTAGAAATAGATAATCACCAAAGTCCTTTATTTTCCAACAATTGGACAGATGTCTTAAATGAACAAAATTTTTAAGTTATTAGCTTTTGCATATGTCTTCATCTTCTGGTGTAATGGGAAAGACCTTAGCCTGAAAACTGAAGGACTTTTGGTTTAGTCCATCCTATTCCTCAAATTCATTGTAGAATGTTAAGCAAGTAACTTTTCTGACTCTCAGTTTCTTAATGTATTAAAATGAATGAGTATAATAGATCTCTAAAATGGTGGTGTTATTTTGTTATTTATTTATTTTTGTACTTAATAGCTTCCCCCCCACCAATTACATGTAAAGATAGTTTTCAACATTAATTTCTGTAATTAATTGAGTTCCAAATTTTCTCTCTCCCCATTCACTCCCTCTCCCCTTCTCAAGACAGCAAGTAATCTGATATAGGGTTTGCATGCACAATCATATTAAATATATTTCTATATTAGTATGTGAAAAGAAGGATCAGAACGAAAACAAACAAAAAACTCAAAAAGGAAACTATTTCAATTTGAATTCAGATTCCATTCAAAAGCTGGAAGTGGGTAGCATTTTTAATCATAAGATTTTTGGAATTGCCTTGGATCACTATTTCTGTGAAGAGCTGAATCTATCATAACTGATCATTGCTCAGTGTTGCCAAAATGTTCTCCAGTTCTGCTCACTTCATTCAACATCAGTTCATGTAAGTCTTTGCAGTTTTTTTTTTTTTTTTCTGAAATGCACCTGCTTATCACTTTCTATGGAACAATCGTATTCCCTTACATTCATATATCACAACTTGTTTAGCTGTTCTCCAATTAATGGGCATCCCCACAATTTTCTACTGCTTGTCGTCACAACAAGGTTCCTATAAATATTTTTTTCTCCTCTTTTTTTATGATCTCTTTGGGATATAGATCTAGTAGTGACATTACTAGATCAAAGGGCATGCACAGTTTTATAGTCCTTTGAACTAATTGTTCTCCAGAGTTCTAAATTGCTCTCCAGAATGACTGGATCAGTTCACAATTCTACCAACAATGCATTGTGTTCCAATTTTCCTACATCTTCTCCAACATTCATTATTTTCCCTTTCTGTTAAATTAGTCAATCTGATAGTGTTGAGTTGGTATGTCAGAGGTATTTTAATTTACATTTCTCTAATCAATAGTGATTTTGAGTATTTTTTCATATGATTATACATAGCTTAAATTTCTTCATCTGAAAACTGCCTGCTCAATCCTTTGATCATTTGATCACTGGAAATGACTTGTTGTATTCTTATAAATTTGATTCTCTTCTCTATAGATTTGAGAAATGAGGCCTTTATCAGAAAAAAAAAAAAAAAAAAAAAAAAAACCTGACTATACAAAATTTCCCTGAGTTGTCTGCTTTTCTTCTAATCTTGAATCCATTGACTTTAGTTATGCAACCCCTTTTTAATTTAATGTAGTTACAATTATCCATCTTGCATTTCCTAGTGTTCCTTATCTTCCCTTGGCCATATAGCCACCTTTATTTGCATTTTTTCCCATTAATTCCCTTGATATTCTTCACTTTTCGTTGTTTCAGATGAATTTTTTTTTAACTCTATAAAAGGGGTTGGGTTTTTTTGTAGTTTGATTGATTCTAAAGTATTTTCTGGTTTAAAAATGCTGTCCTAAAATATGAACATTTCTGCTCTCTTGGTTCTTGAGAAAAATAATTCTTTCTTAGCCATTGTAAACTTGCAAAATTAATTTGAAATGTTATCTATTTTGTGACCAATCTCTAAATTCTTCTAAAGTCTTTTCCAAGTATAAACTTAATAGTCTAAATGGTCCCTTGAGGAGACTTGAGTGTCCACCAAGTTTACCTAAACTGCTACCATATGTCAGGTATGGGAGGCAAGAGTAGGATGGAGGGAAAACAACTAAGACCAATATGTACAAGAAAAGAAAAAAAAGCTGAATTAAGAAGCATGATTTTTTGACAACCAGAGAAGATGTCTGGTTTGTCTGTACTCAAAAACTGCTTCTAGAATAATAAATTATCTATGAATTAGGAATTTCTTCAGGAAAATTATAGCATCATAGAATGGCAAGTACAATAGAGATCATTTAACTATGTCAGTTGTGAACTCACTTTGCAATATTCCTAATTATTGATCTTTTACACTGCTCAAGAAGACTTTCATTATTGTAGAATTCACTATTATGCAAATCATTCTATTTCAAGGAAAGTTCAAATTATTGGAACTTTATTTATTAGACTGAGACAAATATCTACTTCCTTATAGTTTTCAGCCATGGGTCCTAGTATTGCCCTTTGGGGTGAAGCAGACAAAAATTTCTCTATCTTTTACATGATAATTGTTTAAATATCAAAGGAAATTATCATACTCTGTCTTTTTTCTTTTGTCTTTTTTTTTTTTTTTTATCTACTAAGGAAGAGGAATGTATGGAATATTCGGGGAGGACTTCTATCTCTGGTGTGAGAGCTTGCCTGAATCCTTTTCAGGGTCTGTTATCCAGCTTTGTTGTTCACCTTCATCCAAATTTCACCTGTGTTTCCAAGAAGCTATAGCAGTCATAGCAGATAAGACAAGTTAAACTAGGTGAAGTGTAACCAACAAACCTCAAACCCATCGGTGAATTAGGAGATATATATCTATATATCTATATATATCTATATAGATATATCTATATATCTATATATCTATATCTATCTATATCTATATCTATATCTATATCTATATCTATATCTATATCTATATCTATATCTATCTATCTATCTATCTATCTATATATATAGTTTTGTCTTGCTGCTGAGCTTGGATGACTGTGAGACTGATGACTTTGTGCAACTTTGCCTCATTTAAATTCAATTCACAAGAGATGACCAATTATATTCTTGATACTTTTTGAAAATGAAAGACAAACAACAACTCAGTGAAGAAAGTTAAGGCAGAAGAGGTAACTGAAATCTTGAAATCCAGTCCTAGGCTTATTGAACAAGCATATATTCTAGCTCCCATGTGTCTGTAGATGTCATTGCTGATGGAGATGGAAAGGATGAGAAACCCTTCTCTTTTCATTGGAAGACCAACGGTGAACTGGCAAGGGCTCAAAGTTAACAACTTTAAAAATAAAAGAAGGATGAAGCCTCTCTTTTATAACTTACTGGGTAGCTCATCTTGACCCATTGATCAGTCATCTTGAATGTATCTTCCCAGCTGCTCACACTAAAGAAGCAACCAGGAGCCATATGCTATTTATGCCCAAATCAATCCCATGGGAAATGCTCCAATCCACTACCTCTACAGAAACATGCTCATTTCTTCCAACTAAGAATCAATGGAATTGTTTTGAGTCTGTTTGTATCTCATCCTTCTTTGGATTTATTCCAGTTTGTCAACGTCTTAACTAAAATATGAGATACAAAAAAAGTATTCCATATGTAGTCTAATAGGGTAAAAAACACAATGTAATTGCCACTTCTCTCACTCTAGAGGCCATACTTTTATTAATTCAGTCTAAATTCTCATTTCACTCTTTTTAATGATCACATCACATTGTTCAAATTGTGCTGAGCATGGAGGCTGCCAAACTTCCCAGATGAAATTGTTTCCCCCATTCCATAGTAGGATGGTTATTTTTTTAATTTTTAAAAGTTCAGAAATTGAAATTGATTGAAGTTCACTCTAAGATGAGAACTATTTTCTGGATATTGAGAATTCTTTTTATCTCCATTTTGTTCTCCAATATATTAGCCATTCTTGCTGAGCTTCATTTCATCCAGATTTAATAGGCATGCTAAATGTCTTTCTAAATATCAGTGGCTTAAAAAAAATTATGTTCAAAGAACAGGTTTTTAAAAAAGAATTGAGTCAAAAGCAGAGTAATATGCCACCCCACTAAGGAACTCCCACTTGAGTGACATCAATCTATTAGTTAAACCTTTGGATTCAATGATTTAGCCAGTTTTGAATACACATAGCTCTATTATTATATATTCTCTGTCTCTTCATACTGTCATAAAGAATGTCATGAAAGCCTTTGTCAAATGTCTTGCTGTAATCCAAGCATATTATGTCCACAGCAGTTCCATGATCTACCAGTTTGGTGACCCTGCCCAAGACAGACTGGCATGACTTATTCTTAATGAACCTATGCTGACTCTTAATGATTAACTCTTCTCCTTCTATGTGCTCATAAAATATCACTTTAAAAATTCATCCCTGAATTTTTCCAGGATGATTCTTCATCACACTCACAGTCTGAACTCTGCAATCTTTTCCTCTCTTTGAAAATGGGCACATTTTCCAGAGGCACCTCTCTCATTACCTACCATTTCTACAAGATTATTGATAGCAGTTTAGTAAGGACAGCTGTGAGTTTTTCAGTATCTTGGGAAGGTCAGGTCTGGTGAACTCATGGGTGAGGGGTGAGATATCTAGGTGCTGTCTTGCTATATCTTCATTTTATACCAAAGGAATGAGAGGGAGAGAGAATTAAGAGGGGATTGAGATCACAGATAAGTGAAGAGTTTAAATCACCTAGCTCAGATGAATTATATCCCAGAGTACTGAAAATAACTTGCAGATGTGCGAACTGAATGCATAGGCACACACTCCCACCCACAGACTTAGGGTGTTAAATCTTAGTCAATTTCTTGTGAGATTCCTTATCCAAACTTGGGCACAACTTTTTCTTTCTTTTCTTTCTTTCTTTTCTTTCTTTCTTTCTTTCTTTCTTTCTTTCTTTCTTTCTTTCTTTCTTTTTCTTTCTTTCTTTCTTTCTTTCTTTCTTTCTTTCTTTCTTTCTTTCTCTCTCTCTTTTTCTCTCTCTCTTTCTTTCTCTTTCTTTCTTTCTTTCTTTCTCTCTTTCTTTCTCTCTCTTTCTCTCTCTCTTTCTTTTCTTTCTTTCTTTCTTTCTTTCTTTCTTTCTTTCTTTCTTTCTTTCTTTCTTTCTTTCTTTCTTTCTTTCTTTCTTTTTCTTTCTTTCTTTTTTCTTCCTTTCTTCCTCCCTTTCTCCCTCCTTCCTTCCTTCCTTCCTCCTTCCCTCCCTCCTCTCTACATCCCTTCTTCCTCCCTCCCTCTTTTCTCCCTCCCTCCTTTCTCCCTCCCTCCTTTTTCTCTCCCTCCCTCATTTCTTCCTTCCTTTTCTTTCTTTCTTTTCTTTCTTCCTTCCTTTTCTTTCTTCCTTCCTTTTCTTTCTTTCTTTCTTTCTTTCTCTTTCTTTCTTTCTTTCTTCTTTTCTTTCTTTCTTTCTTCTTTCTCTCTCTCTTTTTCTCTCTCTTTCTTTCTCTTTCTTTCTTTCTTTCTCTCTTTCTTTCTCTCTCTTTCTCTCTCTCTTTCTCTCTCTTTCTTTTCTTTCTTTCTTTCTTTTCTTCTTTCTTTCTTTCTTTCTTCTTTCTTTCTTTCTTTCTTTCTTTTCTTTCTTTCTTTTTCTTTCTTTTCTTTCTTTCTTTTTTCTTCCTTTCTTCCTTCCTTCCTCCTTCCTTCCTTCTTCCTTCCTTCCTTCCTTCTTCCTTCCTTCCTTCCTCCTTCCTTCCTTCCTCCTTCCCTCCCTCCTCTCTACATCCCTTCTTCCTCCCTCCCTCTTTTCTCCCTCCCTCCTTTCTCCCTCCCTCCTTTTTCTCTCCCTCCCTCATTTCTTCCTTCCTTTTCTTTCTTTCTTTCTTCCTTCCTTCCTTCCTTTTCTTTCTTCTTCCTTCCTTTTCTTTCTTTCTTCCTTCCTTCCTTTTCTTTCTTTTCTTTCTTTCTTTTCTTTCTTCTTTCTTTCTTTCTTTTCTTTCTTCTTTTCTTTCTCTTTCTTTCTTTCTTTCTTTCTTTCTCTTTCTTTCTCTTTCTTTCTTTCTTTCTTTCTTCCTTCCTTCCTTCCTTCCTTCCTTCCTTCCTTCCTTCCTTTCCTTCCTTTCCTTCTTTCCCAAATAATAGCATCACTATATAAACTCAGTGAGTGAGATGTCCAAAATGTGTTACTTTCCTCGTGTTTCATGACATTTAAAATTTCCTTTGCTAGGGATTGGATTATTGGCCTGATCTAGGGTTTTTGGGGAAAAAAAAACAAGCAACTTTTTTCCTCTGGTAAGATCATTACCGAAGATGTATGTCTTCCCTATAGCCAAAATTCATGGTTGTGCCTTGAAAACAAAAAATACAACATTGTACCTCCTACTGAACTTAACCCAAACAGAACTCACTATTTTTAACCCAAAACCCCTCCTTCATTTCCAATTTTCCTATCACTATTGAGAACATTACCATTCTCCTCTTCATCAGTATTGCTGCCCTCTACTGCTCACTCCCATGAAACTTATTGAAACTAAACTTGTCATTTCTACTTTCAAAATAGTTCTTAAGCCTTATTTCCTTGCATAGTCACCACCCTAGTACATACCCTTCCTCCCCCTTCCCCAAATTATTGCAATAGTACCCTAATTTGTCTCCTGGGCTCAAATGACTTCTTAGCCTAAACCACTCTCTTCTCAGCTACCAAAGTAATTACCTAAAAGTGCAGGTTTGACCACATTTCTTTTCTATTTGATAGATTCCAATGGCTTCCTATTATCATTAGAATCAAAGATAAACTCCACTTTTTGACTTTTAAAGTCCTTCACAATTCAAATCCTTTCTATGATCTTTCCATTCTTATACTTTACTTTCCACCTTATACCCTATACCTTAGCAATTCTGCCCTGGTTGCTGTTTCTTGCATGAACACAAAATCTCCTGACTATATAGTTTCACTTGCTGTCCCTCAAGTGTACAATATTCTCCTTTATCATGCTACCTCTTGACTTTCCTCCAGACCAAATCTCACTTGTGCAGGTTTTTTCTGTGTTCTGTAACTGAACCAATGCCTCAGGTTTGCCATGAGAAAGAATGCTTTCCCCAATTCTATTTCATGACTTACTCATTGATTTTCCATCAGAAATAGCAACACATTGTTACTGAAGATTTTGTAAAGAGTTAATATTCAAAAGAATTAGGTGAATTTAGTTTGTGGGTTTTTTATTTTTTATTTTTTTTAGCAGATTGTAATAAGATGGTGGATTTTATAATACAATTAAGCAAAAAAAAATCTTTTTTTCTGTATCTGACTTATTGAAAGGTGAGTCTCTTTACAATCTGACTTCTGACTCCATCATTCAATTAAATTTGTTTTCTACAAGGTCACCAGTGATCTCTTCCCAAGTTGAGTGGTTTTTAGCTTTGTTCTTGGCTTCTCTGCATTATTTGGCATTGTTGAATATCTCTTTCAATATACTCTCTCCTTCCTGAATTTCCATAGTACCACTCTATTGTGGGACCTTTCCTTCCTATCTGAGATTCTTTTCAGTGCCCTTCACATGATCATCTTCCATGTCCCACTCTCATTCAGATAGGTATAACTATAAAATATTTCCTTTTCTCTTTCGATTCTACCTTGGTTGCTCTCAAAAGCATGCATGGCTTCAATCACTTTCTATTAATTATGACATGAGTAATCATTCTATGACTATCTTTTCTATGCTGATGACTTCCACATTTGCACATCCAGCCATCATCTCTCTCCTTTGCTCCAATCCTACATTTTTTTTAATTTTCATTTTTTATTTTCAAAACATATACACGGATAATTTTTTTTTTTTAACATTGACCCTTGCAAATCCAATCCTATATCTTTAACTCCTTCTAGACATCTCCACTTGAATGTCTTATAAACTTAACATATTCAAAACTAAACTCATCTTTTCTTTTTAAAACCCCATCCACCTACGTAAATTCTCTGTTTTTAATTTCTTTGTTTTTAGGATAACAGCATTATTTCAGTCCTGTAGGTTCATTACCTACTTAGAAGTTACTCTTAACCATTAAAAATAAATTTTTAAAAATATCCTTCTATCTTTCCAATTGAAAGGGGGAAAAAAAGAAAACCCTTGTAACAAATATGTACAATCAAGGACAGCAAATTCCCATATTGGCCATGTCTTAAATATGTGTGTGTGTGTGTGTGTGTGTGTGTGTGTGTGTGTGCAGTTCTGCATACTCAGGCAATATTTTTCTGTTAAGGGATATCATGCTTTATCAATGATATTTGGGGATTGCTTTTGGGTATTGTACCTTTGGGTATTGATCAAAGTTCTTGAGAGTTAAATTTTGTCTTTACAATGATGTCATTATTGTATGTATTCTTTTTTTTGTTCACTTCACTCTGCATCATTTTATATGTTTTTAAAGATTTCTCTAATTATCCCTTCCATCATTTTTTGTTATTGAGGTTGTACAGTCATTTAGTCATGTCCAACTTTTTATAATTCTATTTGAGGGTTCCCTAGCAAAGATATTGGAATGGTTTACCATTTTCTTCTCCAATGGAATAAGATAAATAGAAGTTAAGTGACTTGTCTAGGGTCATATAGAGAGTAAGTGTCTGAGGCTAGATTTGAACTCAGCTCTTCCTGACTCCAGACCTAGAGTTCTATCTATGGTACCACTTAGCTGCCTTCATTTTGTAGTATAATAATATCCAAATATGTGTATATGTCATAATTTGTTTAGTCATTCCTTACTTAATTGATGTGTACTTTCCTAGCTTATTGTTCTTTACCACTGCACATCCACCCATCCAATAATTTGCTATAAATATTTTTGTAAATAATGATTCTTTTTTATTTCTTTGATGATATATAGACATAGGGCTCATAAAGTTATTACTGAGGGTTGTCCTGATTCCTTCATTTACTTTCCCCATTCAATTAATTGACAGATCTTGTCAATTTCTCTTCTTCAACTTCATATCTCTAATACTTCATAGTCATGTGATCTTCATCAATTCACTTACCTAGCTTGGGCCTTATTTTCCCTACCAAAATAGGGATTTGCACTATATATGACCTCTGAGGACCTTTCTAATTCTCTCTCTCTCATTATGTGATCTCTTGAATCTATCCCTTTCTCTTTTTTGATATAACATCTTCTTTTATTTACTCCTTCATCAACTTTTGCTTTGATTATTGAATTGTGCATATATGAATATGATTATGATGTTGGGCAAGTCCAAAGCATGAAAAAAGACTTTCTCTTACATTGAATTGTCCTTCCCCTACACTAAAGGCAAAAGAGTGTAAGATGTTGGCTTTAAATACACAATACTTAACATTTCCCAGAATATCAAAGATGCTTCATAAACAAATTTTGGTTGATTGAGTAGCACCTTACCTACTTTGTACAAACATATTCATTTAATGAGGGGAAGTTGGGAAATTATTAGAAGTGTTCCTATTGTGAAATATGTCCCCAGATTTTTTCCCCCAATCTCTAAGAGACTGACTTTTCCTGTATCGCTAAAGAGTTTTATTCTTCTTAAGGCCAGAAGGATCACTATTTCCCTAAGGAGCTGAAATCATCTGTTTATCTTCAAACCCCAGGTGCAGCCAGGGTGGGCTGTAATGTGATCATTTCTTTTAGTCCTCTCACATTCACCTTAGCCACAGTGTGTGGGAGGCCAATCTCTTAGTGGCTAAAAGACTCATTCATTTTTGGAATGCTTATAGAGTTCTGTAGCTTTGATTAGCTACAAGCACTTATTAAGATGGTTTGTGTAGACCTTTCAGAATAGTAGTTGAGTCAACAGACTTGACCCTGTCCTCTCAGTTCAGAATCCGCCTTCAAAGGTTAGAAGGTTACCATCGGACTCTTTATGGCTTGAAAAGCTATCTTTTTCACTTTCTGGTGAGCAAAATAAAGCCACTTTCATACCAGGAAAATTAGCTATAAAGTGATCTCTTGTAGCATCAGCTTTTAACACTAAGAAAAAAGAACTTTCTTCAATGAATGTCAAGATGTTATTGGAATTTCAGAGAATAATGTCACCATATTTTTTAAATCTTCCAGCAAACACAAAGTCATTACTCTACTTTTTAGTATCTGTTATTCCTATCTTCCCAGCTTCCACTTTTCTGATCAGATAGCAAAGTTAATCCATTAAATCAATAATAAAGAATATTTAAATTTCATTGTATTAACTGGAAAGAAAGTGTTTATCACCAAATGTGTCAAATTGTAAAATAAAATCTTTTATCACTGAGCATCATTGAAAAACTATAAATCACCATAGTTAAGATGGCTCATTGTTTCTCATTCAACCATTTAAATTTGACAGAGAAGCAATGGATAAAAATTGATATGCAGTACATTTTATAATTTGCAAGACATCTTAATATGTCATGTTCTTTGACTTGTACAATAATCCTGTGAGGAAGGCAGTATAGGAATTTTTATGGCCATTTTTCATTTGGATAACTGAGTCTTAGAGCAGTTAATTTCTTTGCTCCCTATCATACTGTTTCTAAGTATCAGAGAAGAGAGTTGACTTCAAATTTTCCTTACTGCAAATTAAATACTCTGTTATGTCAAATTGTCTACTTATTTTTAAAAATTACCAAACTGACCTTATCCAAGGAAATGTAATTTGGATTATAAAATGAATGAGAGTTTCTACATGTTACAGACTTAGGTGTAAATCCTACTAATAGTTACTCCAGTACTTGAGCATGTAAAATGTATGGATTTTTTTTTGTTTGTTTCTTTTTAAAATTTTTTTCCTCACATGTATTTTATTTTATATTTTACATGTATATTAACTTTTTGAATACGTATTTCTTTATGAGTCACACTGGGAAAGAAAAATCAGAATTAAAAAAAAAAACATGGAAAAAGTGAATATAGCATATGTTGATTTAAATTCAATCTCCATAGTTCTCTTTCTGGATGCAGATAGCATTTTTTATCCAAGGTTTATTGGGATTGCTTTGGAGATTTTTTTTAAAAAATAAATTGATAGAATCCAATAGGAAAATCATGGGCCTAAGTGGATATGAAATACTACCAAGATAAGGAAAGTTAGGAGAAATAGATAGTAAAATAAAGGAAACAGATTATTTCATATCGGAAATGTCTGGTCATGATAAACAAAACAATAAATAAAGGCCTCATTTGTGGTGTTCATGAATTTCCAATGTGTAAATTCTTATGCTGAACATTTAACAATCAGCTTTTCTGAACTAGTTCCATGTATTTTTAGGAGTCTCTGAATAATATGAAGAGAGGTAAGAGAAGACAGTATTTTGGACAGATGCTTGGTAAAGGTTTTATAGAAAAAATATAGGCAAAAGTTACTTAAGATGGGAAAGCATAAATGGGTTATGATCTGAACCATTGAACATGGTATCTACATGCAGAAAATTGTAAATAACTAAAAGTTTTGAGATTTAGAGAGAAAAACATCTTTAGACTTAAAAATTTCCTCACACAATTCTAATTCACAGCACAGGAAACATTAAGTATTCATGAGACAAGATTTGTAAAAACCACATGCAAAATTTGGATTTCATAAACTGGTAAATGAATTTTTCCATTTCTAATCATCTGATGTTTTTTGCAATTCTGTGACTATCTCACAGAAGAAATTAGGGTTCACCACAATTTCTTATTTATAGAAGGAGTTAAATAAATGTTGGCTGATTTGAAAGGGATTCTTTATTTAATAAATGAATAGAGCTTACCAGTGCATTTTCTTCAAATAAAAAGTTATTGAATATGCTGCTAGTAACTCAATGTAAAAGAACTTTAAAAAAGCCTCATTTGGGGAAAGGTATATTCATGGTCTATTAGAATTATCCTTGATTGCCTTTCATTTATAAGCCTTCAAAATAGACTCATGTAATGAAATATGATGTTATCATATTGATCATACAAGATCAATAGTCATTATTGGTGAATTTGATGATAGGGATTTGCATGTTCATAAATTGAATATTATGCACTTTTGATGATTGCTTAGAAGTTGATACATTCGATTCAGTTTAAAAAGCATCTATTAAATGCCTACTTTGTGCAAACTACTATGTTGGGTGCAAAGGATATAAAATAAATGAAGAAGTCACTGCTTTCATGTAATAGAGCTTAGAAAAGTGATTTAACCTATTTCAATCTTAGTTTTCTTATCTATAATAAGAGAATTAGACTAGAAAATTTCTAGCTCACTTCCAGCTTTCTATATAATATTCTATAGTAATCTGAGAAGAAAAATAACTTGCAATGTCAATCTTTAGAAAAGGCTGTAATTGGATAAGTGTGAATGAGCTGAGCTTAGAAGAAAGCTACATATTTGAGCTATAGGTTGAGGTATCTCTGCTCTACTTTTGTAACTCTGTCTATCTCTACCTCTCTATATTTCTATCACTATATCCTTATCTCTACCTATCACTATTCTTATCTATATTAATATCTCTATCTATATTTATCTCTTTCTCTACTTATCTATATGTATTTCTATCTACATCCTCTATCCATATCTATGTCTATATCTATAATTTTTAATTTTCATATGGGGAAACTGAGGACCAGTGAGGAAAAAGAGACTTATCAACATGTGATATGCTGAAAGATTGGAAGACACATGAATAGCCTTAAAACAATCTGGTCATGTTTTTACCAACATGTATTTGAAAAAGAGAAAATGTGACATCAATTTACCATCTTTTTTCTAATTGTTGATTTATATATTATGTTGCCCTAATAAAGACACATATGTCTCAAAAATAAAATGTTTGCCACGATCAAGGGCATAAAAGGCAAATATATGAACAGAATGTTTTGTAACTTCTAGTGTAATTCTTCCTCCACTGAACACTTATTCCTGCTCCAATTTCTTTTTTAATTCTTCCTATTGTTAGCATAAAAAATGTGAACATAATTTCTCTTGGCAATTCAATTTGCAGTAAAGTAGTCCTGGCTTTCACTCATTTTCCCTTTGTTCTGACATAGCTTTAAATGTGTACTTAAGTGATATGCAAGCACTGTCTTTAATTAATTGTGCTTAAACCACCATCTGGAAAGTATAACAGAACATCTGTTTTGCATATAGCCACCTAAGGATTATCAAAATCTGGTATTTTAAGTTCTTCGGCAATTTAAATATCATGTGTTAGCTGTACACAAATATAAATGATCTGAAAAGAAATTAAACAAACTGGCTTGTAGTTTAGACCTGTATACATAATACTTGGAGGCAAAGTAAAGTATTGGGTGTGGAAAAACAAGTTCTCTCAAAGACAGGGCATGGTGTTCCTTTCCTAGTTGAATGTGATGAAGAATCTCAATATTGAATGAAAAGAGGCAGTATAGGAAGGCTGGAGAATTATTATGTGATCTCTGTCCTCAAGTAGCTTCAAGTCAGATGGTCAATAAGCATTTTTAAAGTGTCTACCATGTACCAGATTCTGTGCTAAGCATTAAGAATACATAGAAAGGCAAAATATAGTCCTTACTCTGAAGGAGCTCCTTGTCTCACAAAGGAGACAACATTCAAACAATTCTGTACAAAAGCTAAATACACACACACACACACACACACACACACACAACACAACACAATACACACACATACATTCACTTGAAAGAAGCAAGGAAAACAATGAGAGAGAGAGAGAGAGAGACAAAGATAGAAACAGGGAGACAGAGAGAGAGACAGAGACAGAGACAGAGAAGGAAGAAAAAGAAGAAGAAGAAGAAGAAGAAGAAGAAGAAGAAGAAGAAGAAGAAGAAGAAGAAGAAGAAGAAGAAGAAGAAGAAGAAGAAGAAGAAGAAGAAGAAAGAAGAGAGAAGAGAGGGAGGGAAGGAAGGAAAGAAAAAGAGAGAGAGATAGAGACAGAGAGACAGAGAGAGGAGAGACAGACAGAGAGAGAGAGAGAGAGAGAGAGAGAGCACAATCTACCATGGGGTACAGATGGGGAAAAGTTTAACTGAGGGGGCCTTGACAGTGCAGTAAATTTTATAATCTCGCTAGTTCATTTTATTTGTTGAATTTTGGGGGAAGGGGAGGAGGAGGTGGTGTGGATACATTAAACTTAATAAAAAATATTTAAGTGCAAGATGTTAGCAAAATGGATTGAGAGTTGCCGTGCAATCAGGAAGAGCAGAGTTTAACCTGTGAGACAATGGGCAAGTCATTTTATAGCTCAGTACCCTAGACCATATTAGAAAACTATAAATTTCTGAAAAGTCGATGCATCAGTAGGAGTTAGCACTGATTTGAATAAGCCCACATAGTGAAGGCATAGGTCTTGGGCAACTAACAGTTTATATCAAGAAATGTACACACACATATACACAAACATATTACTACACACATACACACACACACACACAAATTACAAATAGTGCATTATGTGAAAAGGTCATTTTCACATGTGTGCTCTACCACTGATCATCTTATTGCATCAAAAAATATACAGTTCTTTCTGTGAATATGATTCTTTGTCATTCCATTGCCATTGCATTTGAGTCTTCATAGCTGTCTCCCACACTAGGAATTCCAGTGCTTATTTCTCTTTCCAATTGACAGTTTTTATTAGCAGCTCTTATTTCACAAATTAGACCTACATTGTTTTACATTAGCCCTTTTTATTATGAAATCCACATGGCATAAGAATAGGCCCTATGTGGATTTTTAGAGGTATATGAGTAGGGGGAGCAATAAGCATTATTTATGAACAATAAGACCGTAATCTTAAGCCAAGTGGAGCATAGAAAAAGAAGTGCTGGTTTTACTAATGGATGTAAATTTTGGCCAAAATATAGTAAGAGTTCCTCAAAACTATGATATATAATATCACCAATGACTCAAATTAAGCCATAGATGAGATGCTTTTCAAACTTGCAGGTGATATAAATCTGGGATGGAGAATTAATACACTGGCTGATGGTCAGGATTCAAAAAGACTTGATGTCCTAAAACTTTCAGATGAATCTGCATTAAAACTGAATGTGATAAATGTACTAATTTATGCCTGTCTAAATAATCAGGTGCCAAACTATACAATACAGCTTCTGTGTCCAGCAGATTCACATGTAAAGAGAAACCAAGCATTCTAACAAATATACCTAAAGGGAGTAGATACAAAACAGTAATGAAACATTAAATCAGAGTCAAGCTTCTTGTTCAGTTTAAGTAATCATTTAATAACCACTTAGCAAAACCCAGACGATAAGCCAGTCAAGGAAACAAGGACAAAATGATTTTATAAGCTGACTTCATAAGAGGCAATAGAAAATACTTTTTCTCTAATGTTACAAAACTGACTTCGTTTCCCACTGGCTGTTTTATTGAGATGTATTAGGCCTGTGATTTGTTACTCCTTTTTAGTCCATGGAAAGGATCCTAAATGTGCTTTTCCACTTCTGTAAATGGTTCATATTATTCATCTAAAAATGTTTTGACTTTCTTTGATTGGAGGTTAAAAGCATGGAGATTATTTTATTTGTCTTATTTTTTTGTCATTAGCCTTATTCAGATTTTTCTTTTTTCTTTGAAGAGGTCAATGACAGAACAGGGTGATGG
Organism: Antechinus flavipes; assembly: GCF_016432865.1. Classification (NCBI taxonomy): domain Eukaryota; kingdom Metazoa; phylum Chordata; class Mammalia; order Dasyuromorphia; family Dasyuridae; genus Antechinus; species Antechinus flavipes. Next base: position 594,771,899 of record NC_067398.1, on the reverse strand, counting down.
CTTAACTGTTGCATAAATTGGATGTAAATGAGGCAGAGTTGCACAAAGTCATCAGGCTCTCTGTTCCTGAGTCATTAACAAAATTCCAGAACAGAAGTTAAGGTGATCAGCAAGCACAGGATTTGGGGTCAGAGAATCTGAGTTTCTGAACTAAATTTGCCTCTTGTTTCTTTGATTTGGGGAAAGTCACTTAAACTCTCTGAGGTGCAGGTTTCTCATCTGCAAATGAGAAAAATGGATTAGATGATTTCAAGGTTCCCTAAAGTTCTAGTCTATGAGCCTATGATAAGTCTGTAGGAAGAAAAAAACATGTATGCACATCTAGGTGTAGAAAGAATAGACTGCTAGGCCTAAAGTCAGAAAGACTTATCTTCCCGAGTTCAAATCTAATCTCAGATATTTATTAGTTTGTGAACTTGGGCAAGGCACTTACTTTATTTACCTCAGTTTCCTCATTTATAAAATGAGCTGGAGAAGAAAATTGCAAACCAATCTAGTATATATGGCAAGAAATGACCCTAAATGAGGTCATGTGAAAAGTTGGGCACTATTGAAAATAACTGAACACAAGGAACATGATAGCTAATTTTTCACTATCTGAAGCATTTTCCTGAAGATGAGTGGTCATTTTGGTCAAATAAACAAAAAAGTTCTGCGTGGAGAACTAGGAGTGATGAAAAGAAGTTTCAAATTAAGACTTGATGTCAATAAAACTTCCTAACAACCTAGAACTATCTCTAAGTGAAATGGCCTGTCTTGGGGTGTTGGAGGTTCCCCATCACTGGAAGTCTTTAAGCAAAGTCTGGATTACCACTTGTGGTTATACAGCAGATAGGAATTTCAATCATTTGAACTAAATGACCTTTGAAATCCTATCCTCTTCAGAGTCTGTAGAAAAAAATCCCAAATAGATTTTTGTGGAACTTCCTTCAGAGCCTGTGGCTTTTGCACCCTAAAATATCCTTCCACTTTGTGATGTCTTGTTCCCATTAGTAAGTTCTTTCTAAAGGCTCCATTTTGGGGAGAGGGCAGACTGGACAACCTACATTCCTCTCTCCTGTCTATTTCTGACTGTCCTAACTTCACTAACATGACAGAGATCATTCTCCCTTCTCTCCCTATTCTCAACTTCTTTTTATTGTCAACACATTAGAATATAAGAGGCCTAAGAGAAGATTCAATCTTTATTTTAGTTTGTTTTGCTTTGCAAACAATATGAATTTACATTTATCTTACTTAGCACAATGTTTAGCACATAGTAAGAACTTAATATATGCTTGTTGGCTGATTCTAAAATAGCAAATTTAGGAGCTAGTTTTGTTGTCAAATAGTCATAACCTAAATTAACAACTTTGTTTTGTCTTTTTACAACTGTGTGGTTGAGAAGAGAGGGCAGATCATTGGACAGTCATTTGTGGGCCCTCTGTGTCATGGTGTCATGATCATATAAACTATCAAGTCAGTTTGGCATTGGGGTAAATGTAACTGCTTTTCAAGCAATTGATTTTATGTTTTCCTAGTCAGTACATTGAAATGGGAATACAGTCATGGAAACTGTGAATAAAAAGAGACAAGGGAGAAGATTAGAAGATAAATTATAGGAAAGCACAGGTGAATTTTTAGGCTCTGGGAAAGTCAGTGAAAAAGAATTGAAAAAGCATAGGAACCATGCCGAAGTTGCTAAAGGTATTTATCCCTAAGTAAGAATTCCTTCTAAAACATTATCAACAAATTATCAACCAGTCTTTGATTGAATACCTCCAGCAAGGGAGAACATATAACAAGAGAGAACAGAGAACATTAACATATAAAAGTATCTGTTGTACTAATTGTCAGGGTTTATTTCTCCCCAAATGCAAACTGAATTTTACTCTTTGCAATGTTCATCTAATGCTCCCCAATATTTTGTTGGTGACAAGAAATTAGCATAATTGAAGCAGAGTTTCAGAATGGTAGAGAATAAGCAAATTGAAGTAACATATTATTTATTATTTGTCCTATTTAATTTTTCCATTAATTATCTGATTACTTCTAGTCTTCCCTTAGGAGGATTATGTGTTAATCATGTCATAGTAGTTAATCCATTAAGATCCAAGCTTCTTTTTACCTAGGGATTTTTCTTGCTTAACCTCCTGATTAAGCAACTACATGCTACAATGGATACAGTGTCAGTCTTGGAATCAGGAAGACCCAAGTTCAAATCTCATCTCAGACACTCATTAGCTGTGTGACTCTAGATAAGTCACTTAACCCTCTTTGCTTCAATTTCCTCACCTGTAAAAATGCGCTGCAGAAAGAAATAGCAAACAATTCAGTATCCAAAAGGATCACAAAGAACTGAAATCACTGAATAACTACAACAAAGCTTCTAGGTAGGCTAAACTTCATTACAGATAAATAATGACTTTTTAAAATTGCTACAGAAATAGTGTTATTTAATGTTATAATGAAACATATGACTTGGATAAAGATTGCTTAGTTTAGTTTTTTTTTTTTAAGAATTATAGATAAAATCATTCAACAAGTAATTTTTAAGTGCATACTAATTTTCAAGTACTCTCTCTGAGAGGAAGGTTCCTCATCTGCAAGATGATTTCAAGGTCTCTATGGCTCTAAATCTATGATCCCTTGCTAAAACTAGAAATAGCAAGACTTATGAGGAGCAAGATAGTAGACTTTTCAGCTTTCATGGAACTCTCATAGACTTTTTTCTCCCCAAAGGCCAGTGGTGGAATGCTAGATAGAAGTTCAAAATGGAAGCTTGAAGTAAATAAAATTGTGATAAGTTCAAAGTATATAAAGAAAGGCAGTAACATTCTCGCCCTCAAGGAAGTTGCACAAGGGAGGAGGCAACATAAAACAATTAGGTGCATACATAACATATACAGAATAACTGGAAGGCAGTATGTAAATAGAAAATAATAGCAGCAAAGGGGGATCTGAAAGGTCTCCTGTTGAAGAAGAAATTTGAACTAAGTCTCAAAGGAAGGCAGAAGTCAAAGATGAGAAGGCATAGCATTCCAGGCATGGGGGAGAGTTGATGCAAAGATACAGAGGTGTGATGTGTAATGCCTTATTAACTTTGCTAGATTATAGATTATTTAGAGGAAAGTAAAATTTAAGAAGATTTGAAAGGTAGGAAGGGTCCTTATTATGAAAAGTTTTAATATGCTAAATATAGGCACTTTTATTTGATCCTTGAAGTTAGAAGAAACTCATAAAGTTTGTTTTATAAGGGGTGGGGCAGGAATGTTGAACAACATTCTTTTTTTTTTTTTTTTGTTGTTGTTACATATATCCAATCAGTTGCCAAATATGAACATTTCTATCTTCAAGACACATGTAACAAAAAAAGAAAGAGGAGTTAAGGAAGACATGAAGTTAGTTTGTCTAAATGAGTAGAAGAATGTTGGTTGTCCTTGGACAATAATAAAGACTGAAAAGAGCAGAAGATTTTCTTGAAAAAAATAATAGGTTTTGTTTTGGATAAACTCAACTTATCATGTCATAAGTTGAGTTTTCCCTTGCCTTATGAATGGAGGTGATAATTGAACTCCTGAGAAGAGATGAGATCACCCTGTGAGATAGATACTATAGAAAAGAAATGAAGCAACAGGAAAAAGCCTTGGAAAATTGTAGTAATGAATGAGTATGAAATGGATCTTGAAACAGTAAAATCGATCAGTTAGTTGTTCAGTAAACATTTATTAAGTGCCTATTTTGGGGCTGGCACTATGCTAACTACCAAGATACAAAGAAAGGCAAAAAGAAAGTCTCTTTCCTTCAGGAGTTTATAATATCATTTAATATTGCTTCTCATTCATTCTTTCTACATTCTTGTTCCCCCAAACTAGGAAGCCAGATTGCACAAAGACAGGAAGACCTGAGTTTAAATCTAGTCTCAGACACTTAGTAGCTCCCTGAACTTGAGCAATAAGAGAGAGACCCTCAGAAGCCCATCATCTTAAAACACTTTGGGTAAATTCTGCTGAAATCAGGTTCATGTTCCTGATCATGTTTTTTCTTCCTTGGTCCAGTTTCTGTTCTCTAGTATTAGCAATATCATGACATTCTGGAGAAGTAAATCTCAAAGGATATGTCCTCCTATTAAAAGTCAGTCACATCATTTTTGTCTCTTGGATTGTACAATTTAGATTGCAAAATTCTTTAGTAGGACCAGTTTAACAATTTCATGGTAATGTGGGGTAGTAGAAAGAGTACTGAATGTGGATTCAAATTCTGATGTGACACCAACTAGTCATGTGATCTTAAATGTGAAAAATCATCACTTTGAGGTAGTTTGCTCACTTTGGTTTAATGAGGCTCAAATCACTTGTATTTACTTTACAATTATTGTGAAGATGGCATTTGTTAAATAGGAAAACAATTCATAGAAACTTGAATTTTTGTAACATACCTAGATATATTTGTATCATGATTTCAGCATGTAAATCCTTTTGCTACATTTTTTACAATACTCAAAATAAAAATATTTAATCTGTAATGACATAAATTATTTTAGTTTTTTTAACCCGAACAAGTTCCCTAAAAGCAGAAACTAAAGCAGAGTTCAAAGAACACATCAAATTAACAATTTATGACTTGAATCTTTCGTTGCTAATTCCATTAAAATTTTTTTTCAAAAAGTAGGGGGTTTTTTTTGTTTTGTTTTGTTTTGTTTTTGCTTATTTACATTTTTGTGGCTAATGATTTGTTTTTGCTTACCAGCTTGGATGGTCAATGAAATCATGAATATGAGATTTTATATCAGAACACCTAAGGATTTCTGTTTAATCTCTTTCAAAAAAAAAAAAAAAAACAACCTGATGTGTGTTTTGGCAGATTAAATTTTTGTCACATGAAAAAAATAATAACATTTTGGTTTGGATAATGATCCAATTTGAAGGAAAATATCCCAATGGACTTGGAAGTGCTTCTAGTAATAACTTCACTCATATGTAGGCATAGATCCCAGGGAAATGACTTATTTGTATGTTATTGTTAACCCTTTGGAAGCCATAGATGATGAATTATTCTTAATTAATAAATACCTGGCTTCTGATGATTCTCAAGAGGGAGAAAATGTTATAACTGTGAGGCAGGTTATATTATGCCACTCAGAAATCCTGTCTGCTTGATCTCAATCACTATATAAGTATTTTCTCTTTTTTGAATGTATACAGTATATGATTTCCTACTTTCCAGGTTATCCATTTCCAATCATTCCTTGTTTTATCATTATTTACTTTTTCATATCTTTCAAAATAAGTAGAGAAATACATATATCCATCTGAGGATATTAATGGACCAGTTTCTAAGCCTTCAGTTTTCCTCAAGAGTTTAGCACTTTTAGTTGGATTTCTATATTACTAGAAAATGATATTTATTGAAATTTTACACTTTTTTTTGAAAAAAAATTGAATAGTTATTATTTCACATAACAGCTCAATAAATAATCAATGTGAATCATGAAGTTTTAGTTGGGGAAATGTTTGATTGTCACATTTTTACAAGATTCTTGGAATTATAGACAGCAAGACTCAAATGTTTGTTGAGCTCTATAAAAAAATAATTAAATTTCCTTGAAATTATATTCATCCCAATTTTTCTTAATGTGTTCTCTTGTGGGAGGCTATTATCTAACTAAAGTACAGTAAGTTCTTTATTATTTGGCATGGTCAAGGAATACTATATTCAATTTCAAAGAGGGACTCTATTCATATTCTTATATGAGCTACCAGTTTCCAAACAATTAGAAATTTAGTGCTTACACCATACAAAGCATAACTTAATCTTTTTAAAGTGATAATTCCTCCCCCCACACACACACATGTTGTTCTTTTTCAGTTACATTTTAAACTAAAGTACAAAACTATATTTTCCCATTTAAATTTTTTTTCTATTTATATTTAGATCATGCTCTAGAATTTCCCTTGACTTCTAACTTTGTAATCTAACATGTTATCTTTCACTCTGAGGTTCATGTCATCTACAAATTTGATAACCTTTCTATTGCTTCATTAATAAAGTTGCCATCATTGGTTAAAATTTCTTTACCACTCGTCAGGATAATTATAGAAAATTCCATTGCCCACCATCTCTATCCAGCCTCCTCCAGACCACTAAATTGATATTCCTAAAGTCTAGGTTTGACCATATCACCACTGCCTTGATCAAGAATTTCTATGGCTCCCAACTTGCTCTAGGTTGTGATGCAAACTAAATAGATGAGAATAGATGCGATCTTAAAGATATTGGGCCAAAAAGATAGTAACACTATAAAAGATGAAAAAGGAAAAGTCAAGGATGGCTTTGAGTTTGTGAAGTTGAGTTATTGGATATAAAGGTTTTTATATCTTGAACTTAGAGAAATTGAATGCTAGGAAGGTTCTGGGGGGGTAGTTAAATAATATTTTAAACAAGCTTGAAATTTTTTCTCTTTTTTAAATAATAACTTTTTTATTTTCAAAATATCTGCAAAGAGAGTTTTCAACATTCACATTGCAAAACCTTGTGTTACAATTTTTTTCTCTCTCCCTTCCCTCCACTCCTTCCCCTAATATATGTTAAACATATGCAATCCTTCTATACATATTTCCATATTTATCATGTAGCACAAGAAAAATCAGATCAAAAAAGAAAAAAAAATAAGAAAGAAAACAAAAAGCAAGCAAACAACAATAAAAAGGTAATACTACTATATTCAGGAGGAGATGTGCGATAGTCCACGGACAGTGCAAAATCAGAGTTCAAGACAGAGATTAAAGGGGGATATCTAGATTTTAGAGACATCTGAATATTGGTTGTACTTGCTCTCTTGAGAGCTAGTGAGATTTCCAAGAAAGTACATATAAATACAGAAGAGAAGAAAGCCCAAGTCCTACTATTAGGAACATAGTAATGGAACAGGAGGAAGATGGTGATCCATTAAAAGACTCCGAGATCCAGAAAAAGACAATATCATAGAAACCAAGTGAAGAAATGATATTCAGAGGAAGGAATAGTCACAAAAGCTGCAAAAAGATCAAAGAAGTTAAGAGTACAGGAAACATTTACAGATATAAAAGCTAACAGACAATTACTGATTTTATTACTCTTAGAATTCCCTGCCTGTTTTAGATAGATTCTCTATAGTATTATCCATCCTTTTTTTTCCCCAACATCTCCAGTGATAGGTAAATCATCACTGGAAACATTAAGGTAGCTAGTGGAAATACTTCTTATTCTGAGCTAAAATTAACCTTCTTATAGCTGTGACCCATTGTTCTTAGCTTTCCTCTCTACAGCAGAACAGAGGAGATGAACCCTCAGCAGTGATACAAATTCATAAAGTCAGAGGATTGGATAAAGAAACTGAGGCACAATGGAAACCTGAAATCTATTCCCAAATTCTCTTCAGAATCACCATTTGAGGAAGCCCTTGGGCCTTTCATGCTCATATTTCTCCTGGACCTTTTCTTTATTCTCTATAATTTTACATCTCTTCTCCAACTGCCTTTTTACCCTGAAGATGCCTCTCTCCTTATTCCTCTAACTTTATATTGATGAGTTGTTGCCCAGAATTCCATTTGAGAAAATGTTCAGGTCAAATACATTCAGTTTTCTTTTGTTTTGATATACACTCTTTGGTCTTTTACAAGTTCTATACCTTCCTTTTAGCTTCCTTTTCTGTGTTGTTTTTTTCTAATTAGAATGTAAGCTCATTAATGATAGGGTCCTTATTTCATTTTGCTTCTATTTCTATTACCAGTGTTTAGCACATTGTATCATATATACTAAGTAATTAATCTCTCTCTGTGTGTCTGTCTTTCTGTCTGTCTCTTTGTCTATCTCTTTTTCTCTCTCTCCATCTATCTTTATTTACCATCTATCTACCTATTATCTGTCTGTCTCTCCACCTTTCTTTCTTTCATTTATCTTTCATCTACCTCTTTTGTCCATTTGTCTCTCTCTATCTACCTGTATGGCCTTGTGCTAGACATTTTATCCACTGAGCCTGTTTCTTTATATTTATATTTTTGGAGAGTTAAACTAGATATTTTCTAGTGTTCCAGGTTTCCCACATCTCCTCCAACATTCATCATTATCTTTTCCTTTCATCTTAGTCAATATGAGAGGTATCATACCTCAGAGTTGTCTTAATTTGCTTTTTCCTGATCAGTAATGATTTCGATCATTTATAATGTGGTTGTAAATGGTTTTAATTTCTTCATCTGAAAATTGTTCATATCCTTTGAGCATGGATCAGTTGGAGAATGGCTTGGATTCTTATAAATTTGAGTCATTTATATATTTTAGAAATGACTCCCTTATCAAAATCCTTGGATGTAAAAATTTCCCTAGTTTATCAAAATCCTTGGATGTAAAAATTTCCCTAGTTTATTGTTTCCCTTCTAATCTTATTGTAAAAAAAAACCTTTTTAACTTTAATTTAATCAAAATTATCCATTTTGCATTCTATGATGTACTCTAGTTCTTCTTTGGCCACAAATTCCTTCATTTTCCACAGATCTGAGAGATAGACTATCCTTCATTCTTCTAATTTGCTTATATTATCACTCTTTATGTCTAAATCATTAACCCATTTTGACCTTATCTTAGTATAGGGTATAAGATATAGGTTAATGCCTAGTTTCTACTATACTAATTTCCAACTTCCTAACAATTTTTGTCAAATACTAGATATTTTCTAAAGTCCCTTCCAGCTCTAGCTCTATCATTCCCTTTCACAGGGAAAATTTGAGAACACATTTATTTTTTTTTTATTTCACAATCATTTGATCATATTTGGCTAAAGTTAAATGGAAGCTTATCATATAAGGAATTGTATAGACAAGTTATATGTTGAGACCTTTCCATTTACAGGATATTAAGCAGAAAAATGTAACTAATCTAAGGTTGCTTACCATATGAATCCCCCATGTACTAGGTTTCAAATTTTCTTATTTTAAAACTTTGTGACTTGCTAATATAAAATAATAGATGGTCCTAGCTAGAGAATACATTAGTGGTTCTTTATGTAAAGAATCATGAGGTGCTTAGGATTTATGGAAGAGCTGTTTATACCGGTTGACAACTTTATGCAGAAACAAGGTAAATTAATAGAGAAAAATGACTTAGAGTAATTTCTCTTTCAGGATTAAGTTTTTAGTAATGTATTATAGAACTCTTCTTCTTGGTTTATTTCTATACCAATCCCAAATTGTCAGTTCTGCTAGAGTTTTCCGTTCCTTCCCACCTCCCCATTTCAAAGATACATCAATACACGTACACATTCTCACAGTAATAGTCTACAGGTTATATGGCAAAATACTGATAAAGATAGATATTAATTGTAACAATAATCTTCAGGTCTTTGTTAGAATCTATTAATTATGAATTCTTGGTGTAGGGAGAATAGTCTGTGAGAAAACAACTTGTAATGATACTAAAAAAAATCATCAGGCTTTTTACACCTAGCAATTTCACAGCTGAGCATATACCCCAAGGAAGCAACAGTCTGAAAAAAGGTGAACGTGTGCCAAATTACTTGTAGCAACATCAAAAAAACTGGAAACAGAGTAGATGATCATAGATGGGGAAATAGATGAATGGAATATTGTAATATGAATATCATCAAATGTTTTATCATAGGAAACAAAGACTCAGAAAGAACTGATACAGAGGAAAGAAAGAGAAGCAGGAGAAAAATAGGCACAGAGAATACAATATACAAGTGCAAATTATATGGAGGAGCAACTTCAGTCTGATTCATTGCAATGACCTCTCAGCTCCAGAGAACAATTAATGAAACATGCTTCCCTTTTGGTGGGGAACAACAATTGCCAAATATGGCATGTGCAGTAAAATGAATTGCTCGTTGATTTATTTTCTTAAATTATTTTTCTCTATTACATAGGCAGGCTCACTTTTATGTAGGATAGAGACTGTGTACATAATTGGAAATTAGTATAAAAAACAAAACATCAATAAAACTTAAAAAGAAATTCCACAAAGAATCTTTTTTTCATTATATAGTTTGCCATTCTCTGTGCCATTTGCCCTATTGATTCTTTTCCTAAAAATTCATTTCACCCTATTAACCTGCTCTATATCCTAAAGAGTTTATCTATTCTTTCTTGATTTAATTCTTTATCCAGCTTAGAAAATAATTAATTCTGGCTTAGACACTAGCCTAGAAACTTTGAAATGTTGGTAAAAGCTTCCTGACATTACATGTCAATAATAATAATATTGGTTAATCATTTTTCAATTATGTCTGAATCTCTTCTGATTATTCAGAGGATCATATATTTAGAGCTGGAAAGCATAAAACAATGTTTATATTTGGTCAGGCAGTGATAAAACAAAGGGAAAAAACAGCTCATGAGGAAATTCACCTTTTCTAAGTCCAAGATTCCAGTAGAATCTTTACATAGTCAGAACAGAAAGGCTGGAAATCTCCCAGCAGCTCAAGACTTACTGTCTGTGTCTGTTTCCTCTATTGTTAGCTTCTGTTGTGGCTGCTCTTTTATCATCATCTTTTTAGAGATCTTTAATTCTCAGAATGCCTTCCATCTCAGTTCTTATGATGGTTCAATCCCTTTCTGGGATGTGAAAACAGCATCTAACCTACATCCATGCAATTATATCCTGAATGCAGAGATGGTTCAATATGGAGTCTTATATTCAAGTACAAAAAACATAATGCTGCTTAGGTTACTATAGTTAAATTGCAACAAATCATTATTGCAGTTAAATTGCAATAAATTGTAGTTTTAATTTTGTTATTAGGTGATACAGGAAAGAGCATTGGGCCAATAAGGAAGATCTGAGTTCAAATCTGGTCTCACATATTTACGTACTGTGAAAATTTAGAAAAATCCCTTAAGCTTTCCAAACTTCAATTTACTATTTGTAAAATGAGGATAATAAAAAATAACATCTATTTCCCAAGATTTTTGTGAAGATCAAATGAAATATTATTTATAAAGTACTTTACAAACTTTAAAGCATTATGTGAATTCTATAATCATACTGTAATTGAATTGAAATCATATATATGTGGGAATTTATTATTTATTTACTTGTTTTGCTTAGAGGTTTGTCCACAGGAAAACCCTGATTCAATGTCTGCCTCTGACTCCAACTGGTTTGTGTTCCTGGGAAAATCCCTTAACTCTCAGGTCTTCAGACAACATTTTAAGATTATCAGTTGCAGAAAAGTTGTCTATTTGCTATCGTGGAGAAAATTTACTCAACAAGAGTTTTCTATATTGATGAAATTATGGGTACTTTTCAGATACAAATGTGTTTAAGTTGAAATGTGGTCCAGACGTAAGAATGCTGAATCTTCTTCAGTCAAGAGACCTGAGTTTAGATACTGTTTTCAGAATTTATCATATATGTAAATAAGAGCAATTTTTATGGCTTACAATTATCTTATGGCTTGATAGCTTTGCTATGATCCTCTGATATATCTTGTTGGTTTAAAGTCAGTATTTTATAAACTTTAAAGTCATTATAATCATTGTTATTTCCCATTATCAAAGGAGTCCAGATTTCTGGGCATGCCCAGTTATAACATACAGCCAGTTTTGAGGAGCTTTGAAGTGTGCTCAGTTCATCAAATATGGAGCCTACTACATCTTCTATATGGGGTAGAACTATATATGTTCAAAAAAACCTGGGTTCTATCAATTAGTACTACTACTAATTGCTATTCCTCTTGTAATGTATAGATTTTTTTTTTATCAATATATCTTTTAGCACCAGGGAGTCAATTCATTTTTTTTTTTTCAAAATCAACTAATTTAATTCAGTAAATCTTTGTTACTTTGGCTCTTGCCTTTTGTTCTGGCAAGAGAGCACATCAGTGCTTTGCTGAAAACATAAATGTAGTAGAAGTTGTCTATTTAATTCTCCAAGATTTTCACATTATACTGTTTACCATAGAGAGCAGACATTCCTGCCACATTTTTGTAATTTTGCCCAAGACTCTGATGCTGACAAATCTTATTAGTTGGTTATTATGATAGGGTAGACTCTTAAATATTATCACATTTTATACATTAAATCTATCTGTGCACATTAAATGGAGAGATAATTAATACCTTATAGAGATGTGCCTTTGATTTCAGAGAAATGTCATATATCTTCCATGATACTGTAGAGCAGGAAAAAATCTTTCTGAATTCCTATGGAAATAGACACATGAAGAGAACGTTTTACTTGACTTCTTCCCTTAAGAGTTAACACAGAAAGAAATCATGAAATAGTACCTTATTACAGAATACTAAATGTCAGTCTCTAATAAACATTCTTTTTAAGTTCTCAGCCTGTTCTTCTTCTAAGTAGTTATTTTCACATTAATTCAAGATGTAATTTTTTTTTCTTGTGGCATGTAAATCAGTTTAAAATAAAACACCCTAAATGTGAGCAGGATCTCTTGACAACTTACCCTGCATGCCAAACTTGACTTGGTGCCAAATCAGACCTACACCACTTGCAAATCTGCAACCAGCATTGTCTGCTTAGAATGTAATACCCTACTGGCCTAACTCTGACAGAACTCATTTCATTAACTCAAGTAAGTTTACTCTGTGCACCATATGTGCCAGGAATGATTACAGTTCATTGAGAAGCCTAAAGAAAAGGTGCCTGAAGAAAACCATGATTATAATACATATCAAGAACCAGAGTAACAGAAGCTACCACATCAAACACTAATCACTTTAGGCTGATAATAGCATATAGTTAATTTTTTCTCCTAATTTAAAAAAATTAAATAATATTTCAGAGTTATTTTTGGTTTTGCATTATTAAAACATTGTTTTGTTTAGGAAGCAGGTTATAAGTATAAGAAAGAAACTTGGCTGACTAATTTTAATGGCATAGGTCAATAACCCAGTCTGGTTTAAATTATCTCTCTTGATACTTCCACAAGTAAGTGCTTAACTATCTATTTCTCTAGTTCTATAGAGAATAGTTCCCTTGTCTGAATATGTTTGGCTAATTTTTATGTTAAAAATTTGTCTATACTTGGATTCCATGGACTTTTAAAAATATTTTGATAACTGTATTTCAGTAGAATTGGTTTACTTTCTTATAAAATGAATTTCATTTTATGCATTTAAAAACATTATTCTGAGATTGGGTCCATAGGTTTCACCAAACTGTGACAGAGGGTCCCATAACATAAAGAAAATTTGGAATAAGGCCCTGGTAAGGTAATGTGGTGAAATAATAATAACAATAAATGGCTAGCTAACATTTAGATAATGCTCACTATGTGCCAGGCACTATGCTAAGCACTTTCCAATTATTAACTCATTACCTTACAATATCCCTTTGAGTTAGTTGCTATCATTAATTCCATTTTACAGATGAGAAAACTAAGGCAAAGATTAAGTGATTTGCTAAGGGTCACACAACTAATAGATATCTGTGATTTGATTTGTACTCACATCTTCCTAACTCCAGACCCAGAGTTTTATCCATTGTACTATTTATGGTATAGTGGATGGAATATTTGGTTCAGAAACTTTTGGCTTTGACTGCTTCTTTAAACATTTACTAAGTACCATTATTACTGTAGCAGCATATAAAGATTATTAAAAGAATCTTGTTAAAAACAAGCAAACAAACAAAGAACTCATGATAGAGCAGAAAGAAAAAACCTAGAGTTTAAGGATGTTGGGTGAAATCTTACTACTTGTTATTACTTGTTACACAAGTTACTATTTGTGTGACACTAAGTTATTCATTTAACCAGTTTTGGCTTCAGTTTCCACATTTGTAAAATGAGAGATTTGGATTTGATGGTTTCTAAATCCTCTTCCTGCTTGAAATTCATGATTCTTCTTCATTCAGTCAAGAGATGCATTTATAAGAGTTCTACCAATTAAACAAAATCTTTGTGAAACTTCTGGTATACTTAATCTAAAGGAAACTAATGGTATATTTAAATTTATAGAAATAGAATCATAACTGTAAAGCTTAAAGGGATTTTGTTTTTTATCTACATTGTATTTCATTTTTTCCCAATTACATGTAATGAGGTTTCAACATTCATTTTAAAAGATTTTGAGTTCCAATTTTTTTTCTTCTTCTCCTTTCCTTCTCCTATAAACAGCAAGCAATTTGATATAGATTATACATGTGCAATCATGTTATACATATTTCTACATTAGTCATGTTGTGAAAGAAGAAACAGGACAAAAGGAAAACACACAGACACACACACACACACACACACACACACAATGAAAATAGTATTTTCCAATCTGCATTCCAACTCTATAAGTTCTGGATAACATTGAAAGGAACTTTAGGCATCATCACACTTTACAGATGAGAAACAGAGGAATTAAGAAGTTAATATCTGAGGATACATATGTAGTACCTGACATTGCTTTTAATTTAAGGCATTAAAACCACTGATTCCAATTTCTCCACTCTTTTCACTATGCCATGAGTCTGTAAACAGATTCAGGGATTGGGAAAAGTCTTTTGAAAGCAGAATTTCAGTTGAGACTTAAAGAAAGCTAGCAAAACTGTAAGCCAAAGGTGAGAAAGAACACCATTTTGAGAATAGGACAACCAGTGTAAAGATAAAGTGATGGAGATGAAGTACCATATTCAAAGGATGATAAATTGGCCAGTGTAACTGAATTATAGAGTGTATAAAGAGAATAACTATAAAAAGACTGGAAAGATAGGAAGGGGTTAATCATGAAAAGCTTTAAAGGGCAAACAAATGATCTTATCTAAACCTGGAGAGAAGAGAGAGACACTGAAGTTTACTGAATGTGTGATAGAGGAGTGGGAAAATGACATGGACAAACCTACACTTCAGTAAAGTCATATGACAGCTGAAGAGAAGACATTAGGCAGCTACGTTGTGCAGTGGATAGAGGACTGGACCTTAATTAAAAAACCTGAGTTCAGATTTAAATTCAAATACTTACAAATTGTATGACTATAGACAAGTCACTTAACTCTGTCTGTTTCCTCATTTGTAGAATGAATTGGAGAAGAAAATGGCAAAGAAACCCCAAATGGGGTCATGATGATTCATTCACCACTGAAATGAACAAACTACACCAACAATAAAGAAAAGTGTTATAACAGTCCAGATGAAAGGTAATGAAATCTAGAAGAAAAATAGTTGTATGAGTATAGAGAAAGGGATACACACACACACACACACACACACACACACACACACATATATATATACATGATAAATAATATAATGGTAGAAATGAACAGATTTGACATCAGATTTTATAAATAGTGTAATGGAAAATGAATAGTCAAGAATAAAACTAAAGTTGCTACCCTGGGTGACTAGGAAGATAAGAGTATCCTTGGCAGTAATAGGGAAGTTTGTGGTGGTGAGGAAGACTTGGAGTGGGGGGAGGGTGAGTTTTGGTTGAATTCATAATGAGTTTAAGATGCCTACAGGACATCAACTTAAGATGTCCAAAAGGATTTAGAAAAAATAAAACATAAGTTCCTTCACTCAAGAAACTTATTATCCAATTGGAGGATAATACTATATGTATACAGACAAGGAAATATAATGTAATTTGAGGCTAAACAGAATATTATTATTTGGTGGGCTTCAAGAAAGTTGCTATAGAAAAGATAACTTAATATGCGACTTGGAGAAAAATAAAGATTTTGAGCTGGCAAGTGGGAAAAGATGTAACTATAGGGTAGAGCTTTTGCAAATTTAGAGAGATAGGAAATTAAATCATGAGTTTTTCCAAGAACAATTAACATTTCTTTCCTGAAAAACCTATAGGGAAACACATTTCACATTTTAAAAGCATTAATAAACTTGAATTTCTTTGGTGATAGAGTTATCCAATTTATTTTTGAACAAGCCTTCAATAGATTCCACATAGACACCTACTTTTTAAAGACATATTTGCTACCATATGGTTCAATTCTCAGTGGCTTGTTTCTGGCAATATTCCTAAAAAAAAAAAAAAAAAAAAAGAGAGAGATTCAGTACTTTTAGTCAATGGATCTATGTGGATTTGTTCTAGAGAAGAAATATTGTCCTTGTTATACATCTTATGGAATAAAACAAAATCAAGAAGCAAAACATGAAATTCAGGAAACATCACAAATATGGGGAAATTATGTTATTTCTAAAATAATGATGTCTCTATGTAGCCATATCAAAACAAGAATATTTTCAAAGTTCTCTGATGATAAGATCCCACTCATTGGGATTCTGAATTCTACTTTCAGTAGTAAATTTCAGATCTCAGAGTAATATTCATTATGTTCTCTGGGTTCATGTTACACATCATAAATCAAATTTATTCTAATCCTTCAGTGTCAAACAACATTGTGAAACTGAGCCAAATACTTCCATTCTTTTTGTATAATGTGATGTGACTTTGGATAAACATAGAAAAAATATTGATAGGAAAAATTGTTTAGCTAAAGAAAATAAATGAGGCTTAAGCGTGTAATATTTTCATGAATTAACTTGTTCACAAAGCTGAAAAGAGTCAAAGAAAAAATAAAAATCCACTTATGTGTAATAACAAACATATTGCTTAAATAAACACAGCATAGAACAGATAATACAATAAAAATGTTGAACTATAAACAGTACCACAAGAAAGAGAAATTACTTATAAAATTGAATGTGGCCATCCACTATTAAAAAACAGACCTTCCAGAGAGACTTCTGAGGCAACTTTGAAGCAAAAGAGAAGTGTTTTTACTTCTACATGACATAATGGACTGAGTCTATATTTGAAATCAGTATCACAAAATACTAGTTAGCTGTTGTCAAATATTTGCAAGATTTTAAAATAGAAAAAGGATTGGATTTTTTTAAGTGAGCTTAAAGGAAAGAAGTAGGAGCAATGGAATAGATGGAGGCTGCAAAGAGGCAATTTTAGGCTGGTTTTAAGGAAACATTTCTCAACAATTCAACCTATCTTAAAGTTGAATAGTTTCATTTAGAGAGTAATGGACAGAGTACTGGACTTGTGGTCTGAAACACTTGAATACAGATGTGATTTTGGACATAAGCTTGTGACCATGTACAAATCATTTAACTCCTCTGTACTCCTCATCTATAAAATAGGGATAATAATACCTAGAGTGTCTAATCACTGGATTGGCATAAGTTTTGAATATAAAAATGAATTTAAAGTCTTATATAAATGTCAGCTATTGTTAGGATGCTGTGGGCTGAGCCTAAGTTGAGTAGGGCTTCTAACAGTGTTGGAATGAAACTACATATTTCAGGCCAATCAATAGTTAACAAAAGGAGATTTACTCCACTATGATATAGAAAGGATATTCAACAAGAATGGAACACTTTAGCTCAGGTAGACATTCCCCAATCCTGGTCATTAGGGCACTCTGCATTAGCAGGAATTTTTATGTTCTTAGGTGATTAGGAAGTGACATCAACATGATCTGAGCACACTTGGAAGATGAAACAACGGCAGCATAGCTCCAGAGGCCATCAGTAAAAAGAATGTTACAACATTTTATTATATTTGTAATAGACTTCTTGTTAAATTATAAGCTTCTTAAATCCTTAAGCTTCTTGAAGTCAGGAATTTTGTTTTGTGAGGTTTTCTTGGGGCAGATGGTTGGGGGTTATCATCAGCATTTAGCATAGTGCCTGACATACAGTAGGCATTTAATAAATAAAATAAATAAATAAAATTTAATAATTATTGATTGAGTAACATGAGTTCCCTATCACTGGATATATTCAAATAGTTATGATTATCTTCCTGGAATACTGAAGAGGGTATTCAAGGTTAGAAAAAAGTTCATTCAGCAAACATTTATTAAGTGTTTAATATATATCAAGCATTTTGGTGTTGAGAATACCAATATAATAAATAGATAATCCCTTCCTGCAAAGAGATTATATTTTATTTGGAGAGAGCAATATAGAAAATAGGTACAAAGTAGATACAATGTAATGTACTTGGTGAGGACTGGGAAAGGCATTTTTGTTGAAGGACTCACTGGAGTTTTCAAGAATGTTAGGGATTCCAAGAGGCAAAAGTAAAGAAGAAATATGCTTTTGGTTTGAGGGCAGGATGACAAAAGGTACATAGACTGGAGATATGTAACATTAATCTTTAAAGAATCCATGGTTATATGTTCTTTAAAGAACCAAGAAGAATAAGAATTTGCTTTTTTCTAGTTTCTGGAATAGAAGGGAAAGTATGTGGCTATTCAATGTCTCTGTATGTAGTAGTCAATAGCAGGCAACTCCTTTTGTTACCAGTCTGATTCTTTCTTCTTGTCCCTTTTTTAGAATTTGTGAAAGTTGCATGGCTTCATGGTTTAGAACAAGTATCAAATACAATCCTTTATAATCTTCTGACAGGAATAATATTCTGCTTTCTATGTTTATGATTACGAAATTTTCATTGTGAGTTTAGCTTTTGGTATAAGAAATAAACAAAGGCTAAATCATTTCTGGAGTCTTGGCCACTACAGATTTGGTTGTACATCACACTTAATCATTGATATGAGAAAAAAAGTTTAAAATTCTTAGAAAAGTTACCAATTGGAATCTTTTACCAACATATATTGATCAAAAATTGCATTAGGTAGAAGCATGATTAAAGGTAAAGAAGTTCACTATAAATATAAGCATTTAGGAATTTTTCTTATATCCAGATTGATTCACTGTATACATTGCACAGATATTTTGTGTCCTCATAGTATCCTCACAAGGTAATATTTGAAGATTTCTTAAAAGATAAAACATATCAAAGTTAAAAAAAAATTAGAGAGTTTTTTTTTATTTGATAGTGAGGTATGATTGAAATACAAGAGCAATTTCCTAGCAAAGAAAAAAAGAAAAATAACTGGTATTCAGGAAAGCACAATTTCTATTATGAAACATGAAATCTTATTTCATATTTTTTTGGTTTAATGTAGATATGAAGAACATAATTCTCATATGAAACCATAAAATACTAGAAGAGAATTAGAGGATATCTGGTGCAAATCTATGACTAATGGCTGAGTTTTTTCTTTGAAAATTGCTATGATGTCACTGCCTTTTACTCTAAGGTCTTCAATAATAGAGAAATCACTATCTCATATTTTATTTCAGTCCATTTTTGGAGAGCTCTAATTCTCAGGAGAGTCCTTCTTTATCATTGACCCCCAGAGGTATTCAAAGTTTAAATTATGTTATCTGATTTGGAAATGTATTAATAAATCTTTCCAGGTATAAATATTACATCAAAATTTGTGAAATTAAAGCTTAAAGAGACCAGCCTGGTGGTCTGTAATTTCTGTAATGTAATTTCTAATGTAAAATAATATATCTTTAAAAAATATGATTTTACTAATCAGCAGATATCAGTTAGATGGGAGCTCAGAAACCCATTTTATCTAATTTATCTCTATTGAAGAATCTTTCCCCCTCCACCTAGAATATCACCTACATTTAAGATAATCAAATCTTACCCAGAGAACCATAAGTGAGGAGGAACCAATTATTTCAGTCATTTTGCTTTTGAATAGCTCCAATTATTAAGACATTTTCCTTACATTGAGATAAAATCCTCTTCTTTGGAACTTCTATCTATGGCTCCTTTGGAACTCTGATCTTTGGTGTCAAGCAGAATGATACTAATCCCTCTTTCATTTCTATCAGCCTATCCTGATAGGATGTGGTCTCAAGTTCCCTCATCATTCCCCTCTCTTTTTTGGACATTCTCTAATTTATCTAGAAATTTTCTAAAATATGGTATCCACAACTGAGGTCTGTTCAGGAATTGTCATTACTCTGAATATTATGCCTCTCCATTAAGATTGCATGAACCCATTTTATGCTATCATATAATAGTGACATATATTCCATTGCACTGAACTAAACTGCTAACTAAATTGCTAAATTATTTTCACATAAATTATTCAAATAGCCATGCCACATCCATCTTATACTTATGAAGTCAATTTTTCAGATAATTTCTCAAATATAATGCTTTATGTTTATCTTTATTAAATTTAATTTTATTAGATTTAGCCAATCATATTACCTTCCTGGTATCTTTGTGGATATTATTACCATCATTCAATGTATTGACAACTAATTTTTTTGTTTATTTTTATTACAAATTTCAGAAGTATGCCATTAATGTTTTCTTCCAAAGCATTAATAAAAATGTTGAATAGAATAGAACCAAAGACAGATCCCTTTGGGCACTCCACTAGATACTGCTCTCCAAGATGACATACACTGAACAATATCTACTCTATGGATCTGGTCATTTTTTAACTGTTCCCAAATTCATTTAATTTTGTAGGCAGTTCTACTTCTTGATCATAAGTATAACAAAAGAAACTTTAGCAAATGCATTGAGGAATTTTAGTAAAATTATACTTATAGGATTTTCTTTGTCTATCTAACAACCTTTTAGAAAAAGGAAATTAATTTAGTCTAGCGTCACCTGTCCATGATGAAATTAGTCTAGCTCTTGGTTATTACTGCTTTCCTCTACAGATGCTCATAAATCATTCCTCTGATAAAATATTTTAGAATTTTGCCAGAAATTGAAGCCAAACACTAGCCACAATACTCTACTAAGAGGGATATATACATTCTA
The DNA here is from genome assembly GCF_016432865.1 of Antechinus flavipes. Classification (NCBI taxonomy): domain Eukaryota; kingdom Metazoa; phylum Chordata; class Mammalia; order Dasyuromorphia; family Dasyuridae; genus Antechinus; species Antechinus flavipes. The sequence continues at coordinate 594,751,290 of NC_067398.1, read as the reverse complement.
TTTTCAGAGACATTTAAGATTGCAAAATAGCACCTTTAGACATGACACACTTTTAAGTATTTCCCACAAATTATTATAATATAACGTAATGAATAAGCATGAACACTTGCATATAATTCAGAAGCCTAGGTTATAGGTCTAAATATGCTACTAAAAATTGTGTAAACTCTTAACAGAGGTTAAGATACTTAAATTATGTAGGTCTTTATTTCTCCTATATGAAAGAATGAGTTCTAGAGGAGGCAAGAACAAACTAGGCTCATATCCTAGTTATATTTACTAGCTGCTCCCTCCTTAATTAGTCCCTTGTCTTCATTAAATCTCTTTCTTCATTTCTAAAATAAGTATAATAATATCTCATAGGCTTGTTATGAGTAAAGCACTTTGAAAAATATTAAACTGCTAAATAAATATTACTATTACTGCTATTATTATTATTACTACTACTACTACTACTACTAAAATATGAAACTGCAGGAATAGAGAAAAAGCCAAAGAGGATTCTGGGAAGATGGAAAAGTAGGTTGGTAAATTTCAAGCTCGCCAGATTTCTCTCACAAATAGAACAAATTTGTGCCTCAGGATGAACATAAAATCGTGAAAAAAAAATCAAGATTTGGGTAAGAACAGGGGTCCTCCTGGTACAATCCATTCGGACCTGAAGAAAGACCCCAGGCCAAGGTTAACTTCTGTGAAGTGCGAACCCCTCCTAGCTTGCTCTGCACAAACAAGAAGCTGGGGGGGAGGGGGGAACCCTGGGGCAATCTGGATGTGGTTGGAGCCTCAGCAGAAACCATAGACTTTCTTCTCTGGTTTAGTGAAGAGTTGGGGTCTGAGTCCAGGAAGATTGAGTGAACCTTGGGAATGCCAGACCCAGCTCTGCTGCAGAGATAACACTCTGGGCAAGAAGGAACCAGCACCCCATGAGTGCAGAAGCAGCAAAGCAGGGATGCTGCTGCTTTGGGCACTTGCAGGAGTATGGAGCTCCTGGTTTGGGGTTCATGGTCAGATAGAAGAGTTTAAGTAAAACTAAAGATACCTTCTCCCACCCCACGATTAGAAGTGCTTATACTAATACTTCTTATTTTAAAAAATCGACTAAGAAGAAAGACTACAATCATAAAAATTTATTATGGGGTTACAAAAAGATTTTAAGCCAGTTATAGGAAAAAATAGACCCAAAAACTATTTCAGTGGGAAATTTCGATCTTACCCCCTCAGAATCAGACAAATCTAATGACAAAATAAAAAGAAAGAAACAAGAGAGATTAGCAGGATCCTAGAAAACCTACATATGATAGACCTCTAGAAAAAATTGAATAAGGGCAAAAAAAGATTCATTTTTTTTCTCAGTAGTACATGGCACCTACACAAAAACTGACCAGGTATTAGTCACCTCACAATCAAATACAAAAAGGCAGAAATAGTAAATACTTCCTTTTTGGACCACAGTGAAAATTATATTCAATAAAGAGTCAGGGAAAGATAACTAAAAGCCAATTGGAAATTAAATAATTTAATTCTAAAGAATGAGTGGGTCAAACAACAAATCCCAGAAAGAATCCATAATTTCATCCAAGAAAATGACAATAATGAGACAACATGCCAAAACCTAAAAGAGACAGCCAAAGCAGTTGTTAGAGGAAATTTTATGTCTTTAAATAGCTACATAAATAAAATAGAGAAAGATGGCAGTGAATTAGCCATGCAACTAAAAAAGCTAGGAAAAAATTAACTCCTCCCCCAATTAAATACCAAATTAGGAATTTTGAAACTTAAAATAGAGATTAGGGAAATAGAAATTAAGAAAACTATTGACATTCCCCCCCCCCAAAAAAAAAAAAAACCCAACACCTAAGAGTTGGTTTTATGGAAAAAAAAAAAAAACTACAAAAATAGATAAATTTTGGTTAATTTAATTAGAAAAAGGAAAGAAAAAATAACAAATAACTAATTTCAAAAATGAAAGAGATGAACTTGCCATTAATGAAAAAGAAATTGAAGCAATAATTAGGAGCGAATTTGCTCAATTCTATGGCAGCAGTTCTGACAATCTAACAGAAATGGATGAATATTTGCAAAAAAATAAATTGCTCAGGTTAACATAAAAGAAAATAAAATACTTAAGTATTCTCTTTGGTATTGGCTAAGAAATAGAGTGTAGATCAATGGAATAGATTAGATACACATGACATAATAATCAAGGCCTATAGCAATCTAGTATTTGATAACCCCCCCAACTCCAGCTTCTAGAATAAGAACTCACTATTTGACAAAAATTGCTGGGAAAACTGGAAAATAATATGTCAAAAATTCAGCATAGACCTACATTTCACAACCCATACCAAATTAAGGTCAAAATGGATACATGATTTAGGCATAAAGGATGATAAACAAATTAGAAGAACAATGGATAATTTTTTTAAATAACTTTTTATTGATAGAACCCATGCCAGGGTAATTTTTTACAGCATTATTCCTTGCACTCACTTCTGTTCTGATTTTCCCCCTCCCTCCCTCCACCCCCTCTCCCAGATGGCAAGCAGTCCTTTACCTCTTGAATAGGTTACAGTATATCCTATGTGTATAGAACTGAACAGTTTTCTTGTTGCACAGGGAGATCTGGATTCAGAAGGTATAAATAACCCGGGAAGAAAAACAAAAATGCAAGCAGTTTATATTCATTTCCCAGTGTTTCTTTGGGTGTAGCTGCTTCTGTAATGGATAATTTATCTATCAGATCTTTGCAGAAGGGAGGAATTTATGATCAAAGAAGAACTAGAGAACATTATGAAAACCAAAATAGACAATTTTAATTACATTAATTTAAAATGTTTTTGCACAAGCAAAACCAACAGAAACAAGATTAAAAGACAAGTAAAGCTTGGGAAAATCTTTATAACTGTTATTTCTAATAAAGTCTCATTTCTAAAATATATAAAGAACTGTGACAAATTTATAAGAATGCAAGTCATTTCCCAGTTAATAAATGGTCAAAGGATATGAACAGACAATTTTCATATGACAAAATTAAAGAAATTTATAGTCATATAAAATGCTTTAAATTACTATTGATTAGAGAAATGAAAATTAAAACAACTCTGAGGTACCACTTCATACCTTTCAGATTGGCTAAGCTGATAGGGAAAGATAATGCAATGTTGGAGGGAATGTGGGAAAACTGGGACACATGCATTGTTGGTGAAATTGTGAAATGATCTAACCATTCTGGAGAGCAATCTGGAACTATGTCCAAAGAGCAATAAAATAGTGTGTACTATTTGACCCAGCAGAACCATTACTAACTAGTTCTTTATGCCAAGGAAATCATAAAGGAAGGAAAAGGACCCACATGTGCAAAAATAACACACTTTTAACAGCTCTTTTTGTGGTAGCAAAGAATTGAAAAAAATAATAGATATACATCAATTGGATAATGGCTGAACAAAAGTTGTAGTACATGAAGATAATAGAATATTATTGTTCTATTAAAACTGATTATAGAAAGACCTGGAAAGGTTTATATGAACTTATACTGAATGAAATAAGCAGAACCAAGAATATGTTATACACAGTAACAGTAAGAATTTGCAATGATCTTCTCAGTGGTTCAGTGATCCAAAGAAATCATGATAGATTTTGGGCAGAAAATGCCTTCTGTACCAAGAAAAAGAACTAAGACTGAATGTAAATCATCACATTCTATATTCACCTTTTTCTGTTTTTTTATCTCTCCCATGGATTTTCCCCTTTGCTCTGATTTTTCTCTCCCAACATGATTATTAAAAATAAATGAACTTACTACAATAAAAAAGAAACTTACTATGGGAACGGGGAAGACCAAGGTTCGTCTTCAGAGGAGAATACTGAAGTAAAGAGAACTTCTCCTACCCCAAAAAGTAACATGAAATGGCTCCCTTCCCAGAGAGAATTTATAGAAGAACTCAAAAAAGAATTCAAAAAGCAAATGAGAGACATTGAGGAAAAAAAAAAGATTCCAAGAAAAGCAAGAAGATTAAGGAAAAGAAAAAGTTAACCAACTAGAAAAGGACATACAGAGTCTCAAAGATGAAAACAATTCTTTGAAAATTAGAATCAGACAAGGGGAAGCCAATAAAGCTATGAAAGACCAAGAAATAACAAAATATTACTAAGAATTAGAAAATAGAGTAGAATGTGAAACATCTTATAAGAAAAATGACAGATCTGGAGAAGAGATAAAGTTGAGAAAATATAACAATAATCAGATTGCCTGAAAGTTGTGACCAAAAAAATAACTTTTATTAACACAATAATGCAGAATATAATCCAAGAAAATTATACTGGAGTGATAAAATATGAGGGGAAAGGAAAAACAGAAAAAAAAAAAATCCACTGATCACTACCCCAACAAGAACCTTTGTGAAAAACACACAGGAATATTTTGCCAAGTTTTGAAACCTCCAGATGAAAGAGAAAATTTTGCAAGAAACAAGAAAAAATAATTCAGATATGCTGGAGCTACAATTAGAATAGTATAGGATTTATCAGCAGCCACAATAAAAGACTGCAGGTCCTAGAATAATATCTATACCAATGATCAAAAGAACTAGGCTTGTAGTTAAACATATCATATCCAGCAAAATTATCTATAATATTGAATGAAATAAAATGGACCTTCAATGAAATTGCAGATTTTCAGGACTTTCTATTAACCAAACCTGAACTTAATAGAAAATTTAACATATAAATGCTAATATGAAAGATCAATTTCGGGAAACTCAATATGAACAAGTGTTTATGTTTTGTTTTGTTTTGTTTTTTACATGGGAAATGTATATCATGTGTTTAAAATTGACATCAACAATAGGGTAGCTCAAAAGAAAGATTGGGATAGAGTTATGGTAAAAAAAATAATTATGTTATACAAATGAGGTGCAGAGGAGGAAAAGATGCAGAGGCATTTGAAGAGTGCTCTTAGTTCTGAAAACCTATCATATCCAGCAAAATTATCTATAATATTGAATGAAATAAAATGGACCTTCAATGAAATTTCAGATTTGGGATTGGGCCTAAATAGGCAAGACTACATATAGCTATGTATAGTACCCTCCAAAATCTATGAGGAAATAAAGGGGAGGGATAGGTAATCAGGAAAGCAAAGAGTGAGGGAATAAGACAAGGGAGGGATGTGTGAGGGGAGGAGGTTAAGACAAGTTAAGAGCAGAATTAAAACAAGGATTAATTAGGGATAGGAAAGGGGTTTTGTGTGTGTGTGTGTATCTATATATGTATATACAAATAAATGTTTTCTTAATTATAGCTTGTATGGGAATTTAAGCAGAAAACAAAATAATAATTTACAAGGAAGTAAAAAAAAAGTGAACATTCATGAATATAATTTCTTCTACTAATATATATATGTTTTTTTGAAGTTGGTTGGTCTATATTTTGAATTATGTTCTCCTGGGCAATATTCTCTTTTGTTTTGTTTTCTTTTGTATTCCTTTTCTGTTTTTCTTTTTTCTTACTCTGCTTTTTAAAATAAAATCAATTAAAAAAAGATTTACAAAGTAAATACATGAAAATATGAAGTACTTACAAAGTAAATACATTTGCCTTGTAACTTTTTTTGGAGACATCAGATATAAGTGCAGGGTGTCATTTAAGAAGTAGACAAATTTGTTTTCATTGTCCCTTGAATCTAAGCTAAATCTTTGCTAATGTGTCAATGGTTGCTAACTAAGTTAACATAAAGAAGCAACATGTACATTTTTACAAGGGATGTTGGGGATTTGGAAGAGATAATGTTTGTAATTATTTTTAAAAGTACACCAATCTACCTATGTGTTGAATTGTAGATATTACTCTACTTGCTAACCATAAGCTAGAAATCAGCTAATCAATAACTATCTATTAAGTGAATTTAATATCATAATAATTTCAGCTGCTAAAATATGTCTTGCAGTTTCTGAACATTTGAACTTTTTGTGCCTATTCCCTCTGTACAGATTGCAACTTTTATAGATCTTCTTAACTTAGATAAATATTCTCCATGTCTTTCCATATATTCTCCAGAATGGCTTCTCTCAACATGCCAGAGTTATTATTCTACATCTTTATACATTCTGTGACTATTATTAAATCATTCTCATTCTTATTATAAGACTGACCCACCCATCTCTTTTTCTGATAGTGTATTTCCTCAAGTATATCCTTTATGACACTTTGTGAATATGGAACATACATGAAAAAATACTATCTTGTTTTGTATCTGCTATACTATCTAGGCTTCTTTTTGTCCCTGCCCTTCTGACTTTGATTCATAAGATATAGCGCTGTTGCATGATTCACAACTACACACAATTTCCAGGGGAAACAACTGATTAAAAGATTGTTTTCTGAATAAGGAACAGTTTGGGATCATTAAAAGTACTCTGAAATTTCCCAAATACACTCCATTCTAATTCATTCCTCCTCTTACAGGTTCTATAACTTATCCATGTGCAGAGTTTAAAATATACACATAGACACATTAAAATATGATATACTATATAGTATATAATATATCATATATACTATAATATAATGTAATGGCACAACAAATAACATGTATATTATTAGCATATCACATTACATTATGTTACATTGTGTTATATTATATAATAGCATAACACATTTCACCATATCATAACTTAACAGAATGGTCATCTGATTGCATGTTATAATCTGAATAATAGACATGTTTCATCCACTTATTTTTAGTATTGATTATTATCATAATGTGTTATCAATAATAATGAATGTCAATAAGGTAACATTTTAATATTTGAGGGCTTGGTGAAAGCAGTATGACATTCTTAACACAAGGAGCATCTGGAGAACTTGACCATCTATAAGGAATTCAAATATATATGTACTTTTTTCCCTCCAAAATGTAATCAGATCTTCAATGCTTCTACATTCAGATCTTCTTTATTTCCACACATGTTCTCAATAACAGAATATATATCTTAATGCAAAATCAAACTTCATTATCAAACCTTTCAACACTATAAATATTCAGTATATTCTTGCTGCTCACCAACCCTTCTAATTTTCTAAGAGCTGCATGCTTTTAATCATACCATTATAAACTCAGCCAATGTATGTTGCCATTAAATTTTTTAAAGAGAAAAAACACATTCCTATAGTTAAAACTCCCTCTAGTTTCTTCTCACTCCCCAAATCAGAAAACAGCAAGCTTTTGCCAAAGACTCTCCAAAACATACTCTTCCTAGAACCTTAGAATTCTCAATTTTGGCCTCAAAATTAAAACATCATTCAAAATTTTACATTCCTTATGTGATTGGATAGTAGCTAAAAATTCAGGGTGATGAGAAAGTAACATAAAATTTATTCATGCTTTATTTTACAACCCCAATCTGGGCCAGTTTGCTTTCCTCAGAGAAAGGAGCAGCTGAGTTTTGCCTTTTCACAAAATTGGAGATTAGTGATGACTTTTTTTTGACATTCTTCTTACTTTTTCCCCACCAGTCAGGCCTGGTTACAAAATAACTTGACTGTACTTGTATTTTCAAACTATGTATGGATGCAGAATAATTTATTATGTACTTATTTTATCCTAGGGGGACACTAATAAAAAAAAAAGGTGCAATAAAGTGTCTATGCACAAACTCAAAACTGTGGCTCTCTTTAGCTATGTTCCTACTAGAGACCTATCCCCTTTAACACTATCAACAATAAAATCATGTATTTTTCTTTGTGATGTATTGGCCCTGAAATTTGAGGATCACTGTTTCAGATGCTGCAAAATAAAACCAGTATAATTTAGGATAACTTAAAAGTTGGGAGAATTTTTACTGAACCCATAAATATCTAAAAAAAAAAAAATCCAGAAATTGGCACAACAGATTGAGATAGAATTTGTTCTTAAAGGTGACTCTCCATAAGACTTGAACTATTTTCCCCATCTCCTTTTCATTTTCATGAAACCAAAGGAAAATAAAGGATCATACATGGCAGGGTGGTGGTAGGTTGCTAACTGAGAGGTCTGGGCAAAATGTATATGTCTAAAGACCGATATAACATTTATGGGATTTCTTTAGTAAAGCCCTATTATGGGTTTTGAAATGATATAATTCCCCTAGAGTCAATCAGGTGTTATAAGAAATTTCTAATTCTGATAGTTGTCTGGAACAATAGGCTCAAATTCTGCCTCAGACACAGGATATTCAAAGGTATTAAATATCTGAGTTGTCTACTTAGCAAACTGGCTGTTATACTCTTAAAGAGCTTGCTCCCTTAGAGACAAAGACTGTTTTAGGGAGAAACACAACTAAAACTCAAAGAGCTTCTGGTAAATGTTTAACAACTCTCCTAAAAAAGGATTTGTAGTATTCTGGTTGGTTTTCTGGAGGTCTTGGAGCAGCTTCCTTTCAGCAAAGTAATCACCACAAGAATAGCCAGGTGTTAAAGTCCAAATCCTTTATTATCTCCTTCAAAATCTTGTCTCCTTGTCTGGGGCTTTGGCTAGCTTTCTTGGAGGCTTTCCAGAGCCTTGGTTTCAGTGGAGAAGTGAAGGAGGAGAGCCTGCCACCATGGTGGTGTGAGATAGAATGAATCCCTTTTCTTGGCTTCAAGAGCTTGAGTTATACCTGCAGGCCTCTGTCTTCTCCAAGTCTGACCCTGGCTGAGTTTGTCTCAGTTTATATGCTCTATTATAATTAGATCATTTACAGTACTGAGTATAAACCAATCATTACATTACTAGGGAACCATTATTTGTTATAAGATTAAATCAATTATACTGAACTAGAGAACTATTAATTACCATGCTAAACTAGATAACCATTGTCTTATCAATTCTACTGACTTAGCACCTTGTAAGAATCCTTGTTTCAAATACAGAGTTCTGGTCCATAATAGGGATTTATGAAACATCTAATTTACTTTAACATTTGAGTTGTAATATTTGCTAATTCCAAAGGTGAAAATGATCACACTAATAATTTAACAATCAATTTTTGCTAATCAATTTGAGGTGGCTCCAGCTCAGCCCTGTAACTGACAAAAATACTTTTAGTTTTATATGAAGAAAGTAGAGTATTTTTCACTGGTCTTATATATGTGGAGGTTCTGTCTCATTAAGCCTTTCTGTTGTAAGTTAAAAAGGAAATGGTACGAACTGATGCTAAGCTAAATGAGCAGAACCAGGATTTCATTGTACATGACAAGAGCGAGATTATACAATGATCAATTCTGATGGATGTGGCTCTTTTCAACAATAAGATGATTCAGACCAGTTCCAATACTCTTGTAATGATGAGAACCATCTATACCTAAAGAGAGGACTGTGGAAACCGAGTGTGGATGACAACATAGCATTTTTACTTGTTTTGTTGTTATTTGCTTGAATTTTATTTTCTTTCTCATTTTTTTTCCCTTTTTGATCTGTTTGTTCTTGTATAGCAAGATAATTATAAAACTACATATACCTCTATTGGATTTACATATATTTTCACCATGTTTAGCATATATTGGATTACTTGTCATCTAGGAGAGGGGGTAGGGGAAAGGGGAAGAAATTGGAACACAAGGCTTTGCAAGAGTCAATGGTGAAAAATTATCCTTGCGATTTGGTATCGGACTTCCGGCCAAGATGGCGGAGAGGAGGCACACTGCTGTGTAACCCCTGCGTTTTTCTCTCACTATCCATTTCATTTCATGCCTCTGAATTAATGCTCAACTGAAAAAAAACATACAATTACTTACCAAGAGAAACCATCCTTGAGACTCATCAAGAAAGATCTGTTTTTGTGCGAGGGTGGGGACGGTTATTAGTTCGGAAGCAGTCTGCGGGCAGCAGCTGCAGCGAGAGCACGGAAGCCGGCTCAGAGCCGAGCAGAGCGGAGAGGGGATGGGGCGTGATTGCAGAGGTCTCTGAGGGGAGAGCTTTGCTACAGGATTAGATACTTTGCTCCTGCAGCAAGTCAGCAGCCCAGTAGAGAAGCTAAAAACACCGAGGGTGAAGAATACAATCCCAAACAGCTGGAGTCTCTCGGAACCTGGCCACCCCTCCCCCACAGTGTCTCAGCACGATCTTGGATCTCAGAGCACAGACGCAGCACAGCCATTGCTCTCTTGTTAGGGCTTCACTACTGCCCGCAGTCTGTAGAAAAAGCTTGGTAACACCACCCAGCCCCTCCCCCAAAGAAAGCAGCCTCCATTCAAGGGTTTTTTTTTCTTCTGTTTCTTTGATAGTTTGTCTTTGATTATTAGACAGAATGAGCAAGAAACTGAAAAAGTTTACCCTTGACAGCTTCTATACAGATAAAGAGCAGACTCCAAATCCTGAGGAGACTAAAAACAAACAGTCCCCAGGTGAATCCCCAAAGGAGGAGATCATCTGTTCCTCAGCACAGATGAATCTCATGGAGGAAATTAAAAAGGCTCTCACAAGAGAGCTAGAAGAAAAATGGCAAAAGGAGAGGGAGGCTTTGCAAAAGGAGAGGGAGACTTGGCAAAAGGAGAGGGAGGCTTGGCAAAAGAGTCTGGAGAAGTCATCCCACTCAGTTAAAGAGAGAGTGGATAAAGAAATCAAATCCTTGAAAAATAGGATTGGTGAACTGGAAACAGAAAATAGCTCTCTAAAAAACAAAATTGGCGAAATGGAAAAAAATTCCACCGAACAAAAGAACTCAATTGGACAATTAGAAAAAGATCTTTAAAAAGTGAGTGAAGAAAATACTTCCCTGAAAATCAGGGTCGAACAAATGGAATTGAATGACTCGAGGAGACAAGAAGAATCAGTCAAGCAAATCCAAAAAAATCAAACAATGGAAAAGAATGTGAAATACCTTCTGGGGAAGACAACAGACCTGGAAAACAAATCCAGGAGAGACAATCTGAGAATCATCGGACTCCCAGAAAAGTATGATGAAAAAAAGAGCCTGGACACTATTTTCCAGGAAATTATCAAAGAGAACTGCCCAGAAGTCATAGAAACAGAGGGTAAAATAGACATTGAAAGAATTCATCGATCCCCTACTGAAAGGGATCCTAAAATCAAAACACCAAGAAATATAGTGGCCAAATGCCAGAACCCTCAGATGAAGGAAAAAATACTGCAAGCAGCTAGAAAAACCCAATTCAAGTATCAAGGAGCCACAATAAGGATCACCCAGGATCTGGCAGCATCCACATTAAAGGATCAAAGGGCCTGGAATATGATATTCCGAAAGGCTAAGGAAATTGGTATGCAACCAAAAATAACTTACCCAGCGAGAATGAGCATCTTTTTCCAGGGAAGAAGATGGACATTCAACGAAGTAAGCGAATTTCACCTATTTTTGATGAAAAAGCCAGAACTTAACAAAAAATTTGATCTACAAGTATAGAACTCAAGAGAAATCTAAAAAGGTAAAGATTAATCTTGGGAACTATATTTTGGCTATAAAGATGTATAAAGAATACATGTATACCTTGTTCTAGAAACTAGATGTGGAAAAGACATTGTACCAGAAAAAGGGGAAAGTGGGGGTACTACATTTCATGAAGAGGCAAAGAAAACCTATTATATCTGAGAGAATGAATGGAGAGGGATGAATATAGTGAGTATTTTACTGCTTTCAGAATTGGCATTAAGAGAAAAATTTTAGACATATTTAATCTATGGTGAAACTTCTCCCACCTCATTGAAAAGTGAGAAGGGAAAAGTGAAAAGGGAAGGAATAAGCTAAGTGGAAGGGAATACGGTAACTGGGAGGGAAAGGGGTAAGATAGGGGGAGGAATTCTAAGGGGGGGGATACTAAAAAGGGAGGGCTGTGAGAAGCAAGTGGTGCTCACAAGCTTAATACTGGGAAGGGGGGTAAAGGAGTAAGAAGGGATAAAAGCATAAACCGGGGTTAACAAGATGGCAAGTAATACAGAATTGGTCATTCTAATCATAAATGTGAATGGGGTAAACTCCCCCATAAAGAGGAAGCGGTTAGCAGAATGGATTAAAAGCCAGAATCCTACAATATGTTGTTTACAGGAAATACACCTGAAGCGGGGTGATACATGCAGGTTAAAGGTAAAAGGTTGGAGCAAAATCTACTATGCTTCAGGTGAAGTCAAAAAAGCGGGGGTAGCCATCCTGATCTCAGATCAAGCTAAAGCAAAAATTGATCTAATTAAAAGAGATAAGGAAGGGCACTATATCTTGCTAAAGGGTAGAATGAATAATGAAGCAGTATCTATATTAAACATATATGCACCAAGTAGTGTAGCATCTAAATTCTTAAAAGAGAAATTAAGAGAGCTGCAAGAAGAAATAGACAGTAAAACTATAATAGTGGGAGATCTCAACCTTGCACTCTCAGAATTAGATAAATCAAACCACAAAATAAATAAGAAAGAAGTCAAAGAGATAAATAGAATACTAGAAAAATTAGATATGATAGATCTCTGGAGAAAATGTAATGGGGACAGAAAGGAGTACACCTTCTTTTCAGTAGTTCATGGAACTTATACAAAAATTGACCATATATTAGGACATAAAAACCTCAAACTCAAATGCAGTAAGGCAGAAATAGTGAATGCATCCTTTTCAGACCACGATGCATTGAAAATTACATTCAATAAAAAGCCACGGGAAAGTAGACCAAAAAATAATTGGAAACTAAATAATCTCATACTAAAGAATGATTGGGTGAAACAGCAAATTATAGACATAATTAATAACTTCATCCAAGAAAATGATAATAATGAGACATCATACCAAAATGTATGGTATGCAGCCAAGGCGGTAATAAGGGGAAATCTCATATCTCTAGAAGCCTATTTGTATAAAATAGAGAAAGAGAAGGTCAATGAATTGGGCTTGCAACTAAAAATGCTAGAAAAGGAACAAATTAAAAACCCCCAGTCAAACACTAAACTTGAAATTCAAAAAATAAAAGGAGAGATCAATAAAATTGAAAGTAAAAAAACTATTGAATTAATTAATAAAACTAAGAGTTGGTTCTATGAAAAAACCAACAAAATAGACAAACCCTTAGTAAATCTGATTTAAAAAAGGAAAGAGGAAAATCAAATTGTTAGTCTTAAAAATGAAAAGGGAGAACTCACCACTAACGAAGAGGAAATTAGAGCAATAATTAGGAGTTACTTTGCCCAACTTTATGCCAATAAATTCGACAACTTAAATGAAATAGAAGAATACCTCCAAAAATATAGCTTGCCTAAACTAACAGAGGAAGAAGTAAATATCCTAAACACTCCTATCTCAGAAAAAGAAATAGAACAAACTATCAATCAACTCCCTAAGAAAAAATCCCCAGGACCAGATGGATTTACATCTGAATTCTATCAAACATTTAAAGATCAATTAACTCCAATGCTAAATAAACTATTTGAAAAAGTAGGGATTGAAGGAGTCCTACCAAACTCCTTTTATGACACAGATATGGTACTGATACCTAAACCAGGTAGGCTGAAAACAGAGAAAGAAAATTATAGACCAATCTCCCTAATGAATATTGATGCTAAAATCTTAAATAAAATATTAGCAAAAAGATTACAGAAAATCATCCCCAGGATAATACACTATGACCAAGTAGGATTTATACCAGGAATGCAGGGCTGGTTCAATATTAGGAAAACTATTAACATAATTGACTATATCAACAACCAACCAAACAAAAACCATATGGTCATCTCAATAGATGCAGAAAAAGCATTTGATAAAATCCAACAGCCATTCCTAATAAAAACACTTGAGAGCATAGGAATAAAAGGACTTTTCCTTAAAATAGTTAGAAGCATATATTTAAAACCTTCAGTAAGCATCATATGCAATGGGGAAAAACTGAACCTTTCCCAGTAAGATCTGGAGTGAAGTAAGGTTGCCCATTATCACCATTATTGTTCAATATTGTATTAGAAACACTAGCCTCTGCAATAAGAGTCGAGAAAGAGATTAAAGGAATTAGAGTAGGCAATGAGGAAACCAAACTATCACTCTTTGCAGATGATATGATGGTATACCTAGAAAACCCCAGAGATTCTACTAAAAAGCTATTAGAAATAATTCATAATTTTAGCAAAGTAGCAGGATGCAAAATAAATCCCCATAAATCCTCAGCATTTTTATACACCACCAACAAAATCCAAGAGCAAGAGATACAAAGAGAAATTCCATTCAAAATAACTGTTGATAGCATAAAATATTTGGGAATCTACCTACCAAAGGAAAGTCAGGAATTATTTGAGCAAAATTACAAAAAAGTTTCCACACAAATAAAGTCAGACTTAAATAATTGGAAAAATATTAAATGCTCTTGGATAGGCCGAGCGAATATAATAAAGATGACAATACTCCCTAAACTAATCTATTTATTTAGTGCTATACCAATCAGACTTCCAAGAAAATATTTTAATGATTTAGAAAAAATAACAACAAAATTCATATGGAACAATAAAAAGTCGAGAATCTCAAGGGAATTAATGAAAAAAAAATCAAATGAAGGTAGCCTAGCTGTACCTGATCTAAAATTATATTATAAAGCAGCAGTCACCAAAACCATTTGGTATTGGCTAAGAAATAGATTAGTGGATCAGTGGAAAAGGTTAGGTTCACAAGACAGAATAGTCAACTATAGCAATCTAGTGTTTGACAAACCCAAAGATTCTAACTTTTGGGATAAGATTTCATTATTTGATAAAAACTGCTGGGATAACTGGAAATTAGTATGGCAGAAATTAGGCAAGGACCCACACTTAACACCATATACCAAGATAAGATCAAAATAGGTCCATGACCTAGGCATAAAGAACGAGATTATAAATAAATTAGAGGAACATAGGATAGTTTATCTCTCAGACTTGTGGAAGAGGAAGAGACCATTACCGATCACAAAATAGAAAATTTTGATTATATCAAATTAAAAAGCCTTTGTACAAACAGAACGAATGCAAACAAGATTAGTAGGGAAGCAACAAACTAGGAAAACATCTTTACAATTAAAGGTTCTGATAAAGGCCTCATTTCCAAAATATATAGAGAAATGACTCAAATTTATAAAAAATCAAGCCATTCTCCAATTGATAAATGGTCAAAGGATATGAACAGACAATTTTCAGATGACGAAATTGAAACTATTACCACTCACATGAAAGAGTGTTCCAAATCACTATTGATCAGAGAAATGCAAATTAAGACAACTCTGAGATATCACTACACACCTGTCAGATTGGCTAAGATGACAGGAAAAAATAATGATGAATGTTGGAGGGGATGCGGGAAAACGGGGACACTAATGCATTGTTGGTGGAGTTGTGAATGAATCCAACCGTTCTGGAGAGCAATCTGGAATTATGCCCAAAAAGTTATCAAACTGTGCATACCCTTTGATCCAGTAGTGTTTCTATTGGGCTTATACCCCAAAGAGATACTAAAAAAGGGAAAGGAACCGGTATGCGCCAAAATGTTTGTAGCAGCCCTGTTCGTAGTGGCTAGAAACTGGAAAATGAATGGATGCCCATCAATTGGAGAATGGCTGGGTAAATTGTGGTATATGAATGTTATGGAATATTATTGCTCTGTAAGGAATGACCAGCAGGATGAATACAGAGAGGCTTGGAGAGACCTACATGGACTGATGCTAAGTGAGATGAGCAGAACCAGGAGATCATTATACACTTAGACAACGATATTGTATGAGGATGTATTCTGATGGAAGTGGATTTCTATGACAAAGAGACTTAACTGAGTTTCAATGGATAAATGATGGACAGAAACAGCTACACCCAAAGAAGGAACCCTGGGAAATGAATGTGAACTATTTGCATTTTTGATTTTCTTCCCGAGTTATTTTTACCTTCTGAATCCAATTCTCCCTGTGCAACAGGAGAACTGTTCGGTTCTGCAAATATGTATTGTATCTAGGATATACTGCAACATATTTAACATATATAGGACTGCTTGCCATCTTGGGGGGGGGTGGAGGGAGGGAGGGGAAAAAACGAAACATAAGCGAGTGCAAGGGATAATGTTGTAAAAAAATTATCCTGGCATGGATTCTGTCAATACAAAGTTATTATTAAATAAAATAAAATTTAAATTAAAAAAAGAAAATAAAATAAAAAAAGAAAAATTATCCTTGCATATGTTTTGAAAATAAAAAGCTTCAATTAAAAAAAGGGGGGGGAAAGGAAATGATAGAGCTCATTCTTCTTTTTGTGAAGAAGTACATCTTAGTTAAAGAGTTCAGTTGAAGTCAGAAACTAAAAGCAGAGATCTTCTAAGATTGTGGAACACTGCCTAGTATCAACTGCATATTATATATGAGACTAGTAGGTTACAAGCCTAAATGGAGAAGCAAAAATATATGACCAGATTACATCCATGGCACTGAAATATCAGAGGCATATTTACCTCTATAGGAATACCCAAATGATGTGGTTCATTTTTAGTGTATCCTTGCCACTATATTTTCTCTATGTGAACCTTTGATTTGTATAACCTGGTAAGTCCTTATATATGTAGCTCTTTAGTGTATTTCCCAACATGTCTATATTTTGTATGTATTTGTAAGAGAGGATACCCTAGTTTTATGGGCAAATGTTGTTACCATTATTTCTTGCCTTGCCACTTCATTAAATGTCTTTTCAATGAATTAGTTGTATCCTCTGACAAGTGAAATATAAAGACTGACAATTAAAAATAACTATATTGGGACCATGAAGTATTTTTTAAAAAGAGCTTTGGACTTGTAGAATAGCTTGGAAATGGTGTGACTTTGAGGAGCCCCTCCTTCAAAAAAGGACATGTCCTAATTGATACAGTAATAACTTAAATTACTTGGTGAGAGAGAAAATATTTTCTAGTTCCCATTTAAAATTAACAAATATTTATTGATATTATTTCCTTCCCTGACAAATAAGAATAATTTAACAGCATATTTAATAGGCCTTGGGATGTTATGTTCTATTTCAAATCTCCAGAGATTTAGATAGGATGATTGGAATGGTAGTTGTGCTAAACAGTGTGGAATATGGGTGAAATTCACACAATGATATTCACACATAACTGCTTAGTCATATTATAGTAATTTAAGCCAGAAATATTGGAGGAAAATAAATCTCACTAAAGCTAATCAAGTATACTGTCAGTTAGTTAACTGACAGTGGTTCATAATTGACTCTCAAGATATTGTTGGTTCCTGTTTTAAAAATATAACTAGGGATACAGCACCAAGTATTATCTTCCTGTTTTATAAAAGGAGCAGCTATCTGCTTGTTAACACCTTCCAGGAGTTACTTGGGCCACCCAGAAGAAAAACTCCAAATCACACTGGAGCTCACTTTTGGCTTCCTGACACTCTTTGGAGATAAGACAAACAGACTTGTTATTTCAATTATCTCTCTAGTAACCAACAGCATATGAGCACTGGCCACATCAAGGTATTTTGTAGTTACTGATTCAACAATAAATACCATAGTAGATATAATTCTTTTTTGATCTAACAAAAGGAGGGAAAATTAATATAAGCATTGTTTGCATGAGTAGGCTTTCTGAATTATCAACAATTCTAGAACAATATGGGGAAACCAATGGCCACAATACAACTTCTATCTCAAATCCAATTGTTCATATCAGAGAATTTTAGCATTAGAAGGAATATCATGGATAAACCAGTTGTTGTTGTTCTGAACTTTTAATTTCATCAGTGTGCATCTCTGTAAGGATAGAAATTCCCTTTCCCTATAAATTGCCTTGTAATTTTTAGTATCAGAAATTAGCCAGTACTTAGAGGAGTTAAGTAACTTGCCTAAAGTCAGTAATTCTGCTTACTTTGGCCCTCAATGCTTGGAAGTCCAGATAGATTTCATTTCATGCACCCACCAAGGTTCTCCAGTAACTTTAGTGGGAATGGTTGAATGTCTAGGCTCTTTGACAATGGCTTCAGCCTGACCTATGATGTCTGCCCCCCATGCTCTATCCCTACCCCATACTCATTGTAGGAGAAATTCTATTCCAATTCCTTTTAGCTACTAATAGTTAGATTAGCTTTTTTTTTTACAAAGAAATATTTACTGAATAAGATACAATCACAAATATACAAACTCTTTCCTTAACATGAGTGGCATAATCTCACTCCTATTTCATCTCTGCCTCTGCGGAGAGGAAGGGGATTAAGTTTATAATTTAGTTCAATTCCTATATATTACCTTCCTAGTTCCAAGTCCAAACCCTACACCTCTCAGACTTAACTCTCAGGCACTCTGACTTAGCTGGAATTCCTTGTTGAGTTCATGGCAACATCCCATTTGCAATCCTACCTCCAAAATTGTCATGGCTCCAATGTAAGGGATATGTGAGAATTATGCCAGAATATGACACCTGAAACTGAGAAAAATAAACAACAAAAAACAGAGGCAAAGACACCCCCCCCCCTTTTTTTTTTTTTTTTTTTTTTTTTGGAGCTGGGGTAAAGGAGGGAGCAGAGAAATAAAGTCTTTCCTTTCTTATTGGTGCACTCTCAGCACAGCATAAAGGAATGTTTAAGAAATATTGGAGCCAGAAAAAGAGAGATTGCTTCAATTTTTCCAGTTCAAAGATGCAACCTTTTCTGGCATGTTTAGACTACATAACCAATCAAAGTATGCTATCTCCATCTATGTGGTGGGGAATGTGGAGCACTTCCCTTTTAGGCAGTCTGAGCATGCCCAGTAAAGTCTCTTTGGAGTAACTCTTTTTAAGTGATCTGGTCTTACTTCAGTATTCTCAGATATAAAAAGTAGGACTTGAGCCCTTATTTTCTTTATTCTGAAAATTTCAATCTACTTTAGCTTCTTGACTTTATAGATGAGCAAACTGAAGCACCCAATGGTTGAGGGGATCTGTTCCACATCACATAGTTAATTGCTTATTTTTTTGTTTCTTTTCTCTTCAAATTGTTGGTGATTTGCTCTGTAATTTTTCCTGCATGTACCACAATATATTTTAAATATTACCTAATCTTCCCCTGAAGAGTTCACATATCTGGAAAATAGAACATGGCAAGTTTTCATTAAACTCTGTCTCAACTCAGTGACTATTTGTAAATGTTCTATTCAATATATTCACAACATTTTCTGCAGATTTATCACTCTAGTTTTAGCATAATTCAAGATTTTAGGATCATTTGTTAGTTATCTAAAAGAAATACCAGAGATGATATAATCATGTCTTTCTCCTGGTCCTTACTTGTAATATGCTTTCACATCTTGGTTCACATAAGACAACAATAATTTTAAAAGATATTTAACCTTGAATGGTTTGAAAAGAATCTTCTTCACCCTATAAAAACTCAACTTAATAAAATATAATACATATCGTATGAACATTGTTATCACTTTTTGTAGACCTTTTTGTGTGAATTTCCTTGAGTCCCTCTAATTGTGTTCATTTTTTTTCCTCTCTAGGTAAAAAACAAACAAAACCAAAACAAACAAACAAACAAAACACATTAAAATATTATTGTTCTCTCGTTCTGCCCTTTTGACTCTTCTAATTGTCTTATCTTTAAACAAGTACCAGAAAAGCACATTACAAACTGCCTTGTTAACATTAAAGAATTAGAGTCTATAAGGTACTTTACCATGAAGGAAGTTGCCTAATTTACTCCTGAAATGGAGCATAGTCCCTAGAACTATATACTATATTTTCTTTTCAAGATTTTTGATACGTTAAGCACTTAACTTTAAGTTAACCCTTTCTTGATGATAGTAGTAGCCTTGTCAACCTGACCAGCCCCAGAAGTTTCATTCACACCCTTTTAAATTGGCAGCCTCTCTCTCAAGAGTCTGGGGCCCTTATGACATAAAGAAGAAGACCACATACTGTGAATTTGGGTGGGAACCTATTATAGTAGGATTTCTTTACATTCTCTCTCATTTATCAGTTCAGCTCATTGCAATTCCAGTTCAGAACATTTCCCATTTTGTAAATGGCATTCCTGACTCAATTGGTCTCTACGGAGGCATTGTGAAAAAGTTACCTGTTCTTCCTTTACCTTTACCTTCTGGTAAAAGAAAAAGGCCATTTTTTTTTTCATTCTCCATCATCCTTTAAGTGATCCCCAACTTGAAGAACTTGTGGCATTCCATTTCTGCTGGGATTATAACAGCAGACACTTGAAGCCAGATAACAATATTTTGTGACCTTTATGTCTTTTTCTTTTTTAAAGTTTATTAGTTTTCTTTTTTCTTTTTTTTAATTAAAGCTTTTTATTTTTAAAACATATGCATAGATAATTTCCAACTTTCACCCTTGCAAAATCTTGTATTCCAATTTTTCTCTTCCTTCCCCCACCCCTCCCCTAGACAGCAAGTAATCCAACATAGGTTAAATATGTACAATTCTTCTGTACATATTTCCACAATTATCATGCTGCACAAGAAAAATCAGATCAAAAAGGACAAAAATGAGTAAGAAAACAAAAAGGAAACAACAACAAAAATAAAGGTAGAAATATTATGTTGTGTCCCCCAATCCTCTCTCTGGGTGAAAATGGCTCTATTCATCACAAGATCATTGGAACTGGTCTGAATCACCTTGTTGAAAAGAGCCATGTCTATCAGAATTATCATCATATAATGTTGCTGTTGCTATGTATAATGTTCTCTTGATTCTATTCACTTCACTTAGGATCAGTTCATGTATGTCTCTTCAGGCCTCTCTGAAATCATCATGCTGATTGTTTTTTATAGAACAATAATATTCCATAACATTCATATATCATAATTTATTCAGCCATTCTCCAGCTGATGAGCATCCACTCAGTTTCCAGTTTTTTGTCTGCTTTGAACTTTACACACAACGATCCTTTCCCCTTTTTTATCATCTCTTTGGGAGAGACACTGTTGTATCAAAGGGTATGCACAGTTTGATAGCCCTTTGGGCACAGTTCCAAATTGCTCTTCAGAATGGTTGGATCAATTCACAACTCCATCAGCAATGTATTAGTATCCCAGTTTTCTCAAATTCCCTCCAACATTCATAATTATCTTTTCCTGTCATCTTTTTCTTTTATTTTTTTTTAAATTTTAATAGCTTTATATTTACAAATTATATGTATGGGTAATTTTACAGCATTGACAATTGCCAAACCTTTTGTTCCAATTTTTCCCCTCTTTCCCCCCACCCCCTCCCCTAGATGGCAGGATGACCAATACATGTTAAATATATCAGAGGATAAATTAAATACAAAATAAGCATACATGTTCAAACCATTATTTTGCTGTACAAAAAGAATCAGACTCTGAAATATTGTACAGTTAGCCTGTGAAGGAAATAAAAAATGCAAGTGGGGAAAAATAGAAGGACTGGGAATTTGATGTAATGGTTCTTAGTCATCTCTCAGAGTTCTTTTGCTGGGTGTAGCTGGTTCAGTTCATTACTGCTCCTTTAGAACTGATTTGGTTCATCTCATTGCTGAAGATGGGCAGGTCCATCAGAATTGATCATCATAGAATTTTGTTGTTGAAGGATATAAGGCTCTTCTGGCCCTGCTCGTTTCACTCAGCATTAGTTCGTGTAAGTCTCCCCAGGCCTTTCTGAAATCATCCTATTGGTCGTTTCTTACTGAACAATAATATTCCATAATATTCATATACCACAATTTATTTAGCTATTCTCCAATTGATGGGCATCCACTCAGTTTCTAGTTTCTGGCCACTACAAATAGGGCTGCCACAAACATTCTTGTACATACAGGTCCCTTTCCCTTCTTTAAGATCTCTTTGGGTTATAAGTCCAGTAGTAACCCTGCTGGGTCAAAAGGTATGCACGATTTGATAACTTTTTGAGCATAGTTCCCAATTGCTCTCCAGAATGGCTGGATGTATTCACAACTCCACAAACAACATATTAATGTCCCTGTTTTCCCACATCCCCTCCAACATTCCGCATTATTTTTCCTTGCCATTCTAGCCAGTCTGTCCTATCATTTTTTTTCAATCTGAGAGGTGTATAGTGGTACCTCCAAGTTGTCTTAATTTTCATTTCTCTAATCAATAGTGATTTAGAGCATTTTTTCATATGATTAGAACTAGTTTTAATTTCTTCATCTGAAAATTGTTCATATCCTTTGACCACTTATCAGTTGGACAATGGTTTGAATTCTTATAAATTTGAATCAATTCTCTATATATTTTAGAAATGAGGCCTTTCTCAGAACTCTTGGATGTAAAGATTTTCCTTTAGTTTAATGCTTCCCTTCTGATCTTGTCTGTATTGGTTTTGTTTGTACAAAATCTTTTTTTCCATATTATATATCTTTATCTGACAGCCAACCCCATGCGATTGTGCCAAAGTTATGAAGAGCATTTGTTTTCTATCATTTAAAAAATACTCTAATGAATAGTATTGAAGATAGAAAATACATGTTATTTTGTTGTTTTGTCATTTTTCAGTCATATCTGACTCTTCATGACCCTACTTGGGATTTTCTTGGCAAAGATACTGAAGTTGTTTACCATTTTCTTCTCCAGATCATTTTATGGATGAGAAAACTGAGGCAAACAGGGTTAAGTAATTTATCCAGGTTCACAAAGCTAGTAAGTATCTAAGGCCAGATATCAACTCAGTAAGATAGGTCTTCTTGACTTCAGGTCAGGTGGTCTATCCACTGTGCCACCTAAAGTCCAAGTGAGTTTTTGTCATCAGTTAAAGATTCTTTTCTTTTCTTTTAGTTTCTATATTGCATCAAAGAACAGAGGCCCTCTTTTGGAACTTTATTGTCTTATTTTTAGAGATGAAATGGATATTTCCTGAGCAATATAGCATTGATCAAATAGAAACAGTCTGGGTGTGTAAGCTCTTGATGAGTGTGGTCCTTCATACTCCTTCATATTCCATTTATGAGACTACCAAATTAACACAAAAGACCTAAGAATTATCCATTTACTAGATATTTTATTAGAAAAACAATTACTTTGGTATAGTGAAAAAGGAATCATCTCTAGTGTTAGAAGACTTTTTGAAAAATCACTTATCTCACTTCCATACATTTTGCTGTTGCTATAGCCCATCGAGAGTCAAGTCTTGAGGAAGGAAGGCCTGATTTAAAATCTGGTTTCAGACACTTGCAGGCTGTGTGTCCATGGGCAGGTCATTTAATTCTGCTTGCCTCAGTTGAACTGGAGAAGCAAATGACAAACCTTTAGTTTCTTTGCAAGAAAACCCAAATAGGGTAATGAAAAGATAGACACAACTGAAATTACTGAACAACAATAAGCTCTAATCTTTATATCACCATTTCCAAGTCTAAAAGAGTAATAATAATAATAATGTTTGTTGTTGTAGAGAGATATCATGGTGGAATTATTGGGCTTTAAGTCAGGAAGACTAAGGTTAAAATATTACTTCAGATATTTACTAGCTTTGTCACTCATTCTAGCATTTATTTGTGAGACATTGTATGCCTATTATGTACCAGAAACTGTTCTCAGTATTGGGGATTAAAAATAAGGCAAAAAAACATCCTTACTCTCAAGGAGCTCACAGCCTAATAGATATAGTTGGGTAGAGAAGTGGATAGAAAGGGATACCCAGAGTCAGGAAGAGATGGGTTCAAATTCAGATGCTTACTTGATGTGTGATCTTGGTCTGGTCACAACTTCTATTTGCCTCAATTTCCTCAACTATAAAAAGAGGGCAAAAATAGTACCTACTATCTTAGTGTTAATGTGCAAGTCAAATTAGACAATATTTTTAAAGGACTTAACATGGAATCAGGACCATAGTAAATGCTCTATAAATTATGACTATCAACATTATTGTCAATGGAGGATGCAACATGCAAATAATGATATAGGGAATGTATATGTATACAAACACATGGCAGATGGTCTCAAAGGTAAGACACTAAAATTAAGAGACTGGGAATTTTTTTTTTTTTTTGGTAGAAGGTAGAACTTTAACTGAGACTTAAAGGAATTCAAGAAAATCAGGAATCTTCCTAGTATCTAGTAAGCATTTAATAAATGCTTGTGTGCTGGCTATTGACTTTCTAATTCTGGAGAATGGTGTAAACTTCCCAATTTTATTTTTCTCAACTGCAAAATGGTAAAAAATGTAGTACTTCCATCAATGGGCTTTTGGAAGGATCAAATGAGATAATGAATATAAAATGCTTTGAAAACATTAAAGTGTTGTCTACATGAAATGATAACAATTATTATTAACAATTTTGGCAGAGTATTTGTGAAGATCATATGTTGTAAAACTTGTAGTGGCATGTAAATGTAGTGTAGTTGTTATTGTTAAAACATTCAAATAGGAGGTGGTGAATGATTGTCTTTATATAAGCACAATAATGAAATAGCCTGATTGGGAGATTTTGCCTGATAAGAAACTGAATTCATATCAACAATGTGTAATTTTGTCCCAAGCCATGCTTAAACTTGCTCTTCCTTTTCTAAGAAGCCCTCTGTGACCAATAATCTCTTCTGATTGCTGATACTTTTACACACTCTACATTGAATTTGTTTTTTTGTCTCCCAGTCATTTTATGCATTTTAACCTATTTCTCTTCAGGCTTTATGAAGTTATGTATGTTCAACTTCTTTGGGTTCCTATATCTCTCAATATAGTGTTGTATTCAAAGTATACTGAATAAATGCTTGCCGAATAAATGTGTGAGAGCATAAATGTAAGAAAATATTGCTGGGAATTCATAAGATCTTAGATTTAGAAAGGTATCTCAGAAGCTATATAATATAATATCTTGTCTACAAATGAGGAAGGTGAGGCACCAAGAGGTTAGATCATTTGCCCAGGGTCACATAGATGGTAATGATCAGAACCTTATGATGTGAGCCCAGAGCTAGTTTTTTCCATTACATCATTCTTACTGAACTTTGTGTAACTCTGCTTCATTTAAGTCCATCCCTTGATGTATTGTTCAAGAAAGAGGATATGTAGGGAGTGCCAGAGCAATTAATTCAAGGAACAACAGTGGTATAGATTGGATTACTGAATCCAAAGCAAGTAATGGGAAGCAAAGATAGGTGGAAGGGAGGGCTGTTTACACCTGATGACAGCAGGATGGATAGCTAGATGGCAAGAAAACAGCTGTCTTTGATGTGAAATATGGTCTGGACAGGAGTCTGGAAACTTTGTGAGTTTGGGCGGATCATTCACTAATCAAGACAATTCACTTTTCAGCTGAGTGGATTAGCATCTCTAGGGACTGGAAGTTCCTCCCCCCCTCACCCCCCTCAATCTAATCTAGTTGTGATGTTACATAGGAAGAAGTAGAGAAGCAATGGAGTCAATGGCAAGATGACCAAGTGGATGTCAGGAGGAGATTTAAAGAAAGCAGGTAATCATTCCATGAGCATTTATTCAGCACTTTCTATGGGACAGGCACATTAGTCTCCCTGCATCAAAGTTCTTTCCACTTGAATTTATTCTATACTCAATTGCCAAGGTGATTTTATTTTAAAGAGCAGTTTGATCCTATCACTCTCCTGCTCAATGTCTTCCAGTGATTCCCATTCTACAAGATCAATATGAAGTCCTCTGTGTGGCATTTAAATCTCCTCCAATTTGGTCCTTTTTAAAACCTTTATGCAACCTCTCCCTTAACTTCACTCTGATTCAGCAGTCTAATTGCAGTTACTTGAACATAATTAGCTACCTCTAGGCCTGGAATGCTCTGCCCCCTCACTTCTGCTTTTAAGTTTCTTCAGCTTATTACAAGACTCAGTTCAAAAGCTACCTTTTGCAGGTCTTTTCAAGGACTTCCTACATAATGATAATTCCTTCCCTTTCTCATTACCATCGTGTTCTAAATCTATCTTCTTTGTACCTAGATATTCACTACGTCATAACTACCATTAAAATATATGTTTCTTGAGAGTGTGGGCTTTTTAAAACCTTTCCATAAAGTTGACTGATGAATGTAAGGAAAGGGGTCAAGGGGCAATGAAAGTTGGGAATGGTGTAGCCTAGTCTCATAGGCTAAGAAAACTTTATCAATCAGTTCTATTCAGTTCCCCTCTTTTTCATCCATTTGAAGATTTCTCACCTCAATATATATATACACATATATACATACATATATATATATGTGTGTATATATATATATATATATATATTATATATATATATATATATATACATATATATATATGTATATGTATATGTATATCTTCCACTAGGGCATTTCTGTGACCTAAGCCTTTAGGCTGCTCCCTCTTCAGTACTAACTATAACCCACCCTTTACCATTTAGAACCTCTACCTGCACATCAGTGAAAGCTTTCAGGAACCACTTTAGCTACTCCTGAACTTAGCTAAATCTTGAACTATCTAATGGTTAAACACATAAGCAAATGGGTGAATGATATTGCTACTTAAAATAATGAGCAGGAATCAGAGATCCCCGCTTCCACCAACTTCCACTATCTCTCTTGGAAACCCAGTCATCACAGAACAGATTGGCATCTGACAGCCATAGAATTACAGCACTGTGGAGGCCTGAGGGCCTCAGGGTCATTGTCACCCCATTGCCACTTCAAGCAGTCCAGATCCAGATTCATTTGGGACAAAGGGATGGAGGTCTCATCTTCTGAAACTGCTTCTGGAATCCTGGAACAAAGGGGTGAATAGCTGGTCCTGCCTAGTGGGGTGGGAATTGAAGAGGGAAGATGGATGGTTGTAGGTGGCCAGGTAGCTGGAATTTCATGACTCGGAGTCTGGAAGAAGCAACTCTCACAAGAGTATTAAAAATACAAGGACTAAATATGAGCAAAAGAGACAAAGGTAGAGTTAATATAGAGGTTACTAGGGACAATAAACAAGAACCCCACCCAGAGGAAGACTGGGGAGGTGGAGGTGGGGGGGTAAGATGAGGCTATCATGAATGCCTCTCATCCAAACAGCTTTTCCTAAGATAAATACCAAAGAATGTTTTCCCAAAATATGTGCTTTTGTTTCCTCAAAAGAGAAGCTGCAAGTGATAGAACATTATGCCCTTCGATGAGAATGATCTCTCCCAACAAAAAACCTAGAGTCTTACATGGAAAAGCTTTTACCCAACTAGTACAGGTGTTAACAAAACCGAAAGCAGTTTGAAATCCCTATAAGAGGCACATGTGCAAGTCCTTTTAACAGTCCTTTCAGAATTTACTTCCCTGGAAACTAAATAAGAGAATGCAGGAGTCAGTAGTTGGAGAATTAAAGGTGCCATGGTCATGGTTAATCTGTTTCCCTTCACTTGAAGTGAATTCCCCTTCCTTTTAGAAACAACAGAAATCTCTCTAGGTCCATGGACCGCTTGCAGTGATTGTTTTCTCTGCATATTTAATGGGGAATTGTTTGGCTGTCAAAAATCCCCTTTCTTTCTATATAGCCCCCATGAGTATGCAAAACATGAAAAACGCATTTGAAGTCGGTTCAGATCCTTGCAAAGTGGGCTAGGATAGAGTTCCAGAGACCCCTAGGACACAGCCCTGCCTTCCATCAAGATACAATGTAAAAGGCTCTAGGCAGATTAGTTTAGCTTTCAGGGTCCTAAAAAACCCTTAGCCTGATCAGGGCATGCTAAGATTGCTTCCTCTCCCAAAGAACAAAAGAGAAAGTGGGAGTGGCCCCAAATACTTAGACAAAGTATTTTGCTCATGATCACATTGCTAAAAACATCACAGTTTGTCTTTGAACTTTGTCTATAACTCGTTAGCTTCTACAACATGCTGCAATGTACATGGTAGGACAGTATTGGTCCTGGAATTAATCAATCAGCACACAGGTTTTAATCATCTACTGTGTAAACAAGTACAAAGAATGAAATACTGTTTAACCAAAATTAGTTTATATTCTCAAGAGGGTTTCAATTATACATATTAAGACATATATTATAACTATAAAGTGAATAAAAACAAACATATGCAAAGTAGCTAAATACAAAATATTTTTTAAAGGAACAGCACTATTCATTGGGTATATCGTGGAAATCTTCATGTACAAGAGGGATTTTTTGCTATGTTTTAGTTACTTAAGAATAGCATGAAAAGGAAATTAAGATGAGAAGGCATCATCCATATAGTTTAGTGGTGAATGATTTTGTTGGGTATATGTGTAAGTCTTCTATAGTCTTGATGGGGTAAATGGCAACAAAAGTGAATCCAGTTTCAAATTTCCCAATGTTTTTATTAATAGTAGGTCAAAAAAGAAATAACTTGAATTTTGTTTAAAAAGAAAAAAAAATATTTCAGCACATTAGCCTCTGAACCTAAAGGATATTACAAAAGCATGGTTTTCTCCTTTGGATATATTGCTTCTCGATGAATAGAAGGTATTCTGCATTTAATTCTAAGGCCATATGCCCAGGTATTTTCCTCTCAATGGGTACTCTCTGAAAAAGTGGTCCTGTGGAAGACCTGTGGGCAAAGATAGGAGACAGAGAATACTTTTATAATAGTTTGTGGGAAAGCCCATATGACAGGTATTTTCCTTTCACTGGATCACTCTTTAAATACACAGTCCTGTGGAAGACCTGTGGGCAAAGACAGGAGACAGAGGACACTTTATAATAGTTTGTGGGAAAAGGAATTGTCTCTTGAAGAATTTTTCATTAACTTAATCCCAGTGGAAAATACATTGCTTCATATTTATTGAAGATCATGAAAAAAAAAAATTAGTGACACACCAACCTTAAGCATATAAGCTTATAAAAATTCCTGGTAATTTTATCATAGATAATAACATGTTTCATAGATTCAAAATTAACTTTAATTTTTCCATTTGGATTTAGAGATGTTTTCTGGGAATGAGGAAACTTAATTTTGTAAATTAAACTGGAAACCTGATAGTTTTTTTTTTTAAACCATGTTACAAATGAGTGGTTTTTAACTTACGATGAACAGTATTATTGTGCTGATGTGAATACCAAGACAACCTAGAGCAAATCTTGGCTTTCAGGTTAATAGAGTTCAAATATTCACTAGGAATGCTGGGCACATCACTTAACCTTTCTGTGTTTCAGTTCTCTTATCTATAAACAAGGGCTAATAATTCTGATTGACCTCATAATGTTTAATTGCTCTATTGTGAGGAGCTTTGAAAATGTTAAGTATCATTTTTTGACACTTGGCTTAGTGAAAGGTATGTCTATTTAACACACTGGGGTTGGAGGGTGTGCTAAAACCTCTTCTGGAACTTCTTTTCATAGAATATCTTATCTGAGTTCCCTTTGAAGTCAATTAAAAATAGGCTGATGAAAGAGACAGAGGGGAAGGAACAGGAAGAATGAGTTATTTTGTATTTGTTTCCAGACAAATGTAAGCTCCTTGAGGACAGGGGTTACTTTAAAAAAAAAATTTTTTTTTTTTTTTTTTGCATTCCATAGTGCAGGATAGACACTTAATAGCTGGCTGAATGACTAGTACAATAGCATCTTATAGAAAATACATGATTAATAAATGTTTTTTGAATTGGCTGGATTATAGGACTCTCCATTATTTTTAAAGGAAGTGTCCTCACCTTGAAATAAATGAGTATTTGATGACCTCTAATTTACTCCTAAGGGCATTAAAACTTCTGGAATAAAAATAGTATAAACATCATAGTAAGATTTTTTGGAGAGAAAATAATATTTCTGGTAAACAAATGGATAGAAATTTTCATAACACTTTTCATGTTCTTTCCTTGTTCCAGTGTTGTATGTAATGAACCTCTTACTGTTCTCTTTACATAGACATAATGAATAGAAGATTTCTATGTAAATGTCAAAAGTTACCTTATATTTACTCTATTAAACATTTAAAAAAAAACCTCCATAAACCTACTTTTCACCATCAACCATTTGATATCTCAGTTATTTTAAATATTCATGTTTGTAATCCAATCTTATATCATTTCACTTTACAACCTTGTAAAGTTAATATTATTTAAACATAGGGTGAGATGTTTTTCCAGACTGAAACAGAGGTCTGTGGCACTGGGGTGATGGCTGAGCAAGAATTACAGGAATCAACTGTGGACCTTGGAAGTAGTAGCAGTGATAACAAGAGCTCTCACTTCCCAGAGATATTTAAGAAGGCCACAACTAGTAGTTCTTAAACTATTCTATAAAGTGGTAATATTCAAAAAGGTCTGAATCAAGATAAGAAACATAATAGTTGATCAATGTGATATATTAGGCACATAATATATAAAAGTAAGTAACCATAGAAAAAACTAGTATTTAATAAATCCCAAGTAAAAGTGATGAATCCAAAGATTTAAACTATTGGGACAAGAAATTTCTCTTCAATGAAAACTATTAGGAGAACTGGAAAGCAATCTGGCAGAAACTTTGTATAGAATAACATCTCATAATATATGTCACAGTAAATTCAAAATGGGTGCATGATTTTAACATAATTCAAAATGGGGGCAAATTAGAGGAGCATGAAAAAAAATTACCTGTTATCTATGGATATCTATGGAAAAGTTTAAAATTAAGTTAGAGTATGATTAAAGATAAAATTGCTAATTTTCATTTAATTAACAAGTTTTTACATAAACAAAACCAATGTAGCTAGAAGGAAAAGAGGGAAGTAGAAGAAAAAATTTATAGCAAGTTTCTCTGATAAAGATCTCATTTCTCAAATATAAAAGGGACTGAGTTGTATTTGTAAAAACAAAAGTCATTCTCCAAATAATAAAGGATCAAAAGCAGTTTTCAAAGCAACATGCTGTAATAGAGAAATGAAAATAAAAATAGTTCTGAGATACTACCTCACAACCAATCATATTTGATTAATATGAAAAAAAGAAAAATAATAAATGCAGAGAGGTTGTGGAAAAATAGGTATACTGAATCATCATTGGTGGAGTTGTGAAGTAGTTCAACCTTTGGAATTATGCCTGAATGGCTATACAAATGTGCATATCCTTTAACTACTCTTGAGTCTTTATTCCAAAAAGATCAAAGGAAAAAGAACATGACCCACATGTACAAAAGTATTCCATTCAATCCAATGAATATCTATTAAGTACTACTAAGTGCCAGGCACTTTTCTAGGTACTGGGGATAGAATTAATAAAAAGAAATCTAATGGTTGTGGCTGGGGAAGGGAGGGCAGAGAAGCATCTTGTTCAGTAGAGTTGAACAAATAGGAGCCACAGAAGATGAAGAATCCAGGTTCTGCTTTCACTAAAAGCAGGCATTGGGAGGAGTTTTGTGCTTCACCTTCTAGTCCTCCATTCAGAGAGAAGAGGACTTTGAGTGAGGTGGTATCAGTCAGCGTTTGAGTTAGTTTCTTGATGATGGGATTAGAAATGATGAGTTTAAACTGGGAAGAGCATCTTGTTTAGTGGAGTTGAAAAAAACAAGCAAGGCAGGAGGTGCTTAGTCTAGTGTAGATATGCACAAATATTGATAAAGAATTGGAAATTAAGAGGATGCCCATCAATTAAAGAATGACTGAACAAGTAGTATTATGTGATTATTATTGAATACTGTTATGCTGTAAGAAATGATGAAGGCAGTTTCAAAAAACAAACAAAAACAAAAATAAAAATAAACTATGGAAAGATTTATATGTTCTGATATAAAATGAAATGAGCAATATTTTATAATATTTTACACAGTTGCTGCAATATTTTAAATGATCCAAATCAATTGCAAAGGATTCATAATGAAATATACCATCTATCTCCAGAGAGAGAACTGATTAACTTTGAGTACAGAATGAAACATTTTTTCTAGTAATTATCCCTTTTTAAATACTGATTTTTATTTTATTTTTTTCCAATTACACAGAGTTTTCAATGTTCATCTTTTTATAAGATTTTGAATTCTATATATAAGATATATATATATATATATATATAATGTAATTTGAATATATTTGAGTCAGGGAAACCTGAGTTCATATCCTGCCTTAGAAACTTAGTACCTTGTGACCCTGAGCAAATTACTTAATTTCTTTCTTTCAGTTTTGTCAATGGTAAAATGAGGACAATAGTAGTATCTATCTGCCTGGTTCACTCTGTGTATCCAATGTATTTAAAGAATTTTGCAAGCTTTAAATCATTAGAGAAATTCAATCTATGATTATTACTAAATTCCTTTAGCATTATCCTTGATAAACTAAGGTCATGATTTAGAAGAGAAGTGTTTTAATTTGAGATCTTCCACATGCAGTCACAATAACACTCCCAAGTGTGACCCACCTAGATCAATATGTAATGGGAAATATTTAACAAACTAAGTATAAATAAACAATAAAACAAAGAAAATGTTAATTTGTGATTTTCTCAGTCAACATGCTTCTCAGGGATCCATTTTTATTTGAACTTGACATCACTGGTCTAGAACATTTTAATTTATGAGCATGTTGTTCATCAACTTGTTGATCAATAGTATTGAATGTTTATTAGTGGTGAAATACTGGCGTTCAGCCAGATTCCCCCCATTAAGGGTTACCAAAATGATGAGGTTTAATAACCAAATGGTGTATATGGATATTGGATATCATGGGCCAGTATCACAGTCTGTTTCAAAAGAACTTGTAGGTGAATGGGAGTGATTGGATGAAGTATTTCTCAGTATTGAGTCTCATGATCCCTGTTCCTAGAGCTGGGAGATTGGGGTTTGGGCTTTGGAGTCTGGGAGAGACCCTGGTGGGGATGTCACATGATCTCTAGAGGGATGAACCTTGAACCCTGGGATGCAAGAAGTTAGTGAAGTTGCAGGAAGTTATGTGACCTGTAGGAGGTAGACAACATTGGTGACCATTGGTAAAAGATGGTTACATCATTTTTACTCTATCCAATGAAAAGGCTCAGGTCTTTTGCTTTTAAACCCTGAACAAGCCAGAAGCTGGCCAGGGTCCATGAGCACATGGCTAGCCTTGGGATGGCTCCTAGGTGAATTTGGGTCTTTCCCTGCAAGGATTAAATAAATGCTTTCTCTTTGTGCCTGAAGATGTATGTCTCTGATTAGTTAATTTAGGAAAGGGGGACTAGCACCTATCCTACACATAGGCTTAGAACTCCTCCAAATCAAGAGGCAAAGATTTTATTTTGCTGCCTACAGTTGACTAAATCTTTTAGCAAAGAAAGGGGTTTTTAGCAATTAATAAGGGGGAATACAAGTTTCCTAGTGGAACTCACAATCAGGAAGAAGAGGCCATTATGGATGCAGACACCAATAAGGCATGGCAAGGTCTTCATGAAATCCATAAAAGGGGATAACCCTAAAAAAGATTTAGGGAATTAGTTATTGTGACAATTAGCAAGGGGACTAACTATTAATAAGAGTTAGCCCGGTAATTACAGTAGACTGGGTCTTTATAAGGGAAATATAATTTTGGGGTTGATATCATAACTTGGCTTTCTGATTTGGATACAATAAGTGTGAGATTATGATGATTTTGTCATGGCAAGGCACAGGCACAGAAGACTCACAATAAGGCTCAGATAATCCTATCAGTGCTCCTCCTTGCTTGCCTCAGGCAGTAGCTAGGTTTCCAAAATTTTTTACTGTAATTCACACTTTTTCCTGATGCCACTCCTTGCTGTCTTGCTCCTATCAAAGATTTGGGTTCCATCTTCATCATTCCCATGTAGCTTCTTATACTTTGAGAACTTTTTTGTTAGCTGAGAGTGAAGAAATGACTTTCCAAGTTCACATAGCTTGAAAGAAGCAGAGATGGGATGCCACCTCAAATTTTCTGGCAGGCAGTGTTCTTTACTATATAATAAAAGCTAAAATAGAACATTTATACGTGGTTAGAGGTTTGTGAAGCATTTTAAAAATTATTTCATTTAATCCTCATGACAACCTTCTGAAGTAAGTGCTATTATTATTGCCATTTTGCCAGGAAACTGAGGCAGACAGGATCTTGTTCAAGGATCACACACCTGATTAATGAATCTTTTCCCTTGGTCCTAATTCACTGGTCTCTAACTTTTATTTCTTACAGTTTTTAATTTCCTATGTAGAATTTGAAATTAGTTACTCAATACAAAGGAATATATTAAAAGCTTTCCAAAGTTTGATTTATTTTCTTTCCATCCTCGATCCCTTTCCCCCAGGCTGTCCCACTCTGCTTTGTATTCTTTTAAAAGTATACTTCCTTTTATCAGTACTTGTAAAGCATCTCTTTTGAGGAAAGAAATACCCTGGAGTCTGGAGACTAGTCTGGAGACAAATTTCAATTAGCAATTAGTTCAGAGACCATCTGGGTGACTTTAGAGGGACATCACCAGGATCTAAGCTTCTTGTATCACCAGGGTGTCAGGTGAACCAATAGTTTAATATTTCTCAAACACTTTGTGTCTCTGAGATGAAAGGCTCCATATAAGCACATTTCATTATTTCCCTAGGAGGCTTGATTTCTTTCAGTCAAATCATGATGTTATCTAATAAAGATTCGTTCCAGGTCAGTAAACAACCACAATGAGAGAAGCTGTTTTCACACCTACTTGTAGGAATGGATCTGGAAAGCAAGCTAAAAAGGAAAACTAGTTTTACATCTTCCTCACCCTGAGTCTATCTCCTGGTACTTTCAGTCTTTCCCTTCCCCCAAATTTATGCTTCCAGCAAATAATATTATTTGTATCTTTCTCCTGAGTTGCATAGTCTTTGGTGAAATCTTAAATAGGGAAAAAAAAAAAAAAGAAACATCACTGGCATAGAATATTTTAATTCATGAACAATTTCATTTGTAGAGCAACATTTAATAATGTGTATTACTGATGAGGTACTGGGATATAGCCAGACTTTCCCCATACAGGGTCACCAAACTGATGAGGTTTAATCATCAAATGATGGGATGTGTGATGTTGGACCCCCCAAATATATTGAATTTTTAAAATTTGTTTTGTTTTTGTTTTTGTTTTTGCTGAGGCAACTGGGGTTAAGTGACTTGCCCAGAGTTACACAGCTGGGAAGTGTTAAGTGCCAGGTCCTCCTGACTTCAGGACTGGTGCTCTATCCAATGTACCACCTAAATGCCCCTAAATTGGAGTTATTCAGAAAATATTCAGAAAGTTGTTGATAATGTCTCATATTTCTAACATATGTTATGAAGGGGGAAAATGTTTTCTTGAAATATCAAATTAAAGAATAAGATTTTGAAATCTATCAAATTCCAAGAAATTTGAGCTGCTTGGAATCCAGGAATGATCTGAGTTCAAATCCAAATTCTGATACTTAGTAGTTATATAGCTAGTCACTTGACCTTTCTAAGGTTCAGAATCTCATTCATTAAATATATATCATGATATCTAAAGTACTTTCTTCACAAGGTTATTATGAGGATCAAATGAATATAATTTATGTAAAGCATTTTGCAAACCTCAAGAGATATAGAAATAATAGCTATTAGTTGGTCAATCTATATACATTTATTAAGCACCCACTGTGTGCCAAATATTGTGCTAAAGACTGAATATATAAAGAAATGCAAAAGATAATCTCTACCCTCAACTAGTTCACAGTTATGTAACTGTGTTACAGATTTTGTATATCTTTTTACAAAAATATATATGGATAAATATATGAAGAGTAATATATACAAAAGATAATTTGAAAATTATCAAAAAAATGAGCACTAGCTTTAAGATGAGTTGGAAAAGGCTTGTTTTAGAAGGTAGGATTTTATCTGGAACTTAAAGGAAGTCAGTGGAGTCAGAAGGCAGAGATAAGGAATAATGGTATACTAGGCAATAATGTGGTTTAGGAGCCAAATAATGTGATTTATGAGAGCAATTCCTGGTTCCAAATGGTGTTTGAAGTTTAGCAACAAATGAGATTGTAGGCACCAAATGTTGGGATTCAACTATGTGAGAATTCACAATGGCCATTCTCTTTGGCAAAAGGTACATTTATTTAGGAGAAGAGGTTACAGACAAAATGAAGAGATACAATAGATATCAGAAGTGGTAAATATGAAATAGAGTTTGGAAAGCATATAATTAGAAAAGAAAGGGATTTAAACAATGAATGATGGAAAAGACAAGTTCTCTAGTGTAATTCATAATTAACCAGAACAAAGGGAACACCCCATGAGGTTGGAGTATAGCTAGCAAATTATATCTATACAGGAGTTTAACATCCTAGAAGAGTTAGCTATAAGAAGGAAAAAGAGTAGATGCATAGTGGGGGATGAGAAACACCATGAGAATGGTGGAGGATGAGAAAAGATACACTATAAGGCATGATGGAGTGAGAGGAGTAGCATGGGGGAAATGGTGAGATGAAAGATAAAGCAGAGTGCTGTGGTGGGTTATATCCCCAAGAGAGACTCAGCAAAGATGATGTGAGTCATGGATAGATTTATAGGGGGAATTTAACCTCAGAGATTTGACAAGACTCAGATTTTTGACTCAATGTAACAAGGTGGGGCTATCCATGACTTCCACAGAGTGTGAGACTATGAGGCTAAACTGATTTCTATTAATACCCTTCCCTGCCTGCCCCAGAGAGCAATTTCATCAATATTCCAGTCCCTCCTTGCCAATTGTATCCAGTTACTCGGGACTTCATCAATAGGAGGTTCAGCTAGTGAAAATGCCTAAAATAAAGAGTTGAAGTGTCTTATCCAAGGATTAGGAAGAAAACCAGTATCACTGGATCACAGAATATATGTGTGTGGTTATGAGGGGAATGTAAGGATCATAATACTGACAATAATTATTATTGTTGTTGCTATTATTATCATTAGAACTTTGAAATCTTTTCCTGAAGGTAGACTATAAATATGTCTGTTTAGTCACCAGGTAGCATTAATAGCAACTAACCTGATCTTTTTCCAAAAGAAGAGTCAGCATCTGAAAGTCCCACCCTGATTATGAAAATGATCCATTTCACTGAATAGAAGCTCTATGCACCTCTTGAAATCTTTGATTTTCAGAGAACAGATACACTTTTATTCTTTCATTCAATCTCTTTTTCGTTTGGATAGGTCAAACATTATGCTAAAAAGTGTGTAATA
This sequence comes from Antechinus flavipes, assembly GCF_016432865.1. Lineage (NCBI taxonomy): Eukaryota > Metazoa > Chordata > Mammalia > Dasyuromorphia > Dasyuridae > Antechinus > Antechinus flavipes. Next base: position 594,714,345 of record NC_067398.1, on the reverse strand, counting down.
TTTTCATATTTACTTAGTAAAAATCATCTTTCAAGTTCCTACTCTGAAAAACCGTATCTCTTATTCTTCTTCTTATATTTCACTGAGACTTGGTCATATTACTAAAAGGGAAAAGGGAAAAATATTTACATAGAGCTTACTATGTGCCAGACATTGTACTAAGTGCATCTTACAGATATTATTTAATTTGATCCAAACAACAATCCTACATGGTAAGTGCTGTTATTAGGCTTATTTTCCAGTAGAGGAAGTTGAGGCAATTAGGGTTTAAATGACTTACCTAGGATTAGATAGCTTCTTGGTGTTTCAGAACAAATTTAAACTTAATTTTTCCTGAATCTAGTCCCATTGCTCTATCCACTGAACCATTTTGCTGTCAACTTTGGAATAATGGAATTTTTTTCCCATACACATAGAAAATGGTCCACTGTATAAGTTAAATTCAATCATTTAATTTTTAGCGTAAAACAATCATTCTTAGTATAATAAAACATCTTTCATGTGGCTGCACTCCCAGCAACTTTTTCCAGATCCAAAAAGTTTCCAGATAGTACATAAGCTGCTTTGAACCAATAATTCTCACAAATCCATAATTTAATTAATTGAGATTCCCTCACCCTTCCTCCTTCCCACAAAGAAAAGTAGAAATTACAATACAATAGGCTCACATGTCAAGTAGGGCCTGCTTCTAGAAGATTATTCAGAAACTCAGCAGGAAACATGGTCTTGGGATATAATAGAAACTGCTATATTTGAAGTTTACTGCTTTTCAGGTTAGTGTCCTGTCATTGACCGAGAACTTTGCATCTCAAGATGTCTAATTCTTTATGGATCAAAGGGAGCAGATTCACTTTTTGGCTCTTGTGAGCAAAGTTTGGTGTGCTCTTGGTCCTGTCTTTTACCTTCATATCTTTAGACCATAAACTTCCCCTCTTCCTCCTGGAATAGTTATTTCTATTTGTCTCTGCACACAATCTGTCACATTCCAGGAGCTAAAGAAGGAAGATATGCCACTGTTCCAAATGTGCTGCAGTATTTCAGCTGTGTAGGTGAGTTGATCTAAAAGCACAGGACTGTGTCAGAGTATTGTGATTATTAATCACCTGTTACACAGTTTTTTTTTTTTCTTTTTTCTTTCTTTCTTGATTGTCTATATTTTGCTCCCTACATTTCAATTTGAAACCCCATGATAATGAGAACTTTTTTCTCTTTTTTTTTTGTATTTTACTTTTCCATAGTTACATATAAAAACAATTTTTAACATTTGTTTTAAAAACTTTCTTTCCCTTCCTTTATCCCCACTCTACCTTCATTGAGAATGCAAGAAATACAAGCAACAAGTTACATCTGTGTAGTCATGCTAAACATTTCCACAGTAGTCATGTCCTAAAACAAAATATAGATCTCCCAGAACACCTCCAGAAAAATAAAGTAAAATAAAAAATAGCATACTTTAATCTGCATACAGATATTACCAATTCTTTCCCTGAGAGAGCATTTTTTATCATAAATCCTTTAGAGTTTCCCCAGATCATGTTATTGTTGAGAATAGTTATGTCACTCACAGGTGATCATCTTGCAATATTGCTGTTCTTTGTACACAGTACATTTCTCTTTGTATCAGCTCATGGAAGTCTTTACAGGTTTTTCTGAGAGCTCATTATTTCTTGTAGCACAATAATATTTCATCACAATAAAATACTAATGAGAATATTCCCAGTTATCATTATAAATTCTGTAATTTTCACAAACTCAACATGTCCAAAACATAAATCATTATATTTTGCCTTTAACCCGTCCCTTTCTGAACTTCTTTATTAGTGAACATTGCTATCATCATTCTCCTCATCACCCAGATTCTCAATCTTGATGTCATCCTTAAGTTCTTACTTACGCATGACCTATATTGTACCCCTTGCCAAGTCTTATTTTTCCTATTTCCACAACATTGTTTTCTCATGATACTTCCTTTCCACTTACATAGCTATTACTCCATTTTAAAGCTAATATTTCTTACTTGGAATATTGCTTGGTTTCCCCAAATCTCTTCCTACTGCCATCATTGTAACCCATCCCTCATGTAATCTCCAAAGTAAATTTCCTCAAGTATAGTTCTGATTGTGTTATCCCTTTCCCAAAAACTATATCCATGCCCTATTACCTCAAAAATAAAATAATTCCTCTGAGGGGCATTTGGATCTCTTTACAACCAGGTCCTTCCTCAGTCTACTAATATATATTTCCCTCTGTTCTTTCTATGTTGTAGCCAAAATTGTTTCCTTGCTCTTCAGTTTATAAAACTCCACCTCTGGTCTTTAATCCTTTATCACTAGTTGTCCTCTTGACCAGGGAGGCTCTCCTTACTCTTTGCTTTTTTTTTTTTTTTTTTTCAAATCCTTGAATTCTTTCAAGATTGCATATTCTCAAGTGCCACATTCTATATGTGCTTTTTCTGCTTTCCCAAATTGCGAGTATGAGCAGCAAAGCAGCGCATGGTATAGGACACCAGGCTGGGATTCAGGAAGCCTCATTTTTATGGGTTTAAATAGGGTCTCAGACACTTACTGGGTATGTAATCCTAAGCAAGTCATTTAACTCTGCCACAGTTTCCACATCTGTCAATGAGTTAAAAAAAGAACTAACCAACCATTCTAGTATCTTTGCCAAGAAAATCCCAAAAGGGGTCATGAAAAGTCAAATATGACTTAAAAAAAATGACTAAACAACAAAAAAAAAGTTCACTTCTGTAAGCATCTTTGATTATTTTATATTATTTTATGTATTTATATATATGTATACATCATTATATATTATTATATTATGTATATCATATTAATTATATATATGTATAATGTGTGTATATATACATGCATACACACACACACACACACACACACACACACACACACACACACACACACTAGGATGAAAGCTTACTTTTGGCTTAGTGTTCCTAGCATTCAATATCTGTTTGAGCAGGAATTACTTCACTTTTATGGACTTCCTACTTTAAATCCATCCTCTCCCTTCTCTCTCTGTGTTACTTTGTTGTGCGTGTGTGTATATGTATGTGTGTGTGTGTGTGTGTGTGTGTGTGTGTGTGTCTGTCTGTCTGTCTGTCTGTCTCTTTAGGACAGGAGCTTTGACCTATTTCCATTTCTGTCCTGGACCAGTCCAGACAACTGATTCTTCAAATCCCCCTCTCCCCGCCCCCCAATAATGCTTGCTATAATGGTGCTAGACTGTGAACTTTCCTATACTTTAGTATGTACTTTGCTAAAAATTAGCATAACCTCAGCATAAGCTCCTCTTCAGACTTCATAGTAGCAAGTAGCAAGGATTATATAAATGTGCCTCCTCACCTATCTTAATCCATCCTCACTTGGCCCCAAAGTGATTTCCTTAAAGTATAGGTCTAAATGGGTCTATACTTACATGTTCAATGAATTTGAGATGCTCCTTATTTTCTCTGGGACCAAAAATAAACCTCTCGGATTGGAATTTAAAGCTGATCAAAATCTGATCCCTTTCTATTTTTCCAGTATTGCATATTATATTCAGCTGGCATACTTGGGATTTCTTACCTATAATACTCCACATCCCAAATCCATTTTGATGTACTGGCTGTTGCCCTGCCCTTTACCACCACATGAATAGAGTGTTCTCTCTCTGTACCTTAAATATCTGTGATCCCTGGTTTCCTTTGATTATCAGTTTAAGTGCTACCACCTAAGCATTTACTGATCTCTCAAGTATTTAGTCTTTTTTTCTAAGGTGAATTTGCATCTACTTATATATGTATGGCTAAAAACATACATTTTATATGAACAGACAATTTTCAGATGATGGAATTGAAATTATTTCCACTCATATGAAAGTGTTCCAAATCACTATTGATCAGAGAAATGCAATTTAAGACAATTCTGAGATGCCACTATACCCCTGTCAGATTGGCTAAGATGACAAGAAAAAATAATGATGCATGTTGGAGGGGATGCGGGAAAACTGGGACACTGATGCATTGTTGGTGGAGTTGTGAATGAATCCAATCATTCTGGAGAGCAATCTGGAATTATGCTCAAAAAGTTATCAAACTGTGCATATCCTTTGATCCAGCAGTGCTACTACTGGGCTTATATCCCAAAGAGATACTAAAGAAGGGAAAGGGACCTGTATGTGCCAAAATGTTTGTGGCAGACCTGTTTGTAGTGGCTAGAAACTGGAAAATGAATGGATGCCCATCAATTGGAGAATGGTTGGGTAAATTGTGGTATATAGAATATTATTGTTCTGTAAGAAATGACCAGCAGAATGAATACAGAGAGGCCTGGAGAGACTTACATGAACTGATGCTAAATGAAATGAGCAGGACCAGGAGATTGTTATATACTTCAACAACGATACTGTATAAGGATGTATTCTGATGGAAGTGGATTTTTTGACAAAGAGAAAATCTAACTCAGTTTTAATTGATCAATGATGGACAGAAACAGCTACACATAAAGAAAGAATACTGGGAAATGAATGTAAATTGTTTACATTATGGTTTTTCTTCTTGGGTTATTTTTACCTTCTGAATCCAATTCTCCCTGTGCAACAAGAGAACTGTTCAGTTCTGCACACATATATTGTATCTAGGATATACTGTGACATATTTAACATGTATAGGACTGCTTGCCATCTCAGGGAGGGGGTGGAGGAAGGGGAAAAGTCGAAACAGAAGTGAGTGCAAGGGATAATGTTGTAAAAAATTACCCAGGCATGGGTTCTGTCAATAAAAAGTTATAATTATTAAAAAAAAATACATCTTGTTAAAATGTATGTTCTTTGAAGGTCATGAATGCTTTATATCTCAAATGCTTAGAACAGAGCATGACATATAGGGGATTTTGGATGAAGACATCTTTTCCCACATCTATATTTTGGTCATTCATTGCTTACAAAATTGCCACATTTGTATTTACTCTAAAGTTTTCACAATGCCATGTACAGGAAAGTTGTTTGCTGGTCTTAAATGAATGCTTAGATCTTCAGAGATTACTTTGAAAATATGAATTGGTACTATTCAAATATAATAAATATGAGACTGCTGTAACTAAGAGAAAATTTAGGTAATTTTCATCTTAATACAAGTATGTCTTATATGTGTATTAATTGTGTTCCTAAAATATATAGAGGTTAAATAACTTTTAAAAAAATCTGAATTATACATCTTTCATTTCCTTATTTAATTCATTTTTTCTTTTTCTTCTTATTCCTCCATCTCTCCCTCTCTTTCTCCCTCCCTCCCCCCTCCCTTACTCTTTCCTCTCTCTCTCTCTCCTTTTTTTCTTTTTCTCCCTCCTCTTCTTTTTCTCCTCCTCCTCTACTTCTCTTCTTCCTCTTTTTCTTGTTCATGTTGTTGTTGTTGTTCTTCTTCTTGTTCTTCCTTCTCTCTTTCTCTTTCTCCCTCCCACCATCCCTCCTTCCCCATTCCCCTTCTCTTTGTCTCTGTCTCACTCTTTATTCATGCCTAATGTAGGAATTTGCTTTCTTTGTATACACACACAGGTATGTTTTTGTTTTTCTTACTTTTTTAGTAGTTAAGAGTGAATATATTACGGAAAATAAAATAAAATTTAATTAAAAAACCCAAATCATTAAAAATTCAACAGCAAGATTGTTACCAAAAAATTAAGAAGCTTAAAAAAAAATAAAACAATTAGTCAACAAAATAGCATTTATTAAGTGTTTAAAATGTGGCTGGCACTGTACTAAGCACTAGATGGGTGTGAGGATTAAAGAAGAAAAATAGTTCCTGCCTTCCAGGATCTCATGTCTTAAAGTAAATAATGAGGTATGTACATATACATAGATGTCCATTATGTAAACTCACTCCTTGAATGTCATAAATAAAGATTTTCATAGATCTGGTTTTCTTAGTATGAGGCATACCAGGCGCGACACCATATAATTAGATCTAAATGAGATCTTAGAGGCTATTATGTTAGCTCTTCCCCTTTCCCTCCCAAAAAAATGAGACCTAGAAAGATGAATTTGCCTAGTTTAAGTTACCCTCCTCAGTTTGTAGGTTCAAGAAGAGTAAGGTCCTTTGAATCACATTTAATTTAGAATATGGGTAAATTATAGGCAGTCTCTATGAATGTTACTCCAATGCAAAGCAATGAATATTGATTAGCTACTACAGCTGAGGCCCCATAGCAGATGTTGAAAAAGATTGAAAAAAGAATAAGATATAGCCACTGTTATTGTGAAGAAGGTCAGTGATCCCAATTTCTAATTTAATTAAATTTAATTGGTCTTCATTGCTTAAAAAATTGATATTCTCAGAAGCTCAAACCTTTGTTTTCTCAGTCATTTCATCTTTACCTGATACATATTCGTATGAGGTGGGTAAGACTGAAAGGGGGCTGCCTAGCTATGATCTACCAATGTGTTTCCATTCTAAATTGAGTATATGACCTGTAAGGATCTTGAGTAAAAAGTGTGACTCACTAGAAGGTTGAAGTATTGCCTTCTCCAGCAAGTCCAAATTCCCTTTTATTCTGTGAAGGGCCTAATACATAAACTATCAGTAAAGAATCTGAAATACTGAAAAGGTAATTGGAGAAAGAAAGATTCCCTAGAGAGGAAAAGGGAATAGTATCAGTTGCTTATATATCACTGGGATGTTTTTATGTTGTTTTAAGTTTGTATGTGTGTAATAGAAACCATTCTGTACACAATGTATGCATTGCTACTTAAAGTATTGATTTGAGTGCTTCTATGTAATCTAGTCACCCTTTCACTCATATATACATATATTTGGTTTATATTCAGATGCTTTCTAAAAACAGCTATGAGTCAAAATACACACATATACCACAAATACACATGCACAACAGACATATATACTTATATACATATACATATACACATACACATACATATGCATTCACACATATACACACGTACATATACATTGGGGGGTAGCCTTGGGGAGATCATCCAAAATTCAATCCAATTAATAAACTCAGAGCCTGGAGATTACATGTTACATAATTTGTAATTAAGTCCAAAATTTCCATATATTAAAATGCAAATATATATCTATAGGGAGACTATTCTCTTTCAGAAAAGTTGCTATTCATAAGCCATTTGATCTCAGATATTATAGTTTATATTGCCAGTAAAGTATCTCTTATAAGCTAATAGCTTTATTATCTTTACTCTGAAGCATTTTATTATCCTTAATGCCAAATATAGTCAATGCCAGACTCTATAGTGTTCATTCTTTTCCCTTTAATAATATCAAAGATGTATAGGTGTCAGCTTTCATGGTTTCTAATATTGAATTGTTATTCCAGGCAAACTCCAAAGTTGGCTTATGTTAATACAGTTAAAAAATGTATCAAGAAATAGTTGCTAGATTGGAAATCTATGCATATAGTTAAAAGCAAGAGCTTGCTGGCAGATAAATTATAACATCAAACCTTACAATGTAACTTTTGTTGCTTTGAATTTGAATTCAATGGGGAAAAACTGGAACCTTTCCCGGTAAGATCTGGAGTGAAGCAAGGTTGCCCACTATCACCATTATTATTCAATATTGTATTAGAAACACTGGCCTCTGCAATAAGAGTCGAGAAAGAGATTAAAGGAATTAGAGTAGGCAATGAGGAAACCAAACTATCACTCTTTGCAGATGATATGATGGTATACCTAGAAAACCCCAGAGATTCTACTAAAAAGCTATTAGAAATAATTCATAATTTTAGCAAAGTAGCAGGATACAAAATAAATCCCCATAAATCCTCAGCATTCTTATACACCACCAACAAAATCCAAGAGCAAGAGATACAAAGAGAAATTCCATTCAAAATAACTGTTGATAGCATAAAATATTTGGGAATCTACCTACCAAAGGAAAGTCAGGAATTATATGAGCAAAATTACAAAAAAGTTTTCACACAAATAAAGTCAGACTTAAATAATTGGAAAAATATTAAGTGCTCTTGGATAGGCCGAGCAAATATAATAAAGATGACAATACTCCCTAAACTAATCTATTTATTTAGTGCTATACCAATCAGACTTCCAAGAAAATATTTTAATGATTTAGAAAAAATAACAACAAAATTCATATGGAACAATAAAAAGTCGAGAATCTCAAGGGAATTAATGAAAAAAAAATCAAATGAAGGTGGTCTAGCTGTACCTGATCTAAAATTATATTATAAAGCAGCAGTCACCAAAACCATCTGGTATTGGCTTAGAAATAGATTAGTTGATCAGTGGAAAAGGTTAGGTTCACAAGACAGAATAGTCAACTATAGCAATCTAGTGTTTGACAAACCCAAAGATTCTAAATTTTGGGATAAGATTTCATTATTTGATAAAAACTGCTGGGATAACTGGAAATTAGTATGGCAGAAATTAGGCAAGGACCCACACTTAACACCACATACCAAGATAAGATCAAAATGGGTCCATGACCTAGGCATAAAGAACGAGATTATAAATAAATTAGAAGAACATAGGATAGTTTATCTCTCAGACTTGTGGAGGAGAAAGAAATTTGTGACCAAAGATGAACTAGAGACCATTACCAATCACAAAATAGAAAATTTTGATTATATCAAATTAAAAAGCCTTTGTACAAACAGAACGAATGCAAACAAGATTAGTAGGGAAGTAACTAACTGGGAAAACATCTTTACAATTAAAGGTTCTGATAAAGGCCTCATTTCCAAAATATATAGAGAACTGACTCAAATTTATAAAAAATCAAGCCATTCTCCAATTGATAAATGGTCAAAGGATATGAACAGACAATTTTCAGATGAAGAAATTGAAACTATTACCACTCACATGAAAGAGTGTTCCAAATCACTATTGATCAGAGAAATGCAAATTAAGACAACTCTGAGATATCACTACACTCCTGTCAGATTGGCTAAGATGACAGGAAAAAACAATGATGAATGTTGGAGGGGATGCGGGAAAACGGGGACATTGATGCATTGTTGGTGGAGTTGTGAACGAATCCAGCCATTCTGGAGAGCGATCTGGAATTATGCCCAAAAAGTTATCAAACTGTGCATACCCTTTGATCCAACAGTGTTTCTATTGGGCTTATACCCCAAAGAGATACTAAAAAAGGGAAGGGGACCTGTATGTGCCAAAATGTTTGTAGCAGCCCTGTTTGTAGTGGCTAGAAACTGGAAAATGAATGGATGCCCATCAATTGGAGAATGGCTGGGTAAATTGTGGTATATGAACGTTATGGAATATTATTGCTCTGTAAGGAATGACCAGCAGGATGAATACAGAGAGACTTGGAGAGACCTACATGGACTGATGCTAAGTGAGATGAGCAGAACCAGGAGATCATTATACACTTCGACAACGATATTGTATGAGGATGTATTCTGATGGAAGTGGATTTCTCTGACAAAGAGACTTAACTGAGTTTCATTGGAGAAATGATGGACAGAAACAGCTACACCCAAAGAAGGAATACTGGGAAATGAATGTGAACTATTTGCAATTTTGATTTTCTTCCCGAGTTATTTTTACCTTCTGAATCCAATTCTCCCTGTGCAACAAGAGAACTGTTTGGTTCTGCAAATATGTATTGTATCTAGGATATACTGCAACATGTTTAGCATATATAGGACTGCTTGCCATCCTGGGGGGGGGGGAGGAGGGAGGGAGGGGAAAAAACGAAACATAAGTGATTGCAAGGGATAATGTCGTGTAGAAATTATCCTGGCATGGATTCTGTCAATGCGAAGTTATTATTAAATAAAATAAAATTTATTATAAAAAAAAAAAAAAAAAAAAAAAAAAAGAATTTGAATTCAAAACAATATAGCTGTTACAAAGAGAGAGGGAAATTACAGATTTTAAGAGGTGGAGAAGTTTTTGTTTTTTTCCTCTCTAAATGGAAAGAGTCACTAAGTTAGAGAAACAGCTATTCCAGATGTCAGGAACTATAAAAGGAGAAGTATGTAATATGAAAAAACAGCAAAATTATGTGAAAGAAGTAGAAAGAGGTCAATTTCAGTCAATCTAAGAGAAGAAAAATATTAACTCCTAGAAGTGGCATGCAAACATGACCATTGAGGATATTAAAAAATGATTTCAAATTGGATTTCAAATTTATTTTAATTACATATATTTTGCATATATATTTATATATTATGATATATATTATATGTGAAATGTATAATATGTATCTATAAATATATAATTTAATATAATTAAAATTAATTTTAAATTGAGAAGCTTGACTTGATACAGCTGAGAAAATGAAAAGCACTTGACTTCTAATATCTCATAGAAGCAAAAGCTTATATTGAAAAAATAATTTCTAATTATAAAACATGGATACGAATTCTACTCCACTCTTGTGGATTCATACCCCAATGATCTCTAGATCTCTAGAATATTAAAGGAAAATCCTGTGAGGACTTGTGATTGTATGATTGGGTGTGGATTTATTGAAATCTTTAATATTGGAGAAATTCTGATTCACTGAGATCAATGGGGTATTTTTAATAGAGAAAGACATGTGGACTTGCAGTTTTCAGGAAGAAGACAATCATTCTGGGTTGAGGGAGCATGGAAATCTGGGGACTGATTTTAATTAGAAGTGAGAATTTTTAAAAATGGGGTTCATGGGTGATAAGGTGAAAGCTATCATCAGGGACAATTAAGTCCAGAGGATACAAGGATAGAGCAGAATTCAACTTGTAAGAAATGAATATTATAAGATTCAAGGTGGTATATTTATAAAGAGTTATGAACTTTCTGGAATTTTATTTTATTTATTTATTTTAAGATTAAGAGGAAATATAAATATAAGCCCATAGAAATAAAGAAATAATACTAAGATAAAATATTACATATTTAGAGAATGTTGGAAAAGAAAGCCTATAGGTCACATATGTTCATGGCATGGAAGAAGACAAAGCATTTTAGAAAGATAATTTTAAAATTATTTTAGTTTTATTTTAAATTTATGGAATAAAACAATCACTTCCATATACTACGTAGAAACAAAAAAAGGTAATTATACGTAAAAAGATGATTGTTTATGAAACTACAATTCTACTGTGTACAACTTTCTATTCCTTTTAAATATAAAACAAAATTATCATATAAATTTCTTTTTTTCCCATTTTTTCCACCCCTTCCTCATCCAAGAGACGGCTACTATTAGACACAAATGCTATTCAACACAGACATATATTATATACACATATATACATAATTCTATTTATCAGTCCTTTCTCTGGATGAAAATAGCACCTCTCTTCATATGTTCTTTATAGTTAATTTGGATATTTAAAAATTACCTATTTGCTAAAAGTTCTTAAAGCAAAATTGCTCATTTCACTTTTTATTATTTCATGCAAGTCTTTCCATATTTTCTAAAATCAGTCAGCTCATCATTTCATATAGTACAATAGTATTCCATCATAATCATATACGACGCTTTTAGCCATTCCCCAATTGATGGGTATTCTTGCAATTTCTACTTCTTTGCTACCACAAAGAGAAATGATAAAAACATTTTAGAACATATATGTTCTTTTCCATTTCTCATAATTATCTTTGGAAATAAACCAAGTAGTGGTATTACTAGGACAAAAGATATAGGTAGTTTTAAAACTCTTTGAGCATAATTCCAGATTGCTTTCCAAAATGGTTGGACTATTGACAATCCCATCAACAAAAAATTAGCATCCCATTTTTCCATATCCTCTTCAACATTTCTGACATTTTAGTTAATTTGATAGGTGTAAAAAGACATCTTGAGGCTGTTTTAATCTGCATTTTTTTTTTGGAATGATATAAAGCATTTATATATGAGTGAATTGATTTCTTTACTGGAAAACTGTCAGTTCATGTCTTTTGATCATTTATCAAAATGGGGAATGCTTCGTATTCTTATAGATTTGATAAAGTTCTTTAAATATTTTAGATGTGTGATTTTTATCTTATAAACTATCTATTAAAAATCTTTTCCATAATTTTCTGCTTTACTTCTAATCTTGGCTACACACACACACACACACACACACACACACACACACACACTTACTTGTTGAAAACCTTTTTAAAATTACTGCATTGTAATTACCCATTCTACATCTAATTTTTCTATCTCTTGTTTATTCATGAAATTTTCACTTTTCTATGTCTGATAAGTAATGTTAAATGTTCTTCTATTTTATTTTGGTAAAATCTCTCTTTAAATATTGATCATGTATTCATTTTGATCTTATTTTGGTAAATGATATAAGATATTGGTCCATGCCCAATTTCTGCCATACTGCTTTCCAATTTTACTAACAATTTTTAATGAATAATAATCTTCTTGCCTTCAAATCTGACCTTATATACTTATTAGCTGTGTTACTTTGGGCAGGTCATTTAACTCTTTGCCTCAGTTTCCTAATGTGTAAAATGAATTGGAGAAGGAAAGGGCAAACCCTTAAATGAGGCCACATAGAGTCACTTGGATTCAACTGAAATTGCATTAGACTAGGTGTGAAGTAATGAGTATATGTGCTGTGATAAATAGTGACATTGTCAGAAGGAAAAAAGAGAAGATGTATAAGATATGGTATGAAGGTAAATCCATAGGACTTTGCAACATTTTTGATATTGGTGGGTTAAAGAGATTAAAGAATTGAGGATTACACCTGCGTTATAATCTTGAGTGATGGGGAGGAGGTGGGCAGTGCCCTCAACTGTAATACAACAGTAATAGAGAAGTTACAAGGAGGTTTGGAAGATAAACTCATTTCAGGATTTGGTTTAAGATGACTGTGAGAGCATCCAATTTTAGAAGGGCATAGAGGCAATATATTGTATATATGAGGAATAAATTTATAAAAAAAAAGTTGATTACAAGTAGGTGCTAAAGATGGATAAATGGGAGGAGGATGGTAGCTTCTATCAAAATAATTACTTTGGTATTTAACTTTTTGTAGTGGCAAGGAACTGGAAAATGAGTGGATGCCCATCAATTGAGGAATGGATGAATAAGTTATGGCATATGAATGTAATTAAATATTTCTATAGCAAATAATGACCAGGCTGATTTCAGAAAAGCCTGAAAAGACTTACATGAACTGATGCTAAGTGAAATTAACAGAATCAAGAGAATATTGCACATGGTAACCACAAAATTATATGAAGATCAACTGTGATGGACTTGGTTCTTTTCAACAATGAGATCATTCAAGACAATTCCAATAGATTTGTGATAGAAAGTGCTATTTGCATTGAGAGAGAGAGAATTATGGAGACTGAATGCTGATCAAAGCAAAGTATTTTCAGCTTTTTTGTTTTTCACTTGTTTGCTTTTTTCTTTCTCACATTTTTCCTCTTTTGAGCTGATTTTTCTTGCCCAATGTGACAAAAATGAAAATATGTTTAGAAGAATTACACATTTTTAACCCATACTGGATTTTTTGCTGTCTTGAATAAGAAGAGGCAGAGGGAAAAAGAGAAAAATTTGGATCACAAGGTTTTGCAAAGATGAATGTTAAAAACTATCTTTGTATATATTTAGAAAAATAAAATACTTTAAAAATAATAACTTTTTGAAGGGAAAGAATTTGATGTGGAAGGTAATAGGTTCTGGTTTGGGCATGTTTAGTTTGAGAGGTCTAGAGGGCATTCAGTTCAAGATTAAACTATATTAGGTTATATGGGAAATTATTTCTTTTTGTTTAATAGACATCATTAGGAATCTTGTCTTTGACTAGCATCTGAAGAACAAAGATGAATGTTTATCCAGTACTTTGGAATTCTGTGTTATGTCTTCTGATAATTTTTGTGTTTACTTCGGATTCACTCTGTTACCCAGAAAAAATTGTTAAAGAAAAGATAGGGAAGTCATTGTAGGAACTAATGTGTTTTTTCCTTTGGTAAGCTCAAAGATTTACATTTTGATTCCATATGACTGATGGAATTGAGAAGAGTTAATATGCACATACACACACAAAAGCTATGAAGAAAAAATGAATATCTTAACCATTAATTATTCAACTAACAATATTTAGTATGATTCTTTTTTGCATAAGATATGTTTGGATAAACCATTGATACATGATTAATCTGTGGAATTTTTTCCCCAATGGAGTCAAATGGAGTTTCCAGTGTTTAAGAAATTATACTTAAGTGCCTTAATGCAATAAATAGATGATACACTATGACATTTTATTTGAAAATCTGACTGTGTCTGGAAAGATTCCCAGGATCTTCTGGAAACCAGATTTTTGATATTAAGAGACTTACATTCATTAAACAATTGTTAAATATAGGAAACCCAACCACTAAATAGCCCTATGTTTTAATGTATCAGCATCATTATTCAACATCTGTTCTTTGTGACATTCCATTGCATTGCTTTACATCAAAATGAGTTCTAAGCAACTGTTAATAGGGATTGGGTATAATTGGATTAATACATATAAATCTATTTCAATCAGGGATGGGCCAATTATTTGCTTGTTCTGTGACAACTATATGATCCTAAAAAGTTGCCTGGAAACATTATCATTAGCAATTAATCCATGGAGACATTTGAAGCAAATTACTCGCTTATCTCATTTTGTGTGTGTGTGTGTGTCTGTATGTGTGTGTGCGCGCGCGTACAGTACAATGTATGCACTGCATATTTTCTTTTTTCCTACTCATTATTAGTAGAAACCAAACCTCTCAAGTGAACATATGGTTTTATGATAAGAAATATGAGAAAACCATCAAGTAACTAGCCATCTATATTGAAAAGAATACTTTAGGCAGATCGGGACAAATAGAATGTAGAAACTTGTTGCAAACAGCCTTCTACCTATCATTTGAGGGTGGGCTCTCTACCCTCTCAAATGTCAAATTTCATTCCAGTTTAATTCTGGTGTGAAAGAATTTGCTTAATTATAGTAATGCTTGATAAGATTATTTACTGAATCTTACTGGATCCACCTTAGCATAGGGTCAGAACTATAAAATTATAGTTAGAAATAATTTTAGCTCCTGTCTAATTTAATGGATACCCCCCTAAAAAAAAAGTATCCAAATTTAACATTTCCAACAACTGGTAATCTTGCCTGTAAGTCGACCTTCAAGGAGGGGAAATTCTACCTCTTCTCTTGGTAATCCAATCAAATTTTGAATTGCTGTTTTTGTTAGAAAAATTTTTGTGATATCAAAATAAAATCTAATCCCCTATAATAGGTGACCATTGTCTTTTACTCTGCCCCACTGGGCCAAATGTAACTCTTCTTTTTTCTTCTATATGACAATTCTTCATATATTTTAATGGAGTTCTCATGTATTCCCTAAGTCTATTCTTCTTCAGGTAAAACATCCTATTTTACATTAAACTTTCAGTCTACTAAAACTTAATTTTTTTTGGTATAACAATTATCTAACCATTCCTTCCTTCGCCATCTTCTATTTGAGATAATTTTTTTTCTTTTGAAAGTACAAGTTTCAAATTTATGTATTTATTCAAAAGTATAGTAGAATCATGTCATAGCAGTTTTTAAAAACTGCTTATTAAAATTTTAATGTCTATCTCAGAAATTGGTTATAAAAGAAAGCTTACATTATTGTTATGTTCATTGTCTAGACTTAAGAAAGTAACAAATAAAAATGTTAATAATTCAAATTAAAATTGAAAGTGTATCATGCATACATTTTGGTAGATCCAGTTATTAAACATTCACAAGATCACCATTGCATTTATCCACATTGTATCTCATTTTACTATTGTTTTACCAAGTTCATCTAATTTATTGAAATCCATTATGTCATTAATTATATTCTCTAATATCTTAGCTATTCTTCTTTAGTTTCCGTTATCTGCTGATTTGATGGAAATGTCATTTATAGTTTTATCCAAGTCATTGCTGAAAACATGAAATAGTATCAACTAAGAAAGATACCTGAGAAACTCTAATGAAGAATTCCTGCCAAGTTGACATGAACCATTAAAACCCACATCATTACTTCATTGTCTAGTCTGGTCTGCATCCATCCATTGATCCGTCATCCATCATCTGTCATCTATCTATCTATCCGTATGAGAAACTTTATGAAATGTTTTATTAAAAATCTAAGAAAACTGTATCCCTTCACTACCAGTTTAACACCGCTATGCAAAAGGGAAAAATAGTCTATTGTTGTCTTTGCTTGATGAAGCCAAGTTGGCTCTTTTTAATCATAGCCTCCTTTTCTAGGTGTTCATTAGCAATATAGTCTAAGATTTTCTCAGGAATCAGTAAAGTTTACACAATCTATTCCTTTAGCTTTATCTTTTTTGTTTTGTTTAATTGGGACATTCCTCCCTTTAGCTTCTCCAGGAGATTTCACTCATATTAATTATTAATCACAGGTGCCATTTATTTCAGTAACATACTATATTCTGTAACAGGTACTTTGTTATTTTGATTAATCAGAAGCAACTAGAGAGGTGCCCGATTAATACTTCTTGTATTAAATTCTATTAAATTGTAAAGTATTGATACTATTATATGCAATTCCCTTTTAACCATTTCTGTTGTTTCATTTCCAGTATAATTGCTATTCTCCTTGATGGAAAAAATTGAAACTAAATAAGAATTGAGTTGAGGCTTCTTTCTATAGTTAATTAGGATCATCTTATACAAGTCAAAAACCTTCACTAAATACTTAGTACATTCCAGGTATTATACTAAACACTAGGAAAATAGAAAGGAAAAAACAAAACAAAACAAAACAAAACCAGCCCCTATTCTCAAGGAGTTCACAATCTAATGGGGTTAACAAAGTGCCAACAAATATTTAGAGACAGTATAAATTGATGATAATGCTAGATTGAATGCATTAGCATTGGAAAGCCTTCTTATAAAAGGTTGGAATTTAGTTGAGACTTTGAAAGAAACCAGAGAATCTGATACTTGTAGTTTCCAAAGAGAGGGAGAGAATTCCAGGCATAGAGAAGAGCCACTGAAAAAGCCTAGAGTTGGGAACTGGACAAGGAGACCAGTATCAGTAGCTTATTGAGTATATGAGAGAGGAGTAAAATATAAGAATACTGGAAAATTGCTGTGGAACTAGTTATTAAGAAGATTATCCTGGGGATAATAGGAAATCATTGGAGTTTATTGGTTGAGAAAGAGGGTGTTATGATCATGACTGTAGTTCAGGATGATCAGTTTGACATCTGAAAAAAGGATCTAGAGGTAGGAAAATAAATCACTTCTCTTTGTATTGAGTAGACAGACACAATTTCTAGGATTGAGCCACCAGTCCTTGTCATCATTATCCAAGTCATTGCTTAAGCCATTAAATAGAACTGGCCTAGGAAAGATTTCTGAGGAACTCCAATGGAGACTTCCTTTCAGTTTGATATCAGCTCATTAACATCTACTGGATTTCTCTATTGTCTACTTTTGTCTGCATGTCTCCATAAGAGAAGTATGAGGAACTTTATGAAATGTTTTACTAAAATTCTAATTGAATTATGTTTCCTGTCACTACTAATCTATCACCCCTCTTTCCAAAAAGAAAATGAATCTATTCTGAAGCATGCTATTGTAATAGTTTAGATATAAGGTGATAAGGGTTGACACCAAAGTGATGACAATGTCAGAAGAGACTAGGGACTTATACAAATACTGTCATTAAATTAGTATCTATAGGACTTTGTTACTAATTAGATATAAGGGGTGAACCAGAAAAAGAAAGAGGAGTCAAGGATAACTCTATGATTAGGATTTTGGGTGACTGGAAGAATGTTGGTTCCCTCAACAGGAATAAAAAATATAGTGAGAGGAAGTTTTTTGGGGAAAGAGAATATATTCAATTTTGGGCATGCTAAGTTTCAGACATCTATGGAATATCAAGATATCCAATAAGCTATTTTGAGACTGAGATTTGGGGGCATAAGTAGATATGAGTATCACACTCACTAAACAGCAATTATTTATTTTTTAAAAAAATATAATTTTCCAATTTATTTTTTTGTGCAGCAAGATAACTGTATAAATATATATGCATATATTATATTTAACATATACTTTAACATATTTAACATGTATTGGACTACTTACCATCTTGGGGAAGGTATAGGGTAAAGAAGGGGAAAAGTTGGAACAGAAAGTTTTGTAAAGGTCAATGCTGACAATTACCTATGCATATATTTTGTAAATAAAAAGCTATAATTAAAAAAAAATCATCTTGATATAGCTTTGTGAGATCTTTTGTATTGTTTTAACTTCTTTTCTAAGTTTCAGTACATTCTGAGCTTTATCACTACTGACACTATTTTTTAGGAGCATGCCATGCTCTTATATCTCCTATTACCATTCCTTCCTTCCATTTTAAATATTTTTTAAAATAAAAGTTTGTGAGGGTTTTATGCATTCTTGTTTGTTTCCTTATGTTTTCCTTTCTCACTGAAATTCTTTCGTTTTGCATCTTTAGAAATTAATTTTTAAGATTTTCTGATCTTTCTGGGATGGAAATTTTGGCCTGCAGGCCTGCATTCTTATCCTTCTTCTGAATCCATTGAAATCCCCTTTTGAAAAATCTAAAGTGCATGTTAGATTATGTTCTGCTTTCATCTTCTATCAAAAAGTCTAGGAGGAAATGATAATTTCCCCACAGTGCTATTTTCATTTCAACTCTAGAAGCCAGTTCTTCTGCTAGTGAAAATCAGATAAGGAATAGAATCTTTCCTTATTGGCTTATTAACTTTTTTGAATAATTAAATTGCCATTAACAAAAGTTGTGAAATTATTTGCTATTTGGCCTTTGAAAAAGAGAGCACGATCTGGGAGATATCTGGATAATTAAACTCTCCCATCACTACCATATTTTGCCTCTCAGACAGATTTGTGATCTGTTTCCATTTAATGCTTCTAAGATTTCCTGATTCAACTTTGTCTTGTTAAAATACAATGGCACTTTACCCATTCTTTGGTGGTAGTAGTTGTTTTGTTTCTTGGCTAGTATTTTATTTTTCCCAAAGATGTGTAAAAATAATTTTTCATGTATTTTTAATTGTGAATTCCAAATGATCTCTTTCCGTCCCTTCTTGAGAAGGTAAGCAATTTGATGTTATACATGTGCAATCATGCCAAACTTATTTCCATATTAGCTATATTGTGAAAGAAAGTACAACAATAAACTCCACATAAAATAAAATAAATAGTATTCCCTGATATGCATTGAAGATTCTCAGTGTTCTTCTGATTCATTTCACTTCACATCATTTCGTGTACTTCTTCCAAGATTTTCCTGAAATCATCTGCTTATCATTTCTTATAGCACAACAGGATTCCCTTAAAACCACATACCACAACTTGTTCAGCCATTTCCTGCTTGATGGACATCCCCTCAATTTTTAATTTAATTCCAATTCTACAAAAAGGGCTGCTATAAAATTTTCCTACAAATAGGTCATTTTACCTTTAAAACAAATTTCTTTGGGATACAGACTTAGCAGTAGTATCTCTAGATCAAACGGTTAACACAGTTTATAACCAATTTAGACATCAGTCCAAATTGTTCTCTTGAAGGGTTGGATGAATTCACACTTTCTAGTGTTCAATTTACTCACATCATCTCCAACATTTATTATTTTCCTTTTCTGTCTTATTAGCTCATCTGATAAGTATGAGGTAAAACCTCAGAATTATTTTAATAGGCATTCCTTTAACCAGTGGTAATATAGAGTATTTTATATGAACATAGATATTTTTGTTTTCTTTATCTGCAAACTGCCTGTTTATATACTTTGGTCATTTATTATTTGGGGGAATGATGTGTTGTCATATAAATTTGACTTAGTTCTTCATATAGTTGATAAAGGAAGCCTTTATCAGAGACACTGTAAAATTTTGCCCCTAGCTTTCTACTTTCTTTCTAATCTTGGTGTATTGATTTTGTTTGTACAAATCCCTTTTAATTTAATGTAATCAAAAGGATCCATTTTACATTTCCTAATGCTATCACGTGTTTGGTTATAAATTCTTCTTTTCTGGTCCACTTGGCCTTACTTAGATAACTTGATGGATATCTCTACTCTCAGTAGCTCCCTTTATTGATGCTAAACTTAGTGTAAGCATTCCATTGGCCTAGCATACTGAAGCACAGAATTCCTAAGCATGAGAAATTCATCAGCCTCAATTTCTCTTTGGGATGGAATATCAGGCACCATGTGGCACAGTGTCTTGACATAGTCATATTTTTCAAACATATACTTTTGATCATGATTATAAATAGGAGGTATTTTAGAATACATCTATTCCAACACCATTATTTTTCAGATGAAGAAATTGAGGACTAATAATGTTAAGTAACTTGCCTAAGAGCTCACATAAGAGTATAGAGCACCATAGGTCTAGACCAGGGAAGACCCACCAAAGCCATTTAGTCATACCCTCTTATTTTATAGTTGGGAAAAGTGGTTGTTTAAGTACATAAACACCTATGGTACCAAAAGTCAGGATTCAAACCCAAGTTGCCTGATTCCAATACATTTTCCACTTTAGCACACTTTAATTTTTTTCTACCAAAACCTCATCAAAGTCTTTGAGGTTACCTGTATCTCCTCAAACAACGACATCTAATTCTTCTTGCTTGTTGCCTAATCTTAAAGTACTCATGTATTAACACTTGAGACCTTGGCTTATTTTACTTACTCCTTTCTAGGATTTTGAAGTCTGTAAACTTTTGGTTTTCTTCAGTGCTATTCTAATCTTTTTTCATGTAGCTACTCTCTAAGCTAGAAATCTTGATAGATATACCTAAATACTTTTCTCTTTTAATGATACAGAATCCTGGGATACATCTCAAACTGATCTAGCCTTTCCTGGCAATATCTCTGAAACAGTACTATCTTGATACTGTACATGGAGCCTTTAAACTTTCCTTAGTCCAAACTCCAATTTCCTGAAGCATTTTAGTATTGGGGGCAGTACATAGGTTTCCCTTTGTGTCTAGCTAGCATGAACCCCAAGAGGAATTACCATGTCTTTGAGAATGCATTTGTGGATGCACAAGCATTCTTCAACACTGACACCCACCTATAATCCATGGAAAACCTCAGTGAGAATAGTGAGTCATTCTTTTGAAATGTCCCCATTGCCAGTTCACCATTAAATGAAAAAAAAAAAAAGAATACTATATAGCCTGCTGTTATTTCCTGATGGTAATGAGCAGACAAGAGATAGTTTCCATTTGGTAATCTTATATTCTCTGTGCCAAATTTAGGGTCATGTAGATATAAAAGAGAACTGAGATGGCTTATCTTTCCTTTATAGTACCACAAACTTCCCATGGGGAATTTTAATTTGTGTAACTGTGCAGCATGGACTTGATGTCAGATGCTAGAGCTCTGGTAAAGAATCTAAATGCTTCCCATCAATTTCCAGATAAAGCTGATCTGAAATTATACTTACAAATTTAGAGTTCATGCACAAATGCATTCAAGAATTAACATTCTAGAAATACAATGATCTGGGAAGTGAACCACAACTTTGCTTTCTCTGTGGTCTGATTGACACACAATATAATGTAGGTCTCTGTTCTGGGGCATTATACATGCTGACTAGAAGTTGATTGTGTGGTTGAGGCATGGGCAGTAAAATATTATGTGATGTGTCAATAAAAGTCCTTTCTGCTATTTTAGGAGCCAAGGACAAAAAGATATAGGTGGAACATTTTATCAACTGAGAGAACTAATTTTATAAATTGGGAACTTCAGTATTTTCTTTAGAGAAATAATTCTTAGTTTAATTTTGTGACATGGACTCCTTTGGCAGTCTCATGAAGCCTGTGGACCCATTTCAGAATAATGCTTTTAAATAAACAAAACACACGGGATTACAAAGGAAACTAATAATATTAAAGTACAATTGCTAAAGTACACTTTTTAAAAGTTCATATAATTCAGGTTAAAAGCCTCTGTCCAAGAATTAAAATGTTAGAATTTCCATTTTTCCTTGATTAACATATGTTCATATATCATTACAACCTCTTACTCTTAGTCTTCATGGAATATGAAATTAACTTAATGGCAGAAAATAATCAAATATCAATCTAAAAATTCCATGCATTGACATTCCAAACAGTGAAAAATGAAAGTTCTGACATGTCAACAATTTTTTAGCCATATAATTCTATTTAAGATGGTTTCCAGAATTTAAGCTATTGAATGCTCATATAATTTCAATAGGATGTAAAACTGATTTTGAGTTTTTCATTCATTTGAAAAAGCATTTTTTAATTTAAATACTCAATTACTGAAATTTATTAATTTATGAAAACCAATAAAAAGCAAATGTGTAGTCTTTTTTGGTATGATTGAATAGTATGCAAATGATAATCCTCGGAATATTTGTTGATAATTAATAAACTGTGAGGGAGACATCATATTAAGGAGGCTGCATGGAGTCAAGATTTGGAGTCAAGAAAACATGGTTTGAAATTTTGAAACATTAGATATTTACTATATGTATAATGTTGGACAAATCAATTAAATTCTCTAACCTCGCTTCCTCCTTTATAAAGTGGGGACAATAGCAATTCTATATCCCAAGATTGTTGCAAGGATCAAATATAATATATGTGAAGTACTCTGAAAAATTCCAAGTACCATGTCAAATCAGATAGTCTTATCATGACTTAATTTTATAGTTGGGCAGATCATTACCCTAATCTATATAAATCTATTGAATCTGAAGTACAAAAAAATATACAAAGTTTTATATTGACCGAGTTTTCAAGTTTTTTTTGCATCCATCATTTTACTTTTTTTCTTAATTCTGTCTTTGATAAAAGTGGGATAACTGAAGAGACATTTAGGAGGAGACCTGGATAGAATATTGGAATCAAGAAAACTTAAGTCCAAAACAAGCTTCAGACACATATTAGCTGTATGACCTGGATAAGTTGCTTAACTTTTTTTTGCCTCAGTTTCCTAATCTATAAAACAAAGTGGGTTTCTGAGGGGGTACACATAAATCCATCAATATGGGCCAGAACTTTGTAACAGATATACATGGTATACATAAATCCATCAATATGGGAGGCATTATACATAATTTACATGAGCACATAGCAATATAACACAGGCTAGTAGTAATGTAACAAATAACAAGAATCAATCTGAAAATTTACACATGTCCATAAGTCCTAGAAACAGTCCAATAGGATTCCATTGTCCATTAGTTCATGTGCCAGGAATCTAATAATTCTTATGAGCACAATCAGCAACAGAACCACCCGATATTTCTTGGGTCTTCTCCTTTGTTTCAAGGGTCTGCTCCATCTTTCTGCGATGGACAAGGCGAATGCGGCTCGTAGGCACCCATTTGATTCCTTCTCCACCTGTAGAGATGCAAGCAAATCCTCTCCCCCAAGCAGTTAGTCTATCTGGTCCCTTCCATTCACCACTTTCTGGTCTCTCCACATCACCTGGCGATTATCTAAAGATAGTGGAGCTGCTCGCACTGGACACTGCTCTTCTGGTGGGTTATAAAACCTGTCTGCTGGAGCCAGTGCATCTTTATCAAAGATTAAAAAATTAATGGTATAGAGAACTAAATTTAGAAGTTCTCTAGGGTTACCCGTGGCTCCTCCTTTCTTTTGTTTTGGAGGAGTGTCTTAATGTCTCTGTTTCTTCTTTCTACTATTGCTTGACCTTGAGGATTGAAGGGTATGCCAGTAGTGTGTAGAATCTTATATTGTGCACAAAAGTGTTCAAAATGTTTGGAGGTATATGCCGGTCCATTATCTGTTTTTATTTCTTGTGGCACACCCATAATTGCGAATGCTTGAATGAGGAATTCAGTGACCACTCGGGCTGTCTCTTTTGCTGCTGATATGGCAAAAGTGAATCCTGAAAAGGTGTCTACCACAATGTGGATAAAAGACAGACGACCAAAAGATTTATAATGAGTCACATCCATTTGCCAGATTTCATTGGGTCTCAAACCACGAGGGTTCTTCCCTGGAGGCAGTGTAGGAGCGTGGAAGGGAAGGCAAGCTGTACAGCTTTTCACTATGCTCCTAGCTTCTTCTTTTGTAATCCCAAACTGTAAACGCAAAGCTCGAGCAGCCTGATGGTATTTAGAATGGGATTCCTGGGCCTCCTGAAATAAAGGCGTACTGGCCAACATAGTTAAAAGGCTATCTGCCTTTGAATTTCCATCAAAAATAGGACCTGGAAGTCCACTATGTGAATGGACATGCAGGATATAAATCTTTCCTGGATGCTTTCTCACTTGCTCTTGAAGTTCCTTAAAGAGCTGATATATATTAGAAGCTGCAAATTTTATTTGGGCTGTGGCAATTCTTTGTACCACACCTACTGAATAGGCTGAATCAGATATTATATTTATGTCGCCTGGATAATAAGTGAGAGCTAGCATGATCGCATATAATTCGTTCTGCTGAGTGGACTGAAAAGGAGTTCTGACTACTCTTTTTACAGTTAGATCATGAGAGTATACAGCACAAATATTTTGTTTGGCTGCGTCTGTAAAAATGGTTGGTCCTTCAAGAGAGATTACTGCAGCCATGTCTGGATCTATGATTAGTTTGAGTTTGGCACCAAGACAAGAGACTTTTGCCCCATCTTCCCACCTGCTGGTAAGTCCAGCCTCCTTGAATATGCCTTCTGTCCCTGGCACCCATGTGTTCCTCCTCCTTTTCTCACTTCTCTGTTCTCAATCTCCACATGACCTTGAACAATGCACCGATCCCCTCCCTCCATAGGTATGTGGGCCCCCTTCTTTCCTACTTAACCCTCTCCCCAATATCTTCAAGGAAATTTGCCTTATGTAGAGAGCTGTGGGATGGTTCGACTACTTAAATTGAGAATTGTCGGTATAGAAACTGAGATCAAAAGATTTTAAGCAATTGGCCTAGGACCACACAGCCGACTAGTATCTGAGGAAAGATTTGAACCCAAGACATCTTGAGACCAAGGCCAACTTTCTCCCTGTTATGCTAAAGATTCTCCCTAATTTCATTCACAGTCTTAAAGACTTTAGTTGAGCATTCTGGAGAGCAATTTGGAACTATGCCCATAGGGCTATCAAACTGTATGTTCCCTTTGATCCTGGAATATCTCTACTGGGCTTATACCCTAAAAAAATCATAAAAAAGGGAAAAGGACCCACATGTGCAAAAATGTTTGTAGCAGCCATTTTTGTAGTGACAAGAAATTGGAAACTGAGTGGATGACCATCAGTTGGGGAAATGACTGAATAAGTTACAGTTTATGAATTTTATGGAATACTATTGTTCTATAAGAAATGATCAGCAGCTGTTAGAGTTCAAATGTTGGAGTTTGTTCTCAGAGGACAGCCGGTTTAGAGGCTTAGAGCCCTTCGGATGTCTCCAAATCCAAAGGTTCTGTCCTTCAGCCTCTGCCTCTGCCTTCTTCTGCCTCCAACAGAGATGGAAGATCTCTCTTATCTCCTTCTGGCAGTGCAGATGTTAAAACAGTTTGGTTGGATGGTCAAATGGTATGGATTTAAAGTAGGATCCCGGGGCTCGCCATATTTTAAAAGTTTAGAAAGATTAATTTATCTAATTCCCAATAAAAACAGGTTCAGCCAGGGAAAGAGTTCCAAAGTAAAATGGATTAACTTCCCCAGAATCTAGGGGATGCTAGAGGATGTTGGTTCAGGTAGGGAGAAATGGAGCAGCTCCATCAAGGCAAATGCCAATGTTGTACACTTACATAAAACTTAATTTTCAAAATGATTTCAAATCCATGATCTCATTTGATCCTTACATGAATCTGAGATAACAAGGTACTATTTTAAATCTCTATTTGGGGATATACAACAGCTTGCTCAAAGTCAAACAGCAAGTAAATGGCAATTGTGAAAAATTCCCAGAGAATCTGATGAATATAGTGAATGATGAAAAGGAAAATGTTATGTATCTTCAAATTCAAATGTATATTTGGGGAAAGATGTATCTTTCTTCCTCTTAGCTAAGGAAGAATCAATGATGTATTACTGATAGTTCACTAGAGGGTAGAAATCTGGGTCAGACCCTTCTTGGTGGTAGGCAATGCTGTACTAAATGTTTTTATAGCAGTATTTCATTTGATCCTTATCATGAGTTTGCTGTTTATTATCTTAATTCTACAGTTGAGGAAATTGAAGCAGACAGTGGTTAAGTAATTTGCTCAATGTCACACAACTATTAAATATCTGGGGCTGAATTTGAACTCAGGTATTACATACTCCAGTCTCAGTGCTCTGTCTGCTATACTATAACTATGCCTTTAGCAACTGAATGTTAGTTGAGCTGCCTCCCACAGATGTTGTAGCTTATTCTAGTAGTCTTCTGACATTCTTGAGTGGTCTTCAGTACTATGCATTGCAAAATAAAACCTTCTGATATAAACCAGATTTAAACCAGGAAGATAAACCCCAAGAATAAATTGTTGTTAAGCATAAAATAAACTATAGTCTCCATAATTTGACTATGAAATGAAATTCTAGCCATCTAGCATTTTAAAATCCTTGATAAAAGCAGCAAAAGGGAGTGCAATAGTGCAGGCCTGGAGTCAGTATAAACTTGAATTCAAAACTATCCTCAGACATTTATTAGCTCTATGACCTTCCACAAGTAATTTAGTTTTTATTTTCCTTAACTTCCTCAAATGTAGAATGATGATAATAGCATCACACTTACCTTCTAGAGTTGTGACTATCAAATGAGATTACAATTGTTCAATGCCTTGTAAATTTTAAAGTGCAAAAAGAGGGAAAAGGAATAAGCCTCTATTTTGCATCAGGTACAACAAATATATCATCTGATCCTCACAACTCAATGATGCAATTGGTATTATCCCAATTTTACAATTGAAGATACTGAGGAAAACAGAAATCAAGTCTTCCAAACTTAGATCTATCCGAACTACAGGATCCAGTACTCTATCCACTGAGCCATTTAGAGAAAAACAGTTATTTTAGTCAATACAATAATCAACTAGATTGTACAATTTCCTGTATGCAGAAAATCTCTCAAATCCCAGAAAACATATTATTTTAACCATTCTATCATATTCATATCATGTTATTCAAATTAACCTTACATTTAACCAAGGATAATAGAGGCTGTTTTTCTTCTGCTCCAACAACAACAAAAAAAGGTCCTTTTTTTGAAATCTCTTGACATTCAGTTTGTTTTATTTAATTGACAATTATAAATTGGATTGGAAGACGAGCTCAGTCCCCCCAGAACTCACTCAGCATCTGAGTGAATGTCTAAAGTAAAAGAAAAAGGTAGCTGTTTAACATATGTGCATTTTCAACCTGTGTAGTAAAAGAGGAATTTCTGAAAACAATATTGACATTGTCTCATGTTATTATGTCCAAAAACTGAACTATGTGTCCTGCTAATTAACTGATTTCAGGCATCATCAGATAAGGAAGTGCCCAGATCTCCAAGACACATCTGCAGAACTCATTGAGCAAAAAAGAATTGACTGAGAAGACAAAACACACATATTCACAGAACTATTTTACAATTTTTGTAAACAGTCACAAATAAAATTTCTGGCATAGAAATTATTAGTCATGAAGATTTCCAGAGAATGCTCTGCCAACCCTTTTTCCTTAAGTAAATTACTTGAGTTAAATCTCTGTAAACAATTAAAATAATGCCTATTCTCAGTCACATTTTCCCTTTACCAACTCAAAATAGGCCATGTAAATTATTCCCTTCATACAGATTAACATATTCCCATAATAAGGATGTCCTTCTTTTTGACATTTGGAAAGTGGTACTGGTCATTTTAAAAGGAAAAAAAAAAATTCCCAAGAATACTTGAAACACTACATCTATATCAAGGAATCAAAGATTTTTTTAACTTCATCAAATATTCTTTCCTTTCCTCCCTACCTCTTTTGGTAGGCCAGAAAGCCTGATAAGATTGTATAATGTGATTAAGACCTTTCAAAGTAAACCTGTCACTCTCCACTAATAGTTTTGAGATGTTTTACTCTGCTAAAATTTCTTTTTAGTTGATTCTATTTAAAATGTAATGCATGGCCAATTTGTAGTGATTAAAAACTTGATGTTAAATTTGAAAAACAGACAAAATTTTGATTAGGAGAAATAAAATATCAGTGTTTTCATTGCACAGGAAAAGAGAGGAAAAAACAAGCCAAACTGGACTTTATTTGGAAAGCATTCTGGAGTAAATCAAAAAGAAGCATTTATTGTCCTAGCTATAAGACCTAGGCAATATACTGATCTCAGGAAGGCTCATTTTCCCCAAGGAAATGGTTGAGAATTTAGACCTTAGAAGTGTGAACTGAAACAAAAAACTAGTGACCAGTTTGCACAGAGAGTATACAAATGTTACTTTTGTAACAGCAAAAAGAGAAAACTCATCAGATAAATTTGCCAGTATTGCCATATGAGACATTTTTACCTATAAGATACATATGTGAACCATATATAAAGTTATAATTTCTTTGACAAAAAAGCATATGGCACATGATTTTACTCAATATATCGATCAGTTCCCTCAGATCTAGCTTGTAATGGAAACTTATCTGAAAAAGAAATCGTATAATCTTTCTCAAAAGGAAATAGTATGCTTACTATCATTTCTCTTAGTGAGTTGGAATTCTATCATTCTTTGTATTTATATCTCTAGTACCTGATAACATAGTAGGCACATAATGTTGATACTGAACATAAAAATATATTAAGTCAAATTCATATCCTTATCAATTTATTTAAATAATATTCTTTATTAATCATTCCTCTTTTTAAGTGAACCAAAAAAGTTATCAATATAAATGGATATATTTTAGGCATTTGACAAAATACTAGATGTACATAGTTATATTTGAATTCCTTTGTTGTAGAAATATTTATTATTCACATTAGGAAATCTATAGTCTTTAAAAAAATATCTATTTATCTTCTAATTTTCAAGATTTCCTCTTTTGTGGTTGTTTTGGATTTGCTGTTGTATTTTCCTGAATTCTAAATTGTACATGGAATTTATTAATACTTTATTTTTCTATTTTTTTATGTTGATAACTGAGCATTGGTATTTCTAGATACGAGCCTAAATATGAATCCAAAAAATTTACAATTCAAATGTCTATAACAAATACAAACACTTGTCTCAAGAATGATACTAAATTTAAACTATTTTTATGACTCTGTCCCAACATCTCCATCGACTCAAGATACATTATACAGATAGTAGAATAAATCAAAGCAACATTCTTTACTTTTTGTTCAACATAAATTGTTGATTCTCTGACTGGGTACACAAGTGGTTATTTGAATAGCTGTTTTATTTCCTTCTGTGAAATTGAAACCCTGACTTGACAGCATACTATTACAAACTAGGAAATGGGGCTAAAATTTTTGATTATGTAGTACTCAGGTCCTCCCATATTTTATAAACTGATTGATGGCTCCTCTAAACATATAAATCTAAGATAGATTTTTCATTTTAATATTGGCAATATTTTGCATAAAGTAAGTTTGAAGTTTCAAATTTATGCCATGTCACTTAGCATACCATCATCCTGATTTTGTCTGCACATGCTTATCACTGCCTGTTCTTAAAAATATCTCCTGATAAGAATACCTTGTTTTTGGCAGGCTGATATTTAATCATCACTTTTTTAGAGATGTCTAATGAAAAACTAGAGTCAGGGAATCTTTAGCTTGTATCAGGTTTTACAATAACATGGAGCCTGGGTGCAGACTATCTCAGGGCCTAGAGACAGCCCTGATTAATCTGACTGATGACCTTTTGCATTTTGAAAAAGACTGGCCCATCCTTTTGGTTTATGTTACATTTGTTAGTCACTTCTGACACTAAGTTCCTGGTGCAATTTTATTTATAATATAGCTCCTGGCATGGGTTCTTGAAGCGGTTTTTTTTATAGTTGGGAGACTTATTTTGAGATACCCTTTAGCAAAATAATCCTAAACTCAACCCCAGGATGTAGGTATCACATTTAGCTATATATAACCTATGTTGCTAGAAGGAAGAGTTAGAGTTTTAACCAACACTCTGATCATTGTCCTCCATGTAATTGAGAATTTAAGTTGAAATTAATTGATTCAAACACTATATATTTTGCTCATTTTGAAACCATTTGAAAGAACTCTTTAATTAAAAAATGTACATCAGTTGTAGAAGTTGTAGAAGATAAAAACATTTGAAAGAACTCTTTAATTAAATAATGTTGTAGAAAAAGAAGTTGTAGAAATGAGATGTTTTCTCACTCTTAGCCATCCAATGAGTGTCACTGAGTGTTATTCCCAAGAAAGTTTCTACTTTATTTTCTTCTTTAAAATATGAAGACTAGGCTATAACATGATTATGTTGATAACTGAGCATTGATATTTCTAGATATGAGCCTAAATATGAATCCAAAAAATTACAATTTAAATGTCTATAATAAATACAAACACTTGCATCAAGAATGATACTAAACATAAACTACTTTTATGACTCTGCCCCAACATTTGATTTATTTGGCTTGTGCTGAGAGTGGAATGGAGTAAAAGTGGGCAGAACAATTATTCAACAATAATTACATGAAAAAGAACAACTTAGAAAGACTTAAGATTTCTAATGAACACACTGACCAACCTTGATTCTGGAGTATCAATGAAGAATGTTACATAACTCCAGATAAGAGGGATTCAATATGCAGAATGAGACAGATATTAGCTTTTTAAAACAGGTTGTGGTGGGAATGTGTTTTGCTATTCAATGCATATTTGATACACAAAATTTCTTTTCTAATAGGGGTGGTTGAAAAGGAAAGAAAATAGATAAATATTTGTTAAATAAAAAAAAAATAAGGGGGTAAGTAAAGATCATAGATGTTAAATGTGAAAGGGCTTTTTTTCTAAAAGTTACAATGGCAAGAATGAAGCACTCCCTGTACTTGAAGAAACTATTGTCTATTAGAAGTAACAAAAGTAACAGAAGTCATCTTATTGGAGCTTATGATTTTTGTGGAAATACAGATGAGAGAGATGAGAAGGAGAACTGTGACAAAGTGTCTCCCTTGTTAAAGGTCATGTTCAACTAGAGACTTCTATTTGGTGTTTGTATGTTCTTCCCATGATGGTGTATAGAGACTAAATCAAAGAGGAGTAAAACAATTTATTCAGAATCTTTTCATAGGAAAGACAACTTCTAAATGCCTTCTTTCCTTCCCTCTCTTCTGAAGCAAAAAATTGAGACAGTATATGTTGCTCCCTTATACTTCTAGTTTGAAGGGAGAACAATTTCTCTGCTCTTATCTCCTAAGTAAGTATATTGGCTTCTCACACTTAGAAGCAAGAGCATATGCTATTGTGTCAGTAAACCTGAGACTGTATAAGACCTTAAGTGCCTAGTGCTTCTTGCATTTTGTGATTCTTTCCATGATCATAGGTGATTAAACACTAACCATGACAGACTTCAGAGTAGCTATCCTCAGAATTTGATAATTCTTGTCCTCCTTGTCTAAAGCTGAAAGGAAACAAAATTATTTACATCTCTATCCATCTTAAAGAGGAGAAACCCAAGTTAAACCCTGGCTTACCAGTACATGTGGATGTTGAAGAAGTTGTTTGGATAATTGAAAGCTGGGAAGAAGATGAAATGCCTACTCAACAATCTCACAAAACTTTCCATGTTTTAAGTCTCAATCTCCAAGAATATTGTAAGGTTTATAAATTGCCCTTTCACGTTTTAAATCTTGTGCACTTAAAACTCTAAAAATCATAGATTTTGAGTAGATATTAATATCCATAGTAGTAGTATAGATAATAGATACTAGAAATTTGAGTAATCTTAGATGCATCAAATCCAATATTAGAGATTAGGAAATTAATAGACCTGGCCACAGTCGCATGATCAGTTTCTTGAGACAGAATTTGAACTCTGGTGTTTTGGATTCCAAATCCAGCATTGTATTTAACATTCTCTGTGTGATGGATGAAATAAATGATTGTCCTATATTGGAGCTCTTTGAATGAAAAACAAAAGTTGAACAAAAACTAAGATTTAAGATATTTTTTGAGTTCTGAAAGTGGAGCTCTAAAAAGTCAGAGACAACAAGAAAAGTATTACTTCTCTCTTTAGAAACCAAGTTGCCCCAGACTAAGGTTAGTCCTTGCTTTAGAAGTGAGTTTGGACTCCTGAGTGAGAGAGGGAGCCCTATAATTATTACACAGCAATTTTTTTACTACTTAAGTTTTTACAGCATATATACAAAATGAATACCATTTAATTTGGGAAGGTAAGGTGCCAGGGATTGAGAAGATTAGGACAAATTTTATATATTCATGTAAAGTATGTTTTTTGTTTTGTTTTGTTTTGTTTTGTTTTGTTTTATCTGAGTGCTGAAGTGAACAAGGAAATCACCCAGGAAATCCTATGGTAAAGTAAAGAGGAAGTGTGTTCAGTTGTGGGACTGGCAGTAAAAAGATGTAAATGAGAGATGCATTGTCTGGGTGATTAACAGAGAAAAGGGAAGTTTGAAAGAAAATAAAGTAAAATAAGGCTGGAAAGGTAAGTTGGAGTCAGATTGTAAAGGGCTTTAATGTGAAAAAGAAAAGTGTATTTTATCCTACAATCTTCTTGGAGATTGAGGCTTAAAACAAAAAATGTTTTGTGAGATTGTTGAGTAGGCATTTCATCTTCTTCTCAGCTTTCAATTATCCAGTATCTTATATTTTATCCTGTAGAGGCTACAGAGAACCAACAGAATTTAGTGACTATGTGAGTGGCAGGGTCAGATTTGTAATTTAGTAAAACAATTTCAAAAGCTATATGGAAGATGGATTGGAGAAGAGGGAGACAATAGGAAAGGAAGTCAATTAGAAGATTATTTCAATCATCCAGACAAGAGATGATAAGGGTCTAAAATAGTTTGGTGTACATGTGAGTAGAAAAAAAGGGTAGCATGTGAAGAAGCTTTCACACTTCTTTTAATAAATGCCTGACACTAAAATTGTGAACCTGGGAGCCTGAAGGCATTACTAGAAATGTGGGACTTTAGAAGAGTGGGTTTAAAAGACAAATAATTACTTTTGTTTTTAAGATGTTACATTTGAGATTTCTTTGGAACATCCAACTCAGAATGTCAAAAAAATGAAATGACAAAGTTAAAAACTCAAAATATAACATACATAAACATTAGGAGATTCATTTTAGTATCTGTAGGAATAACATGGAATGTAGATTTGAAATGGAAATATGCTGTGGACAATAGTTTGATGGAAGCTGTGTATCCGGAGGAAAGCTATTTTCTGTACTCTGTGTGTGTTACTAACTCTTGGAAGCTGATGAGATCACTGAGAGATGAAGAGAAGGACCAGAACAAAGCCTTGGAATACAACCAAAAGGAAGAGGGGTGGTAATGGGGAGAAGCAGCAAGAAACTGAGAAGTGAGAGATGAACAGGTTTGGAAAATAAAAATACTGACGTAAAAAAAAATCAATAATATTAAAAGAACACAAAATTTATACAAGTCAAAACAATTGATCTTGAAGATAGGATTTGCAGAAATAAATTAAGGATAATAGATATTTCACAAAATGTAACAAATTAAAGAAAACAAAAAAATTAACATAGTAATGTAGGAAATAATATAAGAAAATGCTATAGAATTTCTCAGATATATTGACAAATGGGAAACTTTACATATGGCTTCCAGAAAAATAAAAAAAAAAAGTACTACAAAGTGTGAGACAAAAAAAATATTCAAATTGAAATTTCTATGATGGCCAAGAATTAAATATATTGTTGACATTCAGAAGAATATTCAAAAACCAAGAAAAGGACATTTTAAAAATATAAAATTATTTCTCAGCCATGAGAAATCACAAATGGGAATGGAATAGTATATTCCCAAACCAAAAGAGCTTATTGAAATACTGATACACTCTGCAATGTATCTCTGATCTTAATGAAAAAAATATAGGCATTAATTAAAAGAATATTTAATTTTTTTTGTAAAATCTGAGGCATTGCAGCAAAAAAAAAATTGAGCAGAATATTCTACTTAAAAATACCTAAAATAAGAAAAGAAATTGGTGCAACTATCAAGGAAAAAATATTGAATTGGAACAATTGCCCTATATTTAGAGGTTATGAATTTATAAATAGATAAACTAACCCATGAGATTAAAAAAAAGAAAAAAAGAACAAAGACACATCATCGGGGGATTAAAAAAAATACAAGGAGATATAGCAGTAAGCAAAATCTAAAGATACAGAAGAAATGAGGACAGAATTGAAACATGATAGATTAAATTCCATGCCTTCTCTGCAAATGGATCAAGATATTTAGTGGCACAAAATGTGAGAGTACGAAGGAAATTCTGAGTGAAACAGGAAAATGGATGATGTATCCCTACAAACTCCAGGAGTGAATAGAAAAGCATGGAGTTTTCTGAAATCTATATCTCTCTCAACTGTAATGTTTGGGCTAACTCTCTGGAGGACCTCAGGATCAGTCAGAGTCAAGCTCAGTCAAAGTCCTTGGTCTTTAGGAGAAGTGAAATAGGCAGGCAAGCTACCACTTGGCTCATTAAAGATGGATCCTTTACTCTGGAGTCTGAAAGTCTGAAGTCTTCCCTGCTGAGGCTCTGACTCTCTCCTTAGCCCTCCAATCTTTCCCTACAATTACCTCACCACAACACATTCAGCATGCACCAATGGTGAGGAGAGCCATGGCATTACCATATCATCTAAAATATGTTTATAGAACCATTATATTGAGTTGGTACTTAGCCTTAAGAACTCTGCTGTCTTAGATTCAAGTACACTTTTTTCAGAGTTCAAGCTCTCTACACCCAACAACAGATGGGTTAGAATAGAATGTGAGACATGAAAAAAGGAAGACTTGGAAATAGGGGATGGAGAGGGTTAATCTGAAATTAACAAAAAGGAGGGGACCATATTGGAAAACACTTCCTCCATAGAAAATATATGTGCCTATGATGGAGGAGATTAGAAGATTTTTGTTATTTTGTGGTCAGTTGTTTCAGCCATATTAAATTCTTTCTGACCCCACTTGGGGATTTCTTGCCAAAGACACTAGAATAGTTTGGCATTTCCTTCTTAAACCTATTTCCTCAGGAAATTGAGGAAAATAGTGTTTATGTGCCTTGTCCACAGTCACACAACTAGTAAGTGTGTAAAGCCAGATTTGAAATCTTATTAATGAGTCCAGCACTCTGTTGGAATCCTTACAAGCTGTTAAGTCATTAGAATTGATAGAGATAATAATTATCTAATTTAGCATGGTTCAGTATGATTGATCTGATCTTACAAGGTGATGTCATGGGCCAGAACTTGAAACAAGGTACTAAGTGGAACTGATAGAAACAGTGCTTGTGTTCACACCTTTAGAGAGCTCATATAAGCAAGAAGCTCTTAGGGCCAGAGAGCACTCTGGGACAGGCATAGCAACACTCTGGGAGATTGAGAGCCAGAAGCCCTCTCTCTGAGGCAAGACAGATTCATTCCAACTTTCATCTTGGTGCTGGCTGGAGACATTTGGAAGAAGAGAAGCCGAAGCTGACAGAGGCAAAAGATTGGCGGCAAGAGCTCTTGGAACCAAGGAGAGATAGGCCTCTAAGAAAACTAACCCATCCCCAGGAAGAAGATTCAGAAACTGGGGATAATAAAGGATTTGAACTTTTAACACCTGGCTATATTTGGGGTGATTATTACTCTGAACTAAAACTAAGGTTGCCTCCAGAAAACTTCCCCAAGAAAACTGTTCCCACAGAGAACCATTATATTATTTTAATGAAGAACACCACATCTATCCACTGTACTAAACAGTTGCTCTATCAGAAGTCGATATGTATAATTGAGGGAAGTTGGTGTTGTGAAGCCGTCTTCCCTGAAAGAGTGTTTACAGCTAGAGATCTGTGTGATACAGGAAATAACACAGAATAGTGGAGGGCACATGGAATCTGAGCTAAGATGGTATAGTGTTTGGCATCGTGAAAAAAGTAGAGGGTATTAATTACTATGCTATACATGATAATTTTTTAGGTAACTGCAAGTATTACCATGCAACTCTACTTTTGTTCTTTGCTTATTTCAGACATTAACACTTCTAAGAATTAGGCTTTATGATTTTCTTTTTTAATTTATGATGACACAAGATTAGGAAAATCAAGAATATAGAAAATTGTGGGAAGAGGGAGCTCAAATCTGATAGTTTAAAAGGTTTAATTCCATGATGTACAGAATGATTTTAAAAAGTGTGAATCAAAAATTAACATTTCAGAATAGATAGGAAAGACATATGATTAACTAAGAGCAATCAATAGCTTCAGTAAAATGGCAGAATATAAAATAAACTTAAAAAGTCAATAGCATTTCTATATTTTAACAACAAACTACTTAAAGCAATTTTAACAGGTCACATGCTCAGAATAGCTTTGTCTGCTACTTCTGGTTAATCATACACAGTGATTCAGTACCCAGATTCTTGGAAAATGATGAAAAATAGTAATTGACTCAGTAGATCTTTAAACAGAGGTGATCCTGACTGTCTCTCTTTTTCTCAGTCACTAGTGTGCATACTTTTTGAGACTTGACAAAAAGATGTAAGTGGGCTAGTATGTCCCACATCCCTATGGCATCTAGATTTTAGGTAAAGGGAAAACATTCAGGTAAATTTAATTGATCCTGGACCTCTGGCTGCCTCTTCTCCTCTACTTTCATTCCTTAAACATAAATAGGTTCATTGATCACAGTTTACTAGTGACAGGGTAGGGAGGATACCACAGACTCGAGGAAGAACTAAACCCCTGTCCTATCTACCAGAAGACATGGACTTAGAGGAAATTGTTTGGATAGCATAGAACTGAGGTGAAAATTTAAAATCCCTATTCAGCAGTCCTGGATGCTTTATGTTTTGATGATTTTAAGTCTCAACTTTGTGGGAGAGTATAGCAGTTGTTATAAGTTATTGCATCCTGTTTTAAGTCTGGTAATTTAGACTTATGGGTCTTCCATGTATTAAGTGTTTTTGGTATCTATATAGAGTAAATAAATAGCTGTCTTATATTTGATGCATATTGCACATTAAGAATTTTCTGCTTCTCCCGTTGGGGAGGCAGTAGGGAAATCTAAGTTTTAAATCAATTTGCCTGAGAAACTAAGAGGGTGGCATGTAAAAGACAAAAAGTATTTTTAAAAAAGAAAACTAATCCTTTTCAACTGAGTTCTGTTTCTCCTGTAACTGAACTCAGTCAAGATATATTTGGTCCAGTAACAGTCATCTCAGTAGAGAGGAATATATTAAGGTACCCTAGCCCCCTAGGCTCAGTTACAATGCCAATTATTATAGAATGATAGAAAAGAAAGTCTTTTGAAAAATAACAAAAAATAATAATATATTTAATAATCAATTTTTTGAAGTTTAGTTAGGTTAAAAAACCCCCAAAACTTAAATAAGCATTAGAATATTTATATGATGGGAGATATTTTGGTATAGTGGGTGTAATGATGAAATTGGAATTATGAAGAAAAAGCAAACAAATAAAAGTGAAGATGCTATCTTTCAATCTCCATAGTTCTCTTTCTGGATGCAGATGACATTTTTTATCCCATGTCTATTGAAATTATTTGAATCACTGCATTGTTGAGAAGAACCAAGTCCCTCACAATTAATCATCACATAATCTTGTTGTTACTGAGTACAATGTTCTACTGATTCTGCTCACATCACTCAGCATCAGTTCATGTAAATTTTTTTTAAAAATGGTGCCGGGATAATTACAAAAAAGAAAAGTAATTTAGATTAGTGGAAATAAAAACAAAACTTTTTTTTTCATAATATTGATGCAATTAGAACAAAAAGGCAGATGAGTGGGAAACAAATCTTTAAATCAAATACTTCTAATAAAGGTTTATGATATCCAACACCTGTACAACAAATAGGAATGTTATAATAGCAAAGGGCATAATCCCCTGGAAATATGGAAAAATGATGGAAATATAGTAAAAATATTGCAAATTATTAAGTTATATAGAAAAATTCCAAATTAATAGAGAAATATAAAATAACTTTTAGGTTTTATATCAAAGCCACCAAATTGGCAAAGATAAGAAAATATGTGACAAGTCAGTGGAAGGGAAGGACAGAAAGAAAGTTACACTGATACACTATTATTGGAAATATTAATTGATCTTACCATCATGGAAAGCACTTTGGAACTATGTAAAGAAAGTAATTAGAATGTCCATACTCTATGACCAGAAGTTGTATTTCTAATATACTACAAGGAGATCAATGACAAGAGAGGTCAATGAGAAAAGGAAAGCCCTACATAATCTCAGTTTTTTTTTTTTAATAATAGCAAAGAACAGTAGATGCCAACTGTTATATAAATAATACTACACTGTAGGAAGCAATGAATATGATACAGACAGACAACTATGTGATTAATTATATGAAGTGGTACAAAGTAAAATAAGCTAGTCTCAGGGAAATAATATATACCATGACTATAATTTAACATAAATGTAAAGAAAAATTAGACCAAAACAGTTGAAACCAAAGATCGTAAAATTACACTGAGTAGGATTGGTCCCAAAGAAGAGATATAAAAACAAACCTCTTTCCATTCTTTTCAGAAGCAAGAGGCTATGGAACTATAATATCAAACTTTCCCAATATATTGGCTAACAATGTTGTGTTATTTTGCTGTGAGGGTACAACAGTACAAAATATTTCTTTTAAATGTAAGCAAGTTCCCCCAGCTTCCCTCATGAATGCATCTATCTATAAACATTACAAGACAATCTATTTTATTATCCAAATATTTTAAGAAAATGAGTTTCCCATCAACTATATGGACTTTAGAGACCATCATATTATCCTTTAGGCTTAAAAACTAATTATGATAACAGCATTTTACAACAAAGAGAAAAGAGGTACACATAGAAGAAAGTGTAGATCATTGTCAGTAATAATCACTGTGGGCAATGAGAAGGGAAGACTGTGACTTAGCTTAACTCTCCTGTTTGAGATACCTATCCAGTAATAGCCCTTCTTGTTATCTTCCATCTCTGCCAGATAGTAGCCCCACTTATTTTACCCTTTCAGTCCAATTCCTATCTTTCAATAATGTTTAAAATCATGTTCCCTCTACTGCTGCCTCATTACGGTTTTAGCACTTTTTATGTATTATCTTCCCCCACCTCAGGACAATGACCATCACAGTGCTTAATACAAACTTGTTTCCTATTCTTACTTCCCACCTTTGTTTCTTAGGGCACAGTGCACTATAAAATCATACTTGCAACATCTTCTCTGCTTCTAGATAATCAAAATCTCTGTCCCTGGTTCTGAGTAGCAAATTCCTTAAGGTTTGACTTACTCTTTCATTCCATGACTTTAACTAATTAAAGGAGATATACTGTGTAAAGGAGGTGATTGAGATTGATTAATTAAATCAAGCTGATTATAATATAGTAACAAAGACAATTATAACTCAGAATGGCTACCATATATAGAGTGCTTTAAATTTTATGGCAATTTACAAATATTATCTTACAACAATCCTGGAAAGTAGTTGGAATAATTATTCCCATTTTATAGATGAGGAAGCTGAAGCAGATGAGGTTAAGTAATTTGTCTAGGGTTACACAGGTAGTAAATTCCCAAGACTGGATTTGAACTTAGGGTCTTGTACCATATCCCCCTATTTACTACACTACCATTAAATTGGTGAGATAATCAATGGAGACTCACTCTTGCATTTTTCTTCACTTTTCTCTCTTTTTATATCCTTTGGTTTCTCTTAAGTTATTTGCTTCAGAGGAAAGCAGCATTTTAAATGGCATAAATATGTTGATGACTAGAATTTAAAAACAAAATAAATTTAACAACATTAAGGCTCCATATTGGATGCCCTAAAAAGTATATTTCTATTTATCCATTCACAAAACCATTCATTCATTTATTCTTTAACAAAACCAGTGAGTTCTTTGAGCTTATTCCAAAAATGGCTAAATTTTGACATATTTTCCATTCAGAAATATAATCTCATAAGAACTGTTTAAAAGAAAGGCATAGCCATGTGTTGTATTGCTTTGATATACTTCATATTAGAAATGTTCAATTTACAATAAAGTAGTGCTACTAAAAGTATCAACATCATAGATCATTAGCTATTTGTAGAAATATATACATATGTATGATCTATATGTAATATTTATTTATTCAATACAGAATATATGTTTGATGTCATTTACTCAAGATCAAAAGGATCAATTACTTAAGTTTGCTGGGATACATTATATGTATTTTTAAAATAATTAAATGTAAAAAAAAAACATTTTTTAACCTAATGCATCTTTGTAGAATAAGGGAAGACATGGTTAAAGAACATGGCATTTATGCAGTTGACTACATATTGCAAAAATTTTTTTAAAAGTTAATTTTTATCCAATTTCACAAGTATTATATGCTTAAAAACTTGTGCATCGTAGTATCAATTCTTTTTTTTTTTAACAGGGGTTCTTAGACTTTTTCCACTTGTGACCCTTTTTTTGCCAAAGAAATTTTTATGCAACCCCAGATATAAAGATATATAAAATAGCTATACAAATCAAACATTTACTGATAATCAATTTTTCAGTCCCTTCATTCAGTTAAAAGATTTCATTTGGAGTCACAACCCATCGTTTAAGAAGCTTTGCTTTAATGCATTGTATGTTTGACTTGCAATTAAAAAGACTTGGGAATGAATACTGTCCAAGATACTTATCTGTATGATTCTAGGCGACTCACAAAACTTGCTTAACCATTTTTTTTCTCATCTCTAAACTGGAGAAAAGAATAATTGCATTATTATACTTGTATGCATAACATATATCTTAGAAGGCTATTGTGAGGAGTATATTAGATGATACAGTAGATAGAGTATAGACCCGGAATCAGGATGTCTGAGTACAAAGCAATCCTTAAAAACATATTAGCTGTATAATCTTGGATGACTCACTTGACTTTGGTTTACCTGTTATCTTATCTGTAAAATGATATTAACAATAGCACCTACCTACCAGGATGTTTGTAAGAATAAGTTGATATTTAGAAAGTGCTTTGTAAATTTAAATCTTACTTAATAATTATTAAAATTTTATACTTACTATATTAATCATATTTTATATTATATTATTCATTATGCAAAGTTTTTTGCAAAATTTATAGTTATAAAATTATTCCATCACCTTTATCACCACTGCCACCACACTATCACCACCACCACCACCATAGTAATTATCATAGTTATCATTGCCCTTAATCATGGGAAGTTATTGCTTCATGCTATTGAAAAGCATCTCATATCGATTTTAGAGCTGTTTAAGATCCTGTAAGCAGTACAATGGGGTTTCCTACAAAGCTTTCCACATATTTTCTCATGATCTAAGGCAAATTAGAAAGATTTAAAGTGATTTACTTTTGTTACAAGGCGTGCAAGGAAAATTGGTCTCATTCTTTTACAGTCACACCTCATCTCTTCCAAGCTAATAAAAATGCCTTGTTAAGGTATTATGCTCTAAATGGAATTTCAAAACAAATCCTTAATGTTAATTTTTGTTTCCTTCTATGGGAATTGGTTCATTTCAAAGATAGGTTTAGGGACAAAGTTGATGAAAACTCAACTACAAGGGAAGCTTTAAGTCTTCTTATTATAGATTTCACTTACTCCTTCTCAAACCACCCCCATTTCACAGGAGATTATTTAATTTGGTTGTTTTCACCAATTTTACAGATTTCAGACCACACATACATACCTATGTCATGTGGAAACTTGTCCATCTTCTCCCATAAAGTAAACCAAGAAAGTCTATCCAAAATACTGAGGCATAGCAGAATGTTCCTTAATTTCTCTTGAAACCCCAAGGATTCTAGTGGAGCACATGAAACCCATACTAAATAATTAAAAAAATCTCCAGTGGACAAGTCATCAAAGCATATGAACAAATAGTTAGAAGAAAAGTTGCAGTGTATTTACAACTACTTGAAACAATACTCCAGATCACCAATAATAAATGAAATGTAAATTAGAATAACTCTGAGACTTTACCTCATCTTCTAAATATTTGCAAAGAAGACTAAAAAAGGCCATATTCAATGTTGGAGGGGTTATGGGAAAACAGGTATACTGACTTCTTGTTGATTAAATTGCAAATTGATAGAATCATTTTGGAAACTAATTTGGAATTATGCAAATAAAGGAACTAAAATATCCATTCACTTTGACCCAAAGATTCTAATATTAGGATCATCCCCAAGAAAACTATGAATAAGAAGCAATTCCCCATATATACCAAAATACTTATAGTAGTACTTTTTTGTGACAGCAAGGAATCATAAACAAAATAGATGATCATTGACTGGAGAATGGTTAACCAAAATGTAGGATGTGAATATAATAGAATATCATTCAGCTATAAAAGCAATGAACATTGTTCATAGAGAGAAGTATGTGGAGATTTTTATGAACTGATGCAAAATGATAGAAACAGCATCAGAAAAAATACACACAATTATTATAACTCTGAAAAAATCTACCACACATACAATTAAAAATCAGTGTTCCAAATTAAAAAGAAAAAACATGACTTGAAAGAAAGCATTTTAGAGGATAATCTCAACCCACTTCTTTGCAAAAATATGAAGTGCATGAGTATTATACATTATAGATATATTCCAATTTTTTAAACATATTGATCCATTTTACTAATTTTTCTTCTTTTTCTCTATTTTTTAAATCTATAAACGTATTATTTGTTACATGGGATGGCTATTTGGAAAGAGGATAGAAAGGAATATAGAGAAAAACTATGATGATATAAAAAACAAAGCTATCAAGAATTTTTAAAAACTGTTAAAGCTTTTTATTTTCAAAACATATGCATGGATAATTTTTCAAAATTGATCCTTGCATAACCTTGTGTTCCAAATTTTTCCCTCCTTCCCTGAACCCCCTTTCCTAGATGGCAAGTAATGCAATATGTTATACATATTAAATTATGTTACCTACAGTATATGTAAACATATTTGTACAA
Source organism: Antechinus flavipes (assembly GCF_016432865.1). Classification (NCBI taxonomy): domain Eukaryota; kingdom Metazoa; phylum Chordata; class Mammalia; order Dasyuromorphia; family Dasyuridae; genus Antechinus; species Antechinus flavipes. Next base: position 594,671,228 of record NC_067398.1, on the reverse strand, counting down.
TTATCTTGCTGCACAAGAAAGATCAGATCAATAAGGAAAAAAATGAATAAGAAAACAAAACGCAAATGAACAACAACAAAAAGAGTGAGAATGTTATATTATAATTCACACTCAATTCACACTCAATTCCCCCAGTGCTCTCTGGGTGTAGATGGCTCTCTTCATCTCAAGATCGTTGAAAATGGCCTCAATCATCTCATTGTTGGAAAGAGCCACATCCATCAGAATTGATCATTGTATAATATTGTTGTTGCCATGTACAATGATCTCCTGGTTCTGCTCATTTCATTTAGCATCAGTTCATGTAAGTCTCTCCAGGCCTCTCTAAAATCACCCTACTGGTTGTTTCTTACAGAGCAATAATATTCCATAATATTCATATACCATAACTTACTCAGCCATTCTCCAAACTGATGGGCATCCATTCAGTTTCCAGTTTCTTGCTACTCTGAAAAATATTGCCCCAAATATTTTTGCACATGTGGATCCCGTTCCCTCCTTTAAGATCTCTTTGGGATATAGGCACAGTAGAAACATTGCTGAATCAAAGGATATGCACAGTTTGATAATTTTTTAAGTATAGTTTCAAATTGCTCTCGAGAATGGCTGGATCCAAAGAATTTTTTTAAATTCAAACTATCTTTGTAGGGATAGAAACTATTAACATTTCATGGAATAAAAAAAGATGCCATTTAGGAAATCACAGTTGAATTATACATTGATTAGAATGAGGAATTCCAGGAAATTGAGGTGAGGTAGGTTATTTGAAGTATAAGAGATTCTATACAAAGGCTTAGCCTCTCTTTACCTAGCCTTCTTTGATCCCCTTAATCCCATGCCTTTCTATGCTAAATCTTCTTCCAGAAATTATTCTCTTTTTCCTTCATGCATCTTAACTTTCTCACTCTCTGCTGGTCCATTTCTATCTGAATTGAAAAAAAAAAAAGACAAAAACCATTTTCCTTCAAAATGGCTAATACTACCTATTGAAGCTCTCATATTATCACTTTTCTGCCCAGCTCTACCAACCTAGAGAGGAAATAGTCTATACTCATTGTCTCCTCTTCATCATTTGCTTATTTCTCATCCCTTGTAGTCTATCTTCTGCCCTACAGCATTGCACTGAAACTATTCTTTCCCATGCTAGTCCCTCATAGCCTAAGTCAATGACTTCCCCTCCCAATCCCCTGTTCTCATTGTCCATGACCAAATGGTTTTTAACAGCATTTGATATGTTTGGCTACTCTCATCTCCTAATACCCTTAATGGACTTTAGTGATACCATGTTCATTGTTGTCTTCATAACTTTCTGATTACTCATTCTCATTCTTTAGTGCTAACTCCTTATTGTGGGATTCTGGTGGGATTGAGGAAATATGAATTAACCCCCTACACTCTGACAACACCAGTTGGGAATGTTGTGACCAAGAAAGCTGTGGTCCCATCCAATTCTGAAATTTAGTAATTCTATTATATCTCTGTGACCCAAAAAGAGTTATTTCGACTCTCTAGGCCGCAGTTTCTCATCTGAAAAACCCCCAAACTGGATTTGCTAAAGTTTATGACTAGCTCTAAATCTATAAACTTGAAATGCTATTAAATTCTTACTGTTTTTAAGGCCCATTGAGATTCTACTTCCTTCCTGAAAGCTTCCCTGACTATTCTTGAACAAAGTAGTTTCTATTACTTTAAAATTCTCCCAGAGCTTTGTCTGTCTCTTTCCTCCACACTTAGCACATTCTGTCTCATGCCAATTATCTATGTACAATGATTCGTCCCTATTAAAATGTAAGTGCCTTGAAAGCTGAGTTGATGTCATACCTATCTTTGTATTTCCAGTGTCTAGAATACTATTGTGTGTGTAGTAGGTACATAATAAATGATAATGAAATAACTGAATCAGAATAAATTCAATCTCATTGATGTTAACATTATACTTTCAATTTTATATTTGTTTTATAAAAATTATGCATTATGATTATGCATTAAGGTAAAATTCTACTAGACAGAGGTTAATTGATGCTTGTTATTTTAGTTTTATTTTTAAAGTCAAAATAGATGTTTTTCAGGTTGAAGAAATTTCTGAGATGCAACATGGAGTAGTGGGTCAAGAGATAATTTTGGGACCAGGAAGACCAGTGTTCACATTCTATCTATGACACATACTAATTATATGACCCTAACCTATCCCTGACAGTTTTTAGCAACTTTTAAATTGCAGAGAAGGTACCAACCTGCACAGATAGAAGAGAATTTCCTCATCTAAGAGGCCACTTTACTAATATAATCACAGGTTTAGTCCTCATTCTTTTCATAAGAAATTCCTAATAATAGTTGACGTCAATGTTTGTAGGAATCTTCTCATATTACAATAATGAGTAAGATTCCTGCCTCTTCCCTTTCCTCTCCCTTTCCCTATAATCTGTATGGAATGCTTTTCATTCTATACAGTATTTATTAATTTTCACTATACCTTACTTCAAAGGGATTAAGTCTCTACTGTAGAAAGACACCAAGGCTATCGAGATAAAATGAACAGAAAAAATTAGGCCTCGGGGCAGCTAAGTGGCACAGTAGATAAAACATCAGTCCTGAAATCAGAAGGACCTGAATTCAAATATGGCCTCAGATACTTACTACCTTTGTGATGCTGGGCAAGTCACTTAATTTCCATTGCCTTAAAAGTCTCCCCCTACTTCAACAACAACAACAACAATAACAACAACAACGACAACAACAAAAATAGGTCCTATCTTTAAATGACTTGCATCCTACTTGGATAGAAAAGTATTCAATATATATATATCTGTATACATATATATATATATATATATTTCTATTGGTAATATTCAATTTGACAAGCATCTATTAAGGCCAGATGTATTGTTCTACATATGAGGGGATACATATGAGGATGAAAATGAGATATTCCCTGTTTTCAAAAATGTTATATGGTATTATGATTTGGAAAAGGGGGAGACAGTATGTACACAGTGGGTAGGGATTAGGACCTATGATTTCAATGATGTGCAGAACTTTTAGATGAGAAAAATATCTCTTTCAATGCAGGCTATTTATTAAGTGTCTACTACATGCCTGGAATAGACAAATAGGTGGCACAGTAGTTAAAATACTACCCCTAGAGTCAGGAGGACCTGAGTTCAAATCTAGATTGAGAAGTTTATCAGCTGGGTGACCCCGGACAAGTCACTTAACCCTGTATGCCTCAGTTCCTCACCTATGGAATGAGCTAAAGAAGAAAATGGCAAAATACTCCAGTGTCTTTACCAAGAAAAGCTCAAAGGAATCATGAAGAATTGAAAATAACTGAAAACGACTTAATAAACAAGGTACCAAAGCTTGGGAGTACACAAAATACACAAAGTAAAGTCTGCTCTCTCAGGGAGTTTTCAGTCTAATGAAGAAAATATTTTGAAAAGCTGTCATATATAAGCAAATTTTGTACAGAATAAATCAGAGATAATTAAATTATAGTATTAGAGTTGCCTACAGCAATTGAAATGGTAAATGAATTGCCTGATTTTATATAGCCAGCATTTATCAGAGGTGCCATTTCAAACTTGATCTTCCTAGCTTTAAGATCAGCTCTATTCAATATGCCAAGCTTTCTCAGGATGAGAAGTATGTAAATGGATAAGTTACTTCAAAGTAAATCTAAAATAAATGAAAAATAATCATGGCATTGGGAAGGATTAATAATTTCAAGGAGGGGAAATAGGGAAAGGCTTTCTGTAAGAAATAAGAAATAGCACCGGAATTGTGTTTGGAAAGAAGCTAGAACTTCCAAGATCTATCTATATATCTACCTATCATCTATGCACATTTGTCTATCATCTATGTTTGTCTATACATATTTATGTATCTATTATTTACCTGTCTATGAATATTTTTGGACATTTATGTACATATTTGTTAATCTATTTATAGATATGTCCATATATATCAATCAAAAAAGATATAGATATATATCATCTATGTAGATATGTATTCACACATATGTAAATTTTTATGAATTTACCAAGATTGCCAATGTCCTTGAGCAGAGACCAGCCATACTGAACAAAAGGTTAAAGGCAATGGAAACACTTGAGAAGCTGACAGAATTCCACTCCTCTCCCCTCCCCGCCTCCCCACCCCCCCCCCCCCCCGCCCCCCAGTCATACTATGAATAAATATGTATGTACATATGCATATTTACCTATATACATATTATATGTGTTTATATAATTATATATGTAAATTCACATGCAGAATGTATTCATGGTAGAAATGATAAATTTCTGGAGACAAACAGAAAGACAATGCTATGAGGATTTTGAATTTGCCTAGATAATATGGGCAAAAATCCTTGTGTCCGTAACAAGAGTAGGAAGTTTGAGCAAAAAGATTATTTAAATAAAACATTCTTCTGTTTTCAAGATTTTAGTAATCTTGGCTTTGCATGAGACCCTGGGTTCTGCATTATTTTTAGCGAACACTTTCAGTAGCACATTTCTTTTCAGATGAGATGTGGAAATGGTTCTGAGATCATATAACTATTTTTAAAAGAGAGAATCAAAAGTCTCTCTTCACACGGACACACACACCCATTCACTCTTGTAGCTTAGATGTTGGATATTTCTTTAAAGGAAGGTAACCTACACCAGTGAATTTTGTGTTTTGGCTCAATCTAGGAAAAAGTTTATTTTCTGTTAATAGACATTTCTCCAGTGTTGTCATATAGGACTTCAGCTGTATTTTGATCACATACCAGAGCTTGTATTCTATAAAATAGATTTTTTTTTATGAAAGGGTTGAGTGTTTCATTTAAGGATAACTCTTACCCTGTTCTTGTCTTTCCCAAAACTAGAATTTGGGTCATATAAACTAAGCACCAATAACCATAGGCTTTCTCTGCTCAGAGAAGGCAAATTAAGAGACATAAAAACGTTTTTTGTAAATTAATTAATTTATAAATGTAGAACAGCTACTAAATATCAAAAAAGAAATAAATATAGAGACAGGTGAATGTGAAGGGTTTCTTTTCTTTTTTTTTTTTTTAATTGATTGTGCAGATTTTCTCTGGTAGTGATAGGTATGAGAAGAACAGATTAGAGAAACAAAACCTGATCCTTTTAAGCTATATGCTACTTTTGCTCTTTTTTTCTTTCCATTTCCTTATATTCTGTTTATATGGGATAGAGAAGACTGTTTTATTTCTTCTAACTTACTTGAATTACATTAAATAGAGAAAATAATTTTTCTCATTTCCTTTGACCAACTGGGAGAGAATCCGAATGGCTTCATTCCTTTCCAAAGAGAAATGCCGTGCATCATTCTATTTGACTCCTATTGTTCAAGAGGCATCCTAGGCACAATGTGGCAATGACTAAAGCATGTACTTAATAAAATTATTTTGAATGAATGAATGGATGGATGGTTAGAGGTTTTGACTTAACCTTTCATCAAATTAGGCTGAAAACAGTCAGACACTATCAATCTTGGGGTTTTTGTCAATAAATCTGCAGGCATTTATTAACTCTGTGTCAGGCTAGGTGCTGAAGATACAATTTACAAAGAATAAAATAATCTCTAAAGATTAAAGAATAAAATAAAATAAAATAATATTAGGAGCTAATATTCTCAATAAAACAGATATAATAAATGATACAATTTAAAAACTTCCAATGATTCCAATATTTAATATTTACTTCAGAGAATATGCCCAGAGATTTATAATTTTATTAAAATTCACAAACCATTCATGCTCTTCTATCCTGTAAGATTCTTGTGGCTTCATGACTATATTTATAGTCCTTCTATAAAATTTGCATTGGTACCCACATTTTCTGATACCATCATGATTACTCACTGTTTTCATGTGTGTTGACTATTCACTTATCACTAAATCAAGAAAATTTAAACATGGCATATATTTAGGAGTTTTTCTCTTCACACAGATTGTCATGAAAACAAAACAAAAATAAAATAGAATTTAGAGATATAATTCAATTCCTTTCAGGCCTACTGCCTGATTTTTATTGGGCACACCCTAATTTATTTTAGATTATGTGTAGAGATGAGTCAGAGCTTCTTCTACTAGTTGACAGAAACACTCTCTTTTGCTTATTTCTTTCAGCACTTGCAGCTAGTTGAATGCATAGTGTTTATGCTCCAGATTAGATATGTTAGTCAGTAACTGGTGTATTTCTAACCTACATGCAATGGGGATTGCTGGCTAGCAAAGACTGATATTGTCACTTTGGGTTTCCTCCTGCTTCTATGCCATTTGCAGCTGAGTCCTTAGAGTAAGGTCACAGGATCCAGTCCTAGAGATAGAAATGAAATATGAAGTCAAATGGTCTATCTCTCATCTTAAAGATGAAGAAACTGAGGTCCCAAGAGATAAGTAATTTGTCCAATGTCACAAAAGTAGTGAGAAAGGAGAAACATGGATACAGGTCTGGTAATTCAGACAAAGTGTGTTATAGACTTTCCTTCTGAAAATTGCCATGTATGCCATGTCATCTGGTAGGGTGGACCCAGGAGGTAGAGGGGTTCTTGGCCTCTGAGGCAGAAGGCCGTGTCTTACAGGTTTTAGATCTTTTCTTAGGATGCAGCACTAACTCCAGATGTCTCCCTTCTGCGGATCCACCTAGCAGTGCTGAGTGGGCTGGGCAAAAGGTAATCCCAGAGGAGAGTAAATAGAAATGGCCAGCTTTGCCATAGGCAAAGAGAAGGATGCGGAGAGAATTAGAGAAAGGTAAAGATGTAGAAAGATTCAGAAAAGCAGAAAGAGAGATGCAGAGACATACATATACTTGTTCTCGCTTCCTGACACTTTAACATTGGTCTTGTCTCCATATCTATACAGGGAAGATTGGGATGTATGGCCCTGGCAATCAGTAGCCTCAGAGTGGGAGAGGTTACAAATGTTTTCTCTTTCCTTTCTACAGTACTGCATGCTGAGTGCTGTTGAATAAGTGTTCTGGCAATGGAGAATGGTCATACACTCCATGGAGAGAGAATTTATTTGAAGAAATTCACTGAGATCTTTTCTGCCTATTTAGCTAGTTGGGAATAGACCACAATTCTGCAATTATTACTTCTTGTAAAATAAGCTCAAAAGGATTGCTCTATATGGTAACTTAGGGTAGCTATTGGGTTTTCCTAAGAATCAAAAATTTCTCATTATTCTGGTTAACTTCAACTGTAACTAATGCTGTGATAATGTTCCACAAATGCCAGCTATTAGTCATGACAAAAGTTTTAAATATGAAATATGTTTTTCTTGATGTTATATGGCTTATATAAAATATCAATAGTAACAATTATGATTTATATTTATATAGCATGAAGCATTAAAATGCATATGATAATGAAGGTTTTACTTATAAATACAAGCCATTTTGTTTCTGCCTTAACTTCAGATATTTTCTATATTATTCGTACCAGTGGAAGTATTATGTGTTATATATTAAAGAAATAAATTATTAAGTTATTTAATGAAAGCTCAAATTACACCCATTTTTCCCCATCATCTCCCCTTTAAAATCACGTCTTCCCTTACTTTCATATTCTCATCTTATGATAGCATTTTAATTGGAAATCAATTGGAAATTTAATTGGAAATTAAATATCACTATAAATGAGTTAATAGCTACCTAATAAACATGTAAAGAGACCTGTTTTTAGACCTACTGGAGAACAGGTAGTGAGTTGCTTATTTAATACTTGAAAACACAAGGGAGTTGTGATTTGTTAATATAGTGAGTAGAATTATTTCAACTAACAGACTGCAACCCACCTGACTTGGTTGATAGGTCTCAGAGAGTTACTTGTGATATATAGAAGACAAATCCAATACTAAGAATCATATAGCTAATAAGTGTCTGTGATGGAATTTTATGACCTGGTCTTTCAGATTTGAAGTCTAACATTTTGCAAATTATTCCATTATTGTTTGCTTAGTTAATAATAAAAATAAAAGCACATTTTATATTTACTTACCTGAATATACAGGATATAATTTCAGTAGAATGAAAGCTTCTTGAGGGAAAGAATGGTTTCTTTTTTCTCTGCTAAATTACATTGAATTGGTCATTTTCATCAAGTACTTCATCAACTACATCAAGCAGGGTTTGTAAAAGACCCACACATATAAACATGCCTCATAAAGATTTTATATTCACACCAAACCCCAAAACTATGATTATCAGTCTAAATATAAGGACTTGATGCTAAGTACCAAGGAACTGGAGTACTATACTTACTCATTATTTACTCAGACATGCAATTCTGACTAACTTTAGTTATAGGGAGCATGACTTCTTATGAAAGGGAACAATGGTCCTCATTCTCATACTCTTTCAACCCCCAAGCCCAATACACTAGAGATGATTTTATTTGTAATTTAGTTTATGACCCACATCTCGTGTTTCCTCCAAAAGGGAGAGTAAAATATTATTCAGTATATAATATAAATCAGGAATGGGATCATCAATCCATCCCAGCATAAAAGAGAAAATTTAAACATCAAAGAGTCACAACACACATTAACAGGACAGCTTAAAGCAGGATTCAGTAACAATTTATAACTACTATTAGTATCTGCTCTGATGCTAATAAGTAAACTTCATCTTGATATAAAGTAATTTGTAGAGCTGCTAATTGGATATTTTATATTTTACCACATTCTTCACTGTCCTAACAAATTCCAGTGTATTTCTGTTGGTAAGTGGCCAAACTAAGGCCCTCTTATTGTTGGTCATGCTTTCTAAGACTATTAAGTATTTACCAAGGACTCCCAGCATACAATCGGTCAACTATAGTACAATAGGACTCTGGACCTCTCAAACTTTAAAGGTTTCCTCCAAGCAACCAACCATCTTCACCCATTATTGGGTAGGTCTTATTTACTTAAGGTCATGAAAGAATAAAGATTAAAGAGATAGTCTAAATTTGACTTGTTTTGCCTGGAGAAGAGATGTGCTGCAGAAGGCCACATGCTCACAGTAACTTGCAGGTCAGGATTGGGGTTAAAGCAAACTACTGCTTCCCTCAATCCCTCTCTGGAGATATGTTCATTTGAAGCCTGAAAAGAAGATATATGCTGAGAGGATATTCACATCTTTTGCATTCACTGAATCATCAGATCTTCCAGTTTTAAAGTCAATAATCTCAAAATATAAGTGCCTTAAATGAGTCATAACAAGAACGTATTGTAAAAGTTCCCATGTGATCAACAGGAACCACAAAAAACAACTCTGGGCATGTTGCATGGGATGATCCCTATTAGGTTAACTGAGGCTTGCTATACAAATGGTATTTTCTCCATTTTTCAGAAGAGAAAGCAGGTTCAGAGAGTTTAAGGGACTTATTTATGATTGATTGGTTGGTTGATTGGTTGTTGTCCGCTCCCAAAAAGAACCAAAATGACATCATTATGTTAGAGTTGAGTTAAAGTGTGTCCAACTGTGGCTGATCAGACCAATAAGTGCTTAGAATGCCTTCCCACAGGTTAGACACAAATAATCCCTATGAACATTCGAGGTAGCTTCTCTCATTTTGTGCATCTGCTAGTGGTTATATGACCATAATGGCTAAGTGTCAGAAACAATCCAATCCTTTCCTGAAATTTAGTCCAGTCTTTTTGCTAAATCACACTTTTTGGAATTTTTAAATTTCTTTTTTTGCCATCATAGAAGATTGTTGAGTATTTACAAATTATATACTTTATATAAACTTAAAGGTAACACATTTTCAAATGTCTCTTCCTACCTCATAATCATCATTGACCTATTTTAGCATATATCACATCATTTTTTTAGGACTACTTCAATAAATAATAGATCTCATCGGAAAAGGTGAATCCCTTTAGTAAAGGCATAAAAGAATAAATTTAAATTCTGTAATCTAAACCCAGAGTGGATTTAATTTATTTTAAAGATCAAAGGTTTGGTTAGTCTATTTATTTACTTTATCATATGCACTCACCAATTTTTTTTTTTTTTTTGTACATACTGCTTTTTTTCCTGGCTAAGACCAGAAATGGAAATGGCAAAAATACCGTGAGAAAAGCTGTTTTCTTGTGGTATTTCCAGTTGGATGTTGAGTATACTGGAAATCACGGGAGACAGTCTTTTCCCAGGGGCCTCCCAGTCCAACACTGAAAATCCAAGAGGTTAGTTTATTTAAAGAAATCTTTTAAGGCTCATCTATCACTGGTCTCAAGATCCTGAAGAAATCCCTTAACAGTTCAAGCAATTACAACTACATTCTGGCAGTCTTTTCCTCTATATGAAATTATTGTCCAAATTTTTCTCTTTAAGCAAATGTGTAGTGGACTCTTCATAATCATTAAAAGATTTCTCTCTAAACAAATAAGCTCTCTTTATTACACGGTATATTGGTCTGAAATACCTTCTGGTAATAGGATACAAATCTTGTTCTTTTCCTAGCTCACAGAAAGGGGAAAAGTAGTGGGGAGGGGAACACTGAGAGCAAGTGATCTCTGGTATTTTATGGAGGGAAAAGGACAATCCTAATCCCTCTGCCAAAGAAGCTGACAGTCTAATGGGGAGAGGCAATCTGTCATTTCTTACGAATAAGATATATTGATACATTCATACACATATGCGTATATATATATATGTGTGTGTGTGTATACATGATAATTGAAGAGAATCTCTCAGAGCTTCTGATAGAAAGCAAGATTTTAATTGAAATTTCAAGAAATCAAAGGATTACAGGGGGAGAAAGGAGGAAAAGAATTCCAGGCACGTAAAAAGACTTGTATGAACTAAATCTAAGTGAAGTGAGCAAAACCAAGTGAATATTGTATACAGTAACAACAAGATTATGTGATGATCAACCATGATGGACTTGGCTTTTCTCAATAATGAGGTGATTCAAGGAAATTCTAATAGACTTGTAATAGAAAGTGCTATCTGCCTCCAGAGAGAAAACTATGGAGACTGAATGTGGATCAAAGCATAATATTTTCATCTTTTGTTGTTGTTTATTTGTTTGTTTTTTCCCTTCTCATGTTTTTTTTTTTTCTTTTTGAATTGATTTTGCACACCATGACAAATATAGAAATATGTTTAGGAGAACTGTACACGTTTAACCTATATCGAATTTCTTTATGTCTTGGGGAGAGAGGAGAGAGGGAGAAAAATTGTAACACACCTTTGCACATATTTGGAAAAAATAAAATACTTTTAAAATAAAAATAAAAAAACCAAGGAATTCCAGGTATAGGTCATAATCAGTAAAAAGTGCTGTAGTTGATAAGAGTGTTGGGACTGGACTAAGGAAATTTGTTGTTATTCAGTCTTTTCAGTCATGTCCAATTCTGTGTTTCTATTTGGGGTTTTCTTGGCAAAGATATTGGAGTGTTTTGCCATATCTTTCTCCAGTTTATTTTACATATGGGGAAACTGAAGTAACCAGAAGTCAAGTACCAAAAGGACCTCATTTTTATTGTCTGCAACACATGACCCCTAAGGAAATTGATATAATAAAGATGTTTCATTGTAGAATCATCCTGCCATTGCAGGCAGAGTGCTAGAATTAGAGTGGGAAACTCCTGGATTTGAAACATGGCTTTTTTTTTTTTTTCAAGATGTCACAATCTCTCTGAGCATCAATTTTCTCAATTCAGCTGTATTATATTTTCTCAATTATAAAATTAGAATAATAATGGATAATATATATATTTCTGAATGCTATATATCTAATACATCTCATTGATAATTCATTGTTAAATAATGTAGCAAAAACTTCAAATAGAAAAGAACTGTATGTGAAGCATTTCTTGATTCTTCATTTCCTAAGGACTTCCAGACACATATTATCTTAGATTTCATTTCAGACAAATTTTACATATATTTTAATGTACATATTTTGTTTTTTACAATAAAATTTGAGGTCATTGAAAGAACAGATTGGGAGTAGATTGATTTTTTTTTCTTTGTATTCATAGTACCCAGAACATTGTCGGCTAAACATCAAGTACTAAATGAATACTTGGTTTTAGAGAGCACAGTTAAAATTAAATATTCTCTGAATATTGAGAAAAAAAGATTGAAAACATTTCTCAAGTAATGTATGTATGGCTACATTTGTAAACATATACAATTATAAACAAATAATTAATATATTCATGCCTATACACATGATATATATATATTCATATACATTTGTATATGCATTTATATCAGGTGTATTTACAGATACATCTATCATGCTTATTAAATTATTAATAGTAAATTGAAAACTTATTTGCCTTTCAATTAAAAGTACAAAACTGTCAATTCATTTAAATAGAGAAGAAAATAAAGAATGTATGCACTGATTCTCTTTCTGTTTCTGTTTCTCTATGTCTGTCACTATCTCTCTGTCTCTGTCTCTTTCTCCCTCATTCTATGTGTCTCTTTTCCCACCTTCAAATTTGAAGAAGGATTTATGAGACATAGTGTAAAATTAGTGTCAAAAATGATTATAAGGTCTGACTCAAGAAAGACATTTTTCAGAACCTTCTGTTATCTGCAACTTTTTTGGCAGCCAACTCTCATCACAAAAAGGTGTTGCAAGATGAGAATTTTCTTTGAACAGAGAAATTATACTAATATTTTTTTAGGTAAAAGTGTGTGTTTACAAATTAAGTAGAAATTTGAGCTCTTTATTGCCTGTTGAGCATGGGGGAGAGGGGGAGAGAAGAGAAGAGAAGACAGAGAGAGAGAGAGAGAGAGAGAGAGAGAGAGAGAAGGAAGAAGAGGAGGAGGAAGAGAAGGAGGGTGAGGAGGAAGAGAAGAAGAAGGCAGGGAGGGAGGGAAATATGGAGACAGAGAGAGAGAGAGAGAGGAAGGGAGGAAAAGGAGGAGGAGAGGCAGAGGGAGGGAGGGGGAGAGACAGAGGGAAGAAGGGAGAGACAGAGACAGAGACAGACAGAAAGCTAGAATCAATGTATAAGTTCTTTATTTTCTTCTCTAAATGAATTGACATTTTTGTATTTTTTAATTGAAAGACAAAAATATTTGCAGTTAAATTTAAAAGTGGAACCATGAGCATGATAAATGTGGAAATGTGTTTAGAAGAATTGCATATCTTTAACCTATATTAGAGTACTTGCTATCTAGGTGAGGATATCGGGAAAAGGAGAGAAAAAAAAAATTGGAACACAAGGTTTTGCAAGGGTGTATGTTGAAAATTATTTTTGTTATGTATTTTGAAAATAAAAAGCTATTATTAAAAAAGAAACATCAATAAATGTGTTATGGAGTTTAAGCTTTTAAGTTCAACTTAATGGTTTTAAAAGGAACGATCTTTGTTTTCATTGAATGAAGCTTTTAGCAATAAAAAAAAAGTGACACCACTTTTAGGAAACTACTCTTTCCATTAAAAATGTTTTATTGATGTTTTATGCTTTTATAAACATCACGGTCATTTCCCCACAATAAAACTTTCCCTTTTGATGTGATGACAAAGAATAAAAATTAAACAAAAGTAAATCAACAGATTGAGCCTGTTTGACATTATATATTTCATTATAAATCCACAAAACAAACATTTCTTTTTTTTTCCTATTAGGAAGAAGATACTAGTTCTCTGGGATCATGATTGCTATAGTATTATTCTGAATTCTGACGTGCTAGTATTGTGTTCCTTTACATTTGGGGGTTATTTTGTATATTTTTCTTATCAAGATTCGATTATTCCATGTATGAGACAAATAGAGATTGCAAATGTCAGTGTCACGTTCACAAGATTAAATCAGATTCTCCCTAAGTGTAAATAAAGCTTGGAGGCTTCAGTCTCTCAGTATGATATCCATAAGTATTACGAAGCTTTCTAAAAATATGAGTAAATGTCAGTTTCAAATCTAGAGGTACCCAGCTTATAAATCAGGACTGATTCAGGCTTCTGAAGTATGATATAAAATTCCATGACTGGATAAAAAAAAAATCATAGATAAACCTTACTATACAATCTTTTTATCTATTTGTCCAACTCTAGACTGGGCAAAAAAATCAACAAACAGCATGATCTTCTCCTCTGGGAATAAACCAGCCTTTCTTTTTTTTTTTTTGGTCAAAGGGAGCATCTCACTAAGAGTGGGAGGAAAGCATTCCTTCCTTACATTTGATATTATAAATGGAAATCATTGCACATAGTATGGGAGTCCATCTGTAGTGGATTAGCAATTGTGATGATGTGGACACATGGCAATAAAGCTTACTGTTGCTAGACATTTTGGGAAGTTTCCCTGTCTTTTGTGTTCCAACATTCTATTTATTGCTTGCATATTTTTGCCCTTTATGTGAGATCATGAGTAATAAACAAATAAACAAAACAAACAAAAAACAGCAGTATCTTCTTTTAGGAATTTTAGTTGCAAATTCAGATGTCAACAATGAATTTAGCTCAGAAAGCTAATGTGACTTTAGATTCCATTCAGAAAAAAAATAAGACTTGTAGCGTCCTGATTACAATTGTCAGAAGTATATCTACTTAAGCTCAGGCACCAAGTTACTTTGAAACAGTCTCTGAGGCTTCTTCCAGGTCTATGATTCTATTACTTTGAGTTATGTGACTAAATTGACTCAGAGCTATAAATGACCAGAATGAATTCAAAAGTGATTTGTCCTATAGAAAAGGTACAATTTCATTGACATTAATCCATCTTGATTTAAGTGGATCTCACTGTATTATAATGATTGAGTTGAAGTAGTGTTGTTTTTGCTCTTGTTAATAGCAGGAGACCTTTAATTCCAACCAATTTGTCTCAGGAAACGGCAAGATATTTCCCAAAAGTCAGTCATGGAGCTTAGAATGCATAAATAATAGTGATGATACTTCTAATTTGCTTGTTATTCTCCCACAAAGAAAAAAAAACCTGTTTTAAAAAAAAGATTTGTGACCAGATTTAATAGGAAGCAATAGATGACCCCAAAGAGATACTAAAGAAAGGAAAGGGACCTGTATGTGCCAAAATGTTTGTGGCAGCCCTGTTTGTAGTGACTAGAAGCTGGAAAATGAAAGGATGTCCATCAATTGGAGAATGGTTGAGTAAATTGTGGTATATGAATGTTATGGAATATTATTGTTCTGTAAGGAATGACCAGTGGGATGAATACAGAGAGGACTGGCAAGACTTACATGAACTGATGCTGAGTGAAATGAGCAGAACCAGGAGATCATTATATACCTCAACAATGATACTGTTTGAGGATGTATTCTGATGGAAGTGGATCTCTTCGATAAAGAGAGCCTTAATTGATCAAAGATGGACAGAAGCAGCTATACCCAGAGAAAGAACACTGGGAAATGAATATAAACTGTTTGCATTTTTGTTTTTCTTCCCGGGTTATTTATACCTTCTGAATTCAATTCTCCCTGTGCAACAAGAAAACTGTTCGGTTCTGCACATATATATTGTATCTAGGATATACTGCAACCCATTCAACATGTAAAGGACTGCGTGCCATCTGGGGAAAGGGGTGGAGGGAGGGAGGGGAAAAATCGGAACAGAAGTGAATGCAAGGGATAATGCTGTAAAAAATTACCTGGCATGTGTTCTATCAATAAAAAGTTATTAAAAAAAAAACAACTAATAAATGTCTGATACCAGATTTGAAAAAAAAAAAGGAAGCAATAGATGACCTCAAAGTTGCAAGTTTTATAATTTTCTTTTAATTAAATTTATTTTGCTCTTGCCACCCTTCTTCATGGTTATCAATTAGTTAGCTCTGAAGCAATCAATAGCACAGAACAAACAAACAAAAGGGTTTGCTGTAGCATGCCAAAATTGAGGAGGATTTGTTTATTCCTTATGTCCTCCTCAAAATAATTGCTAAACCAGTGCTATAGGGCAAGTCTTCTTTGGTTTTCCACTATCAAGAAGCATGCCCATTATTTGTTTATTAGTCCTAAAATCCTATTGCAGTGGTTCCATACACCTGGAGCTCTCTCAAAAAGAAATCCTGCTTATGAAATACCAGACCCCTCCATAATTATATCCATAATTAAACTGTCTCTGCCTCATTTCCATTCCTCTACATCAGACTGTCTACTGAACCCACCACTCATCTCAATTCTTTTTGGGGCCCCATATGAAATAATTCCTCATTATATTTCTAAAGGAATGTCCTATTGGACCAAGAATTGGTATGACTTGATTATCTACAACTGTTCTTTTCTAGGAAAACTCATGTGTCCTTTAGTGTTATAATTAAATATAATATTCTGAATTTAATTTTTGTTAGATTAGTTCTTTTGTTTCTGCACTAGATTCCCCCCTCCCCCAATCTATTATCTCAAGTAGTTATAATTGTTTTTTTTTTTTTCAATTTTTCCTCTACTTTCCCTCTAAATAGTTTATTTATTTGGTAACATTCAGCAAGTCAAGTGTCTTATACTTCCCAGGACAGAGAACAGATCTTTAACAATCTTGATGTGACCAGCATTCTTCATTTCTGACTGATGAATATTCCTAGTATTTATTATAATAGCACATCTGGAATATTATATTCAATTCTAGATGCCATGTTTTAGGAAGGAGATTGACAAACTGAAGCATTTCCAGAAGAGTCTTAAAAACATTTCTTATGAGAGAGGATCAGTGAAAGAAATTACAAATGTTTAATTTGGAGAAAAACTTAGGAACGACATAGTTACTGTTTTCAACTATTTGAAGACAGGCATGTGGAAGAAGAAATGACTTATTCTGCTTTTCTCAAGGAGAAATAGTCAAGTCCAATGCAAAGAAGCTAAGAAGCATAATAAGTTCTGGCTTAACATAAGGAAATCTTAAATTAGAAATGTTTCCCTTTCATCCAGATGGAAGTAGCTTCCTTATTAAGATAGTGATCTTCCTTTAACTAGTCCAATATAGGCTGGATAAGCCGTGAGGTAGGCATGTTGTAAAGAGAGTTTATTCATTAGGCAGAGAGTTTGCATAAGTCACCTTTTAGTATACTTCTAACCCTGAAATTCTACTGCTAGCCATCCTTGTCATATCTCACTCAGGGAAAGACTCTGCAGGAGCTTGTTGCTGGTGTAGTTATTTCACATGTGAATATCAGGTTAGTTTCTCTTGGAAAGAACTATATCATCTCTGCTCACTGCTTTTCAGCTTGGTCTTTCTATAACTCTTCTTTTCCAGATTTCTTTCACCATTTCTTTTCTGTTTGTGGTCTCTTGATTTGAACCTGTTAACATGTCCTATCGCAATCCATGTTTTTAGCTGTGATGCCCCAAGGATTTCTTCTTTTGTTGGCTGGTATTACTTTTGTCTTTCCATATATCCATAAGTATCCGTGACTTATGACTCCATGGTGAAATTGATAAACCAAATAAAAACAAACAAATAAACAAAACATATTCCCTGTTTTTTAAAGAGTGAGTGGGATGACCTCAATAGCCTCTCTACCCTACCAAATAAAAAAGCCCCCGGGGAAACTCAAATCACATGACTTGTCTATCAAAGTAAGACCAGCCCTAATGACCAAAATCCTTTTCCCACCATCTG
Source organism: Antechinus flavipes (assembly GCF_016432865.1). Classification (NCBI taxonomy): domain Eukaryota; kingdom Metazoa; phylum Chordata; class Mammalia; order Dasyuromorphia; family Dasyuridae; genus Antechinus; species Antechinus flavipes. The sequence goes on along the minus strand of NC_067398.1, from coordinate 594,653,695 downwards.
GGAGTTTGAATATCAAGTAGATGCCAGCTCCCACCACTTTTCCTCCTTTCCCCTTAATATTGCTAAGTATTAATACTTGTCTGCAGGTCCATACTTTATATTCCCTTCCACCAATGCATGGTTCTACTGGACCCCTATAAAAATGTCCCCAAACTATAAGTATTTACTGATTTGGGGTCCCCATTTCCATCTTGTACTATTGGAAAGCCTGACCTGTTTTTCTTCAACTATCCATTATATAGTAAGTTATGTCCTTTCAATAAAGTTGTTGTGTTTCTCTGAATTGGACAGATAAGAATCTGAACCATCCTGAAGTTATGTCATGACAACAAGGAGACAGTATGATATAATAGATAGAGAGCCAGTCTTGAAGATGGAAAGACCTAGATTCAAATCATGAACTCTGACACCTATTAGCTGTTTGATCATGGACAAAATACTATAAATTTTTATAACCCAGACAACTCTGTAATACTATATATTAAGTTAAATATCATCTAAAGAATTGCATTAATAAATGGAGTTTCTAACATGGAGAACCTCTCTCAAAACTGAAATCAATGTTCCAGATCAAAAAAAAAAAAAAATCAAGGATTCTTTTGTAAAATGTGGATTTTTTCTTTATTTTTATTTTTTTCTCATTATACATGTATATTAACTTTTAAAACACACATTTGTTTATGAACCATGTTGGAAGAGAAAAAAGCAGAACAAAAGGGAAAAACATAGGAGAGAAAAAAAAAAAGAAAAAAATGAACATAGCATGTGTTGATTTACATTCTATCACCATAAATGTCTTTCTTGGTATTTTCCAACCAAATTTTATTGGGATTGCCTTGGTACACTGATCCACTGAGAAGACCCCAGTCTTTCATAGTTTATCATTGTATATTCTTGCTCTTATGTACAATGTATTGCTGTTTCTGCTTGTTTTGCTTAGCATCAGTTCATGTAAATTTTTCCAGGCCTTTCTAAAATCAGCTTGTTCATCATTTTTTTTTAATAGAACAATAATATTCCATTACCTTCATACACCAAAACTTGTTTGGTTATTCCCCAATTGATGCATATCTATTCATTTTCCAATTCTTTGCTACTATAAAAAGAGCTGCTACAAACATTTTAGCACATGTGGGTCCTTTTCCCTTCTTTAGAATTTCCTTGGGATATAGTATAGACCCAGTAGTATCATTGCTGGATCAAAGGGAATGCACAGTTTTATTGCTCTATGGGCACAGCACCAAATTGCTCTTCAGAATGGCTGGATCATTTCACAGTTCCATTAACTACCTTAGTGTCTCAGTTTTCCCACATCCCCTCCAACATTTATTATTGTCTTTTCCTGTCATCATAGTCAATTTGAGAAGTGTGAGTTGGTATCTCAGAGTTGTTTTATTTGCATTTTTCTAATCAATAATAAATTAGAGCATTTTTTTCATATGTCTATAGATAACTTTAATTTCAATGTCTGCTAATTGTCTGCTCATATCCTTTGAACATTTATTAATTGATGAATGACTTGTATTCTTATAAATTTGATATAGTTCTTTATATATTTAAGAAATGAGATCTTTATCAGAAACACTGACTGTAACAATTTTTTCTTAACTGTGTACTTCCCTTTTAACGTTGTTTATGTTGGTTGTGCTTGTGTAAAAACTTTTTAATTTAATGTAATCCAAGTTGTCTATTTTGCATTTATGGTGTTGTTTATTTCTTCTTTGGTCATAAATTCCTTTCTTCTCCAAAGATTTGATAGGTAAATTATCCCTTTTCTCCTAATTTGCTTATGGTATCACTCTTTACATCTAAATTATGTGCCCATGATTTTGGGCCTTATTTTAATATGGGATGTGAAATGTAGGTATCTGCTGAGTAAAAATTTTCCACTTTCCCCAGCAATTCTTGTGAAATAGTGAGTTCTTATCCTAGAAGCTGCATCAAATACTAGATTACTATCAAATACTAGATTATTATAAGTTTTGATTATTATGTTGTGTATTTCTAAACTAGTCCACTGAACTTTCACTCTATTTCTTAGCTAGTACCAAATGGTTTTAATGACTGCTGCTTTGTAGTAAAATGTGAACCCTTTAACAGTAATTATCAATATAACTTTTGCCTGCCATTGTTTATAACATTGTTAATTGTTCATTTACTGGGAGAATTTTGTATAATTTATACAAAATGCCCAAATACCTTTAAGTAGAAAATGAAATTGAATATTGGTTTAACAAGAAAGATCTTAGGATATTGGTATTTCATTTTTTTCTTTCATAAATATTCAAAATCATATTCAAATTGTTAGCCTTATTTTTTTATGAGCTGACATATTTCAATAAAAAATCCTATAACTCTAAAACAAAGACACCTTTCTACAAAATTGGATCTCATCAGAAAACTATAATGAAGTTTTTTCAATATCACTACTTCTAGTGACCAATGCCCATTATGTATGGCATAAAGTTGTGTTTTGAATCAGAGCATGTGAGTTCAAATTCTACTTCTGTTATATATTATTTATGATCTGCGTATCAGTCTCCTCAACTAAAAATTATGAATCTTGAATCTAAAGTCCCTTCCAGCTTTAAATCTTGGAACAGAGTTCTTTGCCTGGCTCGCTAGCTGTATTCTTGATTTCTCATACTCAGGAAAAAGAGACATAAATTGTCATAGATCGGATAAAAATTATACTTTGTAATTCATATGTAATAAATGGCAAATTAAATTGCTAGTTGTTGAAATTATGTTGAAAGTGTTTTAGCTTACTAATTTATCCTAGAAGTTTCCCTTTCATGTTTCTAGCAACTCTTAATTTCTTTCATGAAAATTGTTAGTGGTAGTGGTGGTGATGTGGGGTGTATGTGTGTAAATACATAGATATAAACTTTCCGGACAACTCCAAATCTAAATCTTATTAATTCTTTTAATTTGAATGTATCTTCTTTTTTGAGGGCACTGTTTATCTTAAGTGAATTTCTTTCAAGGAAATTCTCCATGCAGAAATGGCTTACAATCCTCTGGATTCAGACAAATTTTATTCTATTCAGACTAAGGAAACTGTTTTGGTTGATTTCAACTCCACTAGTAAACTGAGGGGCTGTGATGATTAACCACTTATCTTCCCGAGGTTGATTGTTGATTGGTTTGGGTAATTAAAAGCAGATGGTAAGAGCTGGAGAAAAATATGTAGCAGCTGATTAGTGGAAATAAACGAATTCTGAACAAAATATTTAACTTCTAGATAATAAGCAGGGTCAAACACAGTTTATATTCTACTGTGTCCTTTTCAAGAAGAGTGGTCTGGTTCCAAACACGAAATTTGATAATCTATCAAGGAAAAGCAATTGTTCTTCAAATTATTTTTGTCTGGCCCTCTTGGTACATGTTTAGCAGCATTGCATGTTGTACATACTGATACCATGGTTTTCTTAGGACTTGGAGATTTGACATTCCTGTGGAAAGAAGGAAACAAGCTTTTATTTGTTACCTACTGGATCCTGGGCATTATGCTAAGTGCTTTACAAATATTGTTTCAGTTGATCCTTATAACAACCCAGGGAAGTGAGTGGTATTATTATAATCACTTTACAAATGAGAAAAGTGAGGCAGAAAGAAATTTAAATGGCTTGCTTAGGGTCATAGAGCTTGTGAATTTCTAAGGCTGAATTTCAAGTCATCCTGACTCTAGGCCTCCAGACCTCTCTGCATCACCTCTATGTCTCGTAGTTTAAGAATGAGAATTAGGGGGCAATTAGTTGGTATAGTGGATCGAGCATCATCCTTGAAGTCAAAAGGACCTGAGTTCAAATCTAACCTCAAACACTTAACATTTCACAGTACCTGGTTGTATGACCCTGAGTAAGTTACTTAGCCCTAATTGTTTCAGAAAAAAAAAAAAGTGTGGATTAAGATTTTTAAATGTATTGATTCTTCTATTTTTTAATATCATAATCATATATGTATAATTCTCTTCCTATCTCCCCAAAGCAATAAACAGGACAAAGTAACAGTTTCTCTATAGTCTGTCCTGCTTAGACCACTTTAGAAAAGACAATGAGAAAATGGTGAATTTTCAGATATTTGCAAACAGAATGGCTAATACTTTGAATTAGTATGAAGTGAGGATTGATTAAATAACTGGGTGTATTTTGGTTTAGAGATGAAAGACTGGGAGAGGAAAAAGTAGGGTAATTGTTTTAATGTATTCAAGTAGGTTTCTTGTGGAAAATAAATTAGATTGGATATTTTGGTTTAAAAGGAATACCAGGCAAGGAGACAAATTTGGGATTGATGGTGTCTTTTAGGAGGCAAGGAATGGGTGCTTCTTCATTGTATGGGTATGTGTGTGTGTGCTAGGGAGGGAAGAGAGGTTCATAAGCAGAAGCAAATTGAAAAATTTTCACATTTATTTATTTTATTTTTAATTTATGAAATAAATCAAACATTTCTACAATATTATATAATAAAAAATACAATTGTTCATGAAATTGCCAATCTATTATACACAACTTGCTATGCCTTTTAAATATAGTTATCATGCAAATTTATTTTTTTCTTCCCAATTTGCTTTATATATTATCAAGTATTCCTTTTTATTAATGGGTTGAAGTAGTTAGCTACTCAGCCTCCTAACACTAAAATTCTGTGATAGCCAAGATTTGGGATAGTATTTAGATACACAGCATCCTTTTGTTTTATAGTGTAGTAATCATGCTCTATATTGTTCTCCTGATTTTACTTACTTCACTATGTATTAGTTGATATAAACCTTCCTATATTTCTTTTAAATCTACTTAATCTGTGATTTCACTGCACTGGGAAATTCCATGGAGGAAATTTCCTCCAAAGAAGGAAACTTGTACTTGTTCTGGAACCTAAAGTTCTAAGGAGTTACCTGAGTCACTTAGAAATTAAGTGATTTAACCAGGGTCACTTAGTAAAGGACCTGAATCCCAAATTCTTGATTCAGACACCATACCTTGATCTACTCTCTCACAGCTATTTTTTAAATCATTTATTACTGTGCAATAATACATTCACATAGCATAATTTATCCAGTCATTTCTCAATTGGTGGATATTCACTTTCTACATCTTTGCTATCACCAGTTTACCTTGGCATGAAGATAACTCTGGAGCTAGGAGAAGAGTACTTTATATCTTTTCTGAACTTTTTCCCCCTTTTACTGCATCTCCCAGCCAAAATTCAAGTTGATGAAATGAAACAAAACAGCAGGCACCCAGTAAAGCTAATTTATCAGCTTTGTAATGTACTCATTCCGCTGCTGAAAACAAAAATATTCTTCATGCAAAATAAAGTCATCGAACAAGTCAGATGTGTTTTCAAACTGTTTCTGGGCCTTCCCTCTCTCTGGCTCCCACAATTAAGATTCTAATCCTCACTGCATCTCTGGAATTGTGAAAACAACCTTAAAAAAGGGAAAATAAACAGAAGAGGCCGCCTCTTTAATTTCAATAAAACATTCTTAGGAGTTATATGGCCATAAAGGTTGACAGATCCGGCCCTAAATGTAAACTCAGTGAAGCATTGAAAATTCATGTCCCATGAATAAAAGTCCCTGACAATAACAGGGTGATTTCATGGCATGTTCAAGCATCAGCTAGAAAATGTCTGGTGAAGGGAGAAAAGTCAGATAACCATAGAGCACAACATAGTTCTCTACTTATTTTCCTCTGGTCCCTAACCACTACCCCATGCTATCACCTTATAACCTTTTATTCACAGGGCTTGTGAATCTTTTCCAAGTTTTCTCTCTATTTTTTAAATTATATATTTCCTTACTTTGTATTTTTAATTGCAATAATCTTTTTAAAAAAGTTATCTACATTAAGAATTCTCAGTATAGAAATTTCTTTTGATGAATACTGGGAACTTCTCTGTGCTACAGAATCTAAGAAGGTTACCTGGGAATACTGAAATATCAGATGACCTGCCCATGATCCAACATCCTGTATGTATTAGAGGCAGGAATTGAACCCATACTTCTGACTCCAAGGTCACCTCCTTTCTGTGGATACCTTCCCCCTAAAGCTTGCCATCGGTCATTAATTGATTTTAGAAAGATTGTTCAACTAAAATAGCATTTGATATGTTCTATTGGTAAAATTTTCTGTTGTTTTTAAAAAATTATCTTTTTCCTTATTGAAATGTAATGAGCTTGTGATTTTTCCAAGAGATTTGTTACTATTATTATTATTATTATTTTCCATTGAGTTGATGCTTCTACTCTTCAGCTTTATGATGACTTCCCCCTATTAAGTCTATTGCTCTTCATGGAAATTCTGAGTAACCTTTAGTATTTTCATGAAATGTCTAATTCCAAGTCTTCCCACTTCTTGCTCTCTTATATGAAAGGAAACCATAGATTCTGAATTTGGAAGAGACCTTATTGGTTATATATTTTCCTTTATAAGTGAGAAGTTCCTTATATAGCTAGTTAGTGACAGAACAGAAATTACAACCAAAGTGTCTTTCCTCCAGTCTTGTGATCTTTTCTGAATCTTAGTTTCCCAGTTTCAATATGACTACTTTATTCTTCTCCCTTGAGACCATGCTACTCAACTCAATTTAATAATAGCTTTTAATTTTCAAAATGTATACTGAGATAATTTTCAACACTCACTCTTGTAAAACTTTGTGTTCCACATTTTTCTCCCTGCCTTCCCCTCATCCCAATGACAGCAAGCAATCCAATATAGGGTAAACATATGTAATTCTTCCATGCATATTTCCACATTTATCATGCTGCACAAGAAAAATCAAACCAAAAAGGGAAAAAATGAGAAAGAAAAGAAGCAAGCAAAAAAAAATAATAAAAAGGGTGAAAATATGTTGTGATCCCCCTTTAGTTCTGACAGTCTACTCTCTAAATGCAGATAGCTCTCTCCATCACAAGTCTTTTATAATTGATTTTAATCACTTCATTGTTGAGAAGAGCCATGTCCAAATGAGTTGATCATTTACATAATCTTGTTGTTGCTCTATACAATATTCTCTTAGTTCTGCTTAGTTCTACTCACTTCACTTATCAGTTCATGTAAGTCTCTCCAGGCCTTTCTGAAATCATCTTGCTTATTGTTTCTTATAGAAAAATAATATTTCATAACATTCATATATCATAATTTATTTAGCCATTCTGCAACTGATGGCCATCCACTCAGTTTCTAGCTCCTTGCCACTACAAAAAGGTCTGCTACAAACCAGTAGATCCTTTCCCCCTTTTTATCATCTCTTTGGGATACAGACCCAGTAGAGACATTGCTGGATCAAAGGGTATGCACAGTTTGATAGCCCTTTGGATATAGTTCTAAATTGCTCTCCAGAATGGTTACATGAGTTCACAACTCTACCAACAATGTATTAGTATTCCAATTTTCAACCCCAAATTTCTTCCTACCTATTCAAACTTCAGGTTTCCTTATGTTTTTTCTATTCTTTTCTTCTTTTATTAACATTACGATTCAATAGAAAACTAAACCTTGGGTTATAACCACTTTACCACACACAAAGATACTTGTATGTATCTTTGGGCAAGTCAAAACTTCTCTGAGACTCAGTTTTCTCATTCGTAAAATAAAGAAAATTGGACTATGTCTATGGCCATACCACCCTGAACGTGCCCGATCTCGTCTGATCTCAGAAGCTAAGCAGGGTCGGGCCTGGTTAGTACTTGGATGGGAGAAAATTGGACTATATGACATCTATGTTCCTTCCATATCTAAATTTATCAGAGATAGCTAAGTGGTACAATGGGTAGAGTAACTAGACTGGACCTGGATTCAAATCTGTTACACATATAATAGTTATATAAATCTGGGTAAGTCACTGCCTCAGTTTTCTCAGTAGCAAAATGGAGATAATAATAGCACCTATTTTCCAAGATTGTTTTGAGAGCAGATGAGTAAATGTTTTTAAAGCATTTTACAAACCTTAAGTGCTATAAAAATAATTAAAATGTTTATTATGATTTTCAGTGTTATTATCATACTATGGATATATGTATAAGTCACTTCTATCCTTTACCTTCCAGCAATGACTTTTTTCTTCTCTTCAACATCAAGTATATATTTAGGGCAATATATGCTGAATCCTTTGTAAGACTACTCACCCACCATTGATATCTGCCTGTTACTCCAACTTTTACTTATGGTTCCAAGAATCTATAACATCCACAGTGACTGAACTCCAGTACAATTGTCTCAGAAGACAAGATACATTAGATTGATGGTAATGCAGGGGCATCAAACCATTTGGTGAGTTAGAAAGGTATCTACCCAAACATGTGAAAACTTCCCTAAGTGGAATGGATGGATAAGAAGAATTCATTCCAATGCACTTGAAGCAGGTGCTGTAGATCTCTTAGAGTTTTATCAGACACTGAAGTCGCCAAGATCATCTACAGCATCCCAGACAATTGTTGGTCATCTTGACTTTTGTCTTCCCACTGGATTTTATGACTATGGAAGAGAGAGTGAGAATGATAACTTTGTATAATGCTATCTCACTTAAATCCAATTCATATAGAATCAAGACATAACTGTGTGTCATTGATCCACTGTGAAAATGAAATAACAACAATAGCAACAAAAACACTTTTTTGGTATAGATATTCACTGTAGGCTATGCATATTTATATAATAAGAATTGTCTTCAATATAAAAATGTGTTCATTTGATTTAGTAGCTGCTTTAAATCAATCAAATTAAATAAATCAATTGTATTATTTTCAAGGAATTTTGCTTCCCAAAGGATGCGCAAATACAAATGCCATTCTATTGAGGAAATATGATGTTTTACAGATAAGTAAAAACTGATGAATTAAATGATAGCATATGTTCTAATAACTGAAAGAATCAGAACATATCTTCTGAAGGCAATTTAGGCTTTGAAAGGTTGTAAGACAGAGGCAGGGGAGAGAATTCCAGAATATACACCGTGTACAAAAGGAGAAGTAGAAGATGAAATATTGTATATAGGAAAAATAAGGTTATTTTTGGTTTAGAATGCAATAAAAAAGTAAATCTAGATTAAAATAAAAATGTATAGCACTTTAGATGCCCAAAATATACATGTTATATAATATAAATATGGACAAATATGCATATCTATATGCATATGTACATATACATCCACAGAGCCAGTAGCCTCAAACACTTAATAGCTATGTGAACTTGGACAACTAATTTAACTTCTGTTTTCCTCAGTTTCCTCAACTGTAAAATGAGCATAACAGTAGCTACCATCCAGAATGTTTATAAAGAATTTACCATAGTTCCTGGAACCTATTAAATAGTGTGTGTGTGTGTGTGTGTGTGTGTGTGTGTGTGTGTATACATATTGGTATATAAAAAGATGAATAAGGCATCCAGGAGAAGCCTAGTCAGAGGTGATTTGATAAAATAATTATATCAAAGTTAAAAACAATGTACTTATGAGTAAATGTAATAGTATAACATAGTAAAGGTCATTACCAATCTTATCACTCTACTGACTAACACCAGAACTAAACTCATTCCAATGATTTCAATCTAAAAAAAAATAGATTCTCTGTTTTTTCTCAAAATATTGTTTCCTTGCTTCTGTAATAACTTAAATTCAGTTCCATTCAATAAGAACTTATTAAGTGCCAATTATTTATAAGTCACTGTACTCCTGATTGGTGACACAAAGAATAAAACATTTAAAAATACTCCTGCCCTTAACAAGTTTTAATTTTATCATGAGAATATAATTTACATTTATATTATTAAGTTCAAAGTAAGTTAAAGAGAGAATCCTAATAACTGGTGGGAAAGAAAAGAGAGCAGGGAAAATGTCATAGGAAAGGTGGTACCAGAGGAGAATAGCCTTAAAGGATCATGATGCTAACAGTTAAAATTAAGGAAGAAGTGCATTTTTCAGACATCCATCACATTTAAAAAATAACCTATGCAAAGACATGAAGCCAGCTGCCAGAAAACAATGAAGATTAGTTTGAATAGAATACAAAATGAATCAAAAGGTTAATGGAAAATAAGTCTGGAAAGGTAGGTTAGTACCATATTGTGAAGGGCTTTAAAAAACAATGTGGAGATTTTGAATTTTATCCTGTAGTCAATAGGGAGTCACTGAAGCTTCTTGAGAACTGGAGGAAACTGTGTTGAAGGAGTGTTATTTTGGATTTTTCCACTCTTTAAAATTGTTTATTTTCATGCAGAAAAAAATCAATTTCTTTCTTTCTGACCTTCTCCCCACAAAATCTAAAGCATTGCAACAAATGCAAATAGCCAAGCAAAATAAATTCCCATGTTGATCATTCCTGACAAATAGATATCTCACTCCTCTCCGAACTTTGGTATCATACTTCATCATCAAACCTCTGAAATGGCTGTTAGTAATTGTTCTTAAATCTTACAAAATTATTTGACATTAAAAAGCTATTGTTGTTTATTTTGTTCTCTCATTTTACTCACTTCTGTGAAATTATCCCTTTTACAATCATCTCTTATAGCATAACATTTCATTAAATTTTTATACACAAGTAATTCACCTGTTACTCAATTAATGGATACTACCCTTATTTTTCTTTTTTTTTTTTTTTTGGCCACAACTAAAAGAACCACCATAAATTTTTTGGTACATTTGGATCATTTTTCTTTTTCTTTCCTTTCTTTCAAGTATGCACTTAGCAGTGTCAATGCTAAATCAAAGAGTGTGCAAAACTTAGTAACTTTAGGTAGATAATTCCAAATTGCTTTCCAAAATGGTCCAACCATTTCATAATTTTGCCAACAGCATATTAATGTAACTGTTTCCTTGCAACCCTTCCAACATTTGTCATTTTCCTTTTTATCCAACCTTACCTGCAGAATAAATGTTAAGTAAAACCTCCATTGTTCTTTTATTTGCATTTCTCTAGCTAGTAGTGATTTGCAGTACTTCAAATATGGTTCTTCATAGCTTCCCTAGAAAACTGCCTATCTATTGTGTTTGTTCATTAATTTCAGCTAGGAAATGTAGTATATTGCTGTAAATCTGAATTATTTCCCATGTCTTTGAAATTTGACTCTTACCAGAGAAATTTGCTGCCAAGATTTTCTTTTCTTATATGATATTTTCCTGTCTCATTTTAACTGCATTTTTTTTATTTCTCAGTTTTAAAAATGCAAAAAGAATCATTTTGTTATGAAATGATCCTCTATTTAGAGACCCAAAGGTACTTTCTTCTTTGAGCCTATAATATGTTAAGGTGTCATTGTTTATGTCTAAACCAATAATTGTCCATTTTCATACTATCTTCCTATATGGTAAAAATTGTTGGTCAAAATCTATTTTTTATTGTAATCTAAATCTATTGATTTCTAATTACTGAGTTTTTATTTTAAATTTTTTAAAGCCCTTCACAATATGGTACTAACCTACCTTCTGAGACTCATTTTTCATGTCTTTGCATCAGTTGGTTTTTAAATGTGATTTTTATTGAAATTTGTTAGTTCTATGCTATCTTCAAATTTATCAAACATTAAGCTTATGTGTCCATTTTTGTATATTTTATACCTCAGGGCTTCTCAAACTTTTTCCACTTGTAACCTTTTTTCCCCCCCAAGAAATTTTTATATGACCCTGGGTATATAGTTATATAAAATATGTATAAAAGCCAAGCATTTACTGATAATAAATCATAATTTCACAATCCCTATATTCAGTTATGTGACCCTAAATGGTATTGTGACACACAATTAAAAAAAAATTGGCATACCTAATCCATTTCACTGTTCAACATTTCTTAATCTATACCAAATTATTTTAATGATGAATGCCTTGTAATATTTTTAAAATATGCTACCCTTAATTCCTTTCCTTGGAATATCAAAAAAAAAAATCTTAAGATTCTTGATCTTTTTTTTTCTTTTTAATTAATTTTATATTTTTACTTTTATGACATGTTCTTTTGGTAATTTTGTGATATTTAATAAATAAATTTGTATAGTATTGTAATTTTTATTATATTGACTTGGTATACCCATAAACAATTGATATTTCTCCAATTATTTAGATCTATTTTTGAAAAGAACATTTTGTAGTCATCACTTTCCTAGAGTTTATACATTTTGCATATATGTGTATATTTTATACGTCCTATAAGTGTTTAAAATTGAATTTGTCATTTCATCTCTTCCTGCTAAGTTAGTTAATATTATATGTATAAAAGTATATTATTTCCACATACTTATTTTATGTCCTGCAATTTTGTTGAGGTTATTGTTTCAAATAATTTTTATTTGTTTAGGATTGTCAAGATTTAATCTGTACTCCGGATTTTGATGTTTTAGTAACTATATAGAGGTTGGTTTGGAGAAGGAAATAACTGAAAAGATTAAGTAGGAGGTTTGTGGAATTGATAAATTATGAAAGGTATGAGCTAGGATGGTTGTGATATGAATGGAACGAAGGAGGGCAGATTTGAGAGATACAGAGATAGAGTTGATGGCACTTTTTACTTGATTAAATGAAAAAGAGTAGGGAGAGTGAACAGTCAAGGATGATTGAGATTTCCTACCTGTGAGACTGGAGAGATGAAGTGTGCCTTCAGTAGGAATAGGAAAGCTTGCAGAAGCAGTGGCTTCAGGGAATTAATTGAATTTCAAATGCCTAAAGGATATTTGGATGGAAATGTTAGGACATATATTGATCTACAAATAGAATGGGAAATAAGATAGAAAAGATTAAAAGAAAAAAAATTGTAACCAGAAACAATTAGGTAGGGTATAGGGTAAAAATAAAAGTCAAAATCAAAATGGCTGAGAAAGCATTGTTAGAGAATAAATCTCTAGACTGTAGGGACTAAGTCTGATTAAATTATTTGATTGATCATTTAGTCTACCATAAACCAGTTCAAATGTAACAGGGCTATTTGATAAGCTTTTTTTCTATGTTTGTTATGATTTCCTACAACTCTCTGGAAAGCTTGAACATTAAGGCTATGTTTAGGTATAGAGCTCAGATCTTTGATTTCTTCAATATAGTGAATTTTGACATAAGGAAATACCCTCACTAATGCAAATCAGCACTTCTAAAAATGTTGACTCTAGCACTGAATTTAAATGTCTTGCCCAGGGTCACATAGCCAAGTCAGAGGTGAAACTTAAATTCAATTCTTCCTGAGTCTATTCTCTATAGTATAATATTTAGATTCTTAAATTGTTTTGTTTTTTTTGATATGAGCAAAGGCAGCACAAGAAAAACAAAACTGGAATTTGTCAAATTATTAAATTTTTAAGGCATTTGAATTGATAAGTCAATTCACCCACACCATTTTCCAATTCAACTTTTATAAATACTTTTAAAGTCAGTCATAAAACTTAGAATGTTGTTGCTTATTCATGATATGAGTCTTTCTTTTAGAGCTACTAGGCTTGCTACTGCTTCCAAATCTTGTTAGTCCTATTATTTTTAGGAATTAATACAGCTTCTTGTCTGAATTTTAATGTACTCTTAACCCATAGGTTCCCTGAATCAGAAGTGTACACATCTAACCCAGTGGGATCACTCTGTATATTAGGTAAATTTGTTAGTCATTCTATAGTACAGCTTCAATCAATTTAGAAATGTAAGGAGGGAAGTTTTTTTCCCACACACCCCTCCCAAACACCTCAGTTTTGATAATATCAATGACAGCATCAACTGGGCTGAAGGTGGGAAATAAATATTCTTTGTCCTTGCTCCTATCCTTGCTACTACTGAAAAAGAAACTGAATGTAAAAGTCCTGGGGGCCAGTGCCCATAAATATTTGATAATTGTAGAGATGATACTGATGCTGGGTTGTAGCTAAAAGAATTCAACCATGACTGTTTTAGATTCTCTTTTTCTGTCTTCCCCAACTGCAAACAACAGATGGAAGTCATTCACATCCAGCCATATCTCTGAACGCACTGCTATCTCTAGCCCATTAAACTCTATAGGACATACTTGTGACTCAGAGACAGCAGCTAGGGAAAAGTGAGACATACAAATATCATGAATGTTTAAACCATGTGGCCATTTTTTTTTAAATCTACTGTTTATTTTTCCATTGGGAACACTACCATGCATCAAACACATTGAGGCATCTGAATTCCTTTTATCAAAGTATGAAACCAAGTTGTAAATCCTACGAAGGTGATATAGTGCTCCTTTTAAAAATATGGAATATAAAAATTCTGCTTCAAATTATTAAAATAAGCAATGTGGCTAAGCATTGATGATATTATTCATTTATTCAAAACATATTTATTACCACATACTTAGACTCAGGCTTTTTGGCTAGGGGGCAGAATAGTTCTTTCTCTATTTGAAGGCAATTTTCATTTCAGGGAGGTTAATGTTTTAACAATTCTTCTGCTATTACAACATATTAATTCTACTCAGCCGTTTCCAAAAATGCATGTTGTTAGTGACTTTGTCTCGTCAAGTGGTGTTTTTATTGCTCTGTTTTCCCATTTCCCTTGGACATTTTCATTGTCCCTCTAAAGGCACAGCTTTAAATCAGTATCATTGTCTTTTAAGACTTTTAAAGAAATAATAGGTTTGTGAAAAGGTTTTTTTTTTATTTTTCTTTAAATGAGACCTCTGTGTTTTATGAACTCCTCAGTATATTTACTCCAGATGATGGGATCCTAGAACTCAGAGGGTGGGAGCCAGTGAAAGTTTTAAACTGGCTCACTTTCATTGAGGTTCTTTGATATGTCTTAAATGAGGATGGCTGTAAACTCTATATAACAGGCCTCTTCCTTGACCCAGCTTTACCCAAATACTGAAAAGTATACCAATAGATTTGATATGACTTAAAACAAGCTTAGGACAATTTAAAATTCTACATGCCTTCTCTAACTAACCAAATATGATTTATATGCTTTTTCTATTTTGCTAAATTTATTTTGTAAGGGATTTTCTTTAGATAATTTCTGTTGTTTCCTTTCCAAATTCTCCTGCAATGTTCTCATTTCCTTTTACCATTTTTCTTCTAACTCTCTTTTAAGATTTTTTTTGAATTTTTCCAAGAGAGCCCTGTGAAATGGAAACCAACTCATATCACCTTTGGGACTTCATCTGAAGATGATCTGCCTTCAATGTCCTCAGAGGTCAAGGTCTGTACTTCGCTTTCACCATAAAGGCTATCTATGGTCAGAGTTAGTTTTGCTTTTTTGCTCACTTTTTAAAGTTTGAGGTCTGCTCTTTGGGCAAAGGGGAGATTGTCCCAAGCTTCCTATATAGGAAACAGCAGCTTTTTGCTGCCTGGGGCCAATCTTGCTGATTTCCTTCCTATGTTGAGTGGCATGGCCAAGTCCCACATTATTCTAGGCTTCAGAGGCTCACTATTTGCCTATTGTAATAACTTTTGATGTCTCACAGCTAATCTGCTGATATACTGGCTTCTGTATCAGGACACTAGCTAACAATGTTGTATTTTGGCTAAGAGCCTCCTCAGAGATTCCTTAGTAAGCAGACTCCACAGTTCTAGGTCCCTGAACTGTGTCTGCACTTGGCCACCATCTCCTCCCCACCCTCTCCAATTGAAATAAACCTTTTCTGAAGTTCTTCCAAAATATCTTCTTCTGGAAATTTATTATACTCCAAATATTTGTGGATTCTGTCACTCTAAAGCCAGTTCAGAGACTTGTTTTGGTGTTAATTTGAAGAATGCCAGGAAGAACAAAGATAAAGGCCTATCTACTCTCCCCCATCTTGACTATGCCCCAATAGTTAAATTTGAATAAGCAACCCTTTGGTGTACAGACAAGAGAGCCTTTATAAAATTTTACTTCTGTTGCCAGATGACTTATTCAATAGTTTCCAGAAATTGTTAGAGAAAACACAAAGTCTAAATCTTAGAAAAGTTTGTAGTTTTATGTGAAGTAAATATAAGGCTTTTCTTAAGTATTCTTCATAAAGTACTCTAAAATGACTTTTTGAGGCAAAATATACATGTCTAAGTAAGGATAGTCGCATTCTCTAGATACCCCTATAGAAAAAAAAATATATATGTATATATATGTATATACATACATATATATATATATATATATATATACACATGTATGTATATATAGGAGTGATTAAGAGAGGTATGTGATTCTTTGGGATTTACTCTTTGGGGGTTGGAAATCCTGGTTAAAATATATAAAGTGGATGAGCCTGACTCAAGCCATTGCCCTGGCTTGTTAGATTTCACATAGGAAAGGAATGAGATTCTTGGTGGTTGTCCAATAGATAACAAAAGGATGTTTACTTAACTATAACATAGAAAGGATATTTAACAAAGATACTAAATTAGGCTTGGGTTAACTTTCACCTCCATCCTGGGTCTGGTCAGCAGGACAGGGTGTGATGAGTCAGGGCTGAAAAGTCTGAATGACTCCATGAGATTGAAACTTTTTTTGCCCTTAACTGAATAGAAAACTATACCCCCCTGGCCAGAGGATACTAGAGAACATCATCTATACTGGACAGTCATAGCCTTATCTCTTTGGTCAACCAGATCTTCTGGACAACTTCTTTGTATTTTAAGAGGAAAAAACTAGTTAACCTACATGAATGCTTAGGAAGGATTGTGGTCCACCTGTATAGCATAATATGAAATTTTAAATTTTCTTGAAGAAGTAATGGAAATCAGGAAATCAGTATTTTAGAATAGGAATCATCTAGATTGATGATCTAGGTCTGTGGCTTGGATCAAATCTGGTTCATTGACACTTTTTCTACACCACTAACATGGTTTTTATATTTAAATAAAATTTACATGTAAAATGTATAAATCATTTTTAGTTTATAGTCTGTCCAAAAGCAAGGTCAGGCCAGCTTTGTCCCCTGGCTGCAGTTTGCTGAAACCTAATCTAGTCCAACCTCCCTCCAGTTTTATAGATACAGATATTAAGGCAAAAATAGGTTAAATAATTTGACTGAGCTTTCACAATTAGTGAAATAGGACTAGAAAAGAGGTTTACTGAATCTTTCCTGAATAGCTATTTCCATTATAAAATATAACCTATATAAAGTCTATGTATATTCAGCACTGCCTTTTTGAAATAACCTATATTATGATCCAGTGTTTTATGCATTTATCCAGGACCAAATAAGTAGATGTGTTGAAAGATTTAAAGGACTGTCTGTACGATCTCATTCATATCATCAAATTGACAAACATATTAAACAACCATACTCATATAAGAACCATGGTAAAGAGTGGTATAGTGAACTGATGAGAGAAGTATACTATGCTAGAATTATCTAGCATTGAGGGGCCCATTGAGATAATATAAAATAAATTTGTAGTGGACCCAGTTAGAATGATGATGTGGTTTTCTCAACCTTTGTTCAGCAACACAGGTATAGGCGCAAATGCAGTGAATGAAGGGAGCAATCACTGGGCTTCTTCCAAGACATAAATAAGCAAGAAGTAGATATGAAGGCATGTCAAAGAAAAGTCAATTAGCTATCCACCAGTAGATCCATCAGATGACAAGTAGGTTTAAAGTTGCCATTATAATTATGTATGACCAGAAAAAAAAGGTATTTATTACATTTATTGTATTAACAGAAATGGGAGCAGTGGCTAAAATCCATTGTATTTTTTTTTAAGATTACTAACCTGTACCATTATTAATTAACAGAATCTAGGAATAGGGAGAAATTGTATTCTACCCAGATCATACCGAATCTGAAATATTGTGTTCAGTTTTGTATGCCTCATTTTAGGATAGATAGTAAGAAGTCATATGGTCTTGATGTTCAAGACAAATAGAAATCAGAGCCACTAACCCTACATAAAGATTCCTGTAGACTGCAAAATATAATATTATCTATTGTCTATTATATTTTTATATATTTTATTAAATATTCCCAATTGCATTTTAATCTTATTCAGGCGACACTGAAAAGTGTTCTGGACTGCACATTATCTATGAGGCATGTATTTGGCATTTTTGTAATAGAGCATTTAGGAAAAGAGTAAGAATGGGGCAGGGCCTTTAATCACAAGAATTGCTTTAGAAACTAGAAATGTTTGCTTTAATAGAGAAGATTTAGGGAAAGATGTATAGTATGATAGATGTTTTCAAATGTTTGAAGGATTATTGTGTCAAGGAGGATTGTTCTTATTAAGGGCTTCATAGAACAGAAGGGCAATTAAGGGCCTTATGGAACAGAATAAAAAGTAATGAACAGAAGTTGTAAAGATATTCACTTGTTCTGGGGTATTATGAAAAGAGGGCAAGATTTGGAGTTGGATGACATGGATTGCAATCCTGACTCTGTAATTCTACCTAAGTGTAATTTACCTAAGTGACATTGGAGAAATCACTTGATTTCTCTGGTCCTCAGTTTCTATTTAGTTTCTACTAAAATGATGGGAATTGATTATATAGTCTCAAAGTTTTTTCCATCTCTTAATTTATGATTTTTTTCGAAGGTTCAGTGACAGGGAAAAAACAACTTTCTAATAATCAAAGCTATTCAAAAATGAGATGTTTCCCTTGGAATATATTAATCACTAGAAGACTGCGAGCAGAGAGGCTGAGGGGTAAGTGATACATCTCAGGGACAGGTTGTACTACATGACATCTTTCCAACTCTTAGGTTCTATGATTAGAGGAGGAGTCCCAAATAGCAGTAAAGAGCAAACTTTGAAAGCTTGTTAAATTAGTTTTGATGAAAAAACAGAGAAAAAAGAATAGTTTTGACCCATATTTGAAGTCTTTTTTTAGAATTCCCCATGGATAATGGGGAAAGACTTTAGAGACACTAAACCTTTCCCACTCTAATAAGAACTTTTTATCATCAAAATCCCTTCTACCCTCTCAGAGACTTCAGCATTCATATTTATTTCATCATGCCCTCTCTTCCTATCTTCCAGTTGATGTTCAGCCTTAATAGAATGAAAAGAATTTGAAAGGAGTAATCTTTGGACCAAATGAAATCCAGTGTCCCTTTTAGTTGTAAAGTTCTATAAATTTTAAATTCTTTCTTTTTTTCTTATTTTTTTTTGTGACTGAAGAAGTCCATATCTTCTCTTTGCCCTTACTTGGCACATTTGTTTAGAGTCAATGCTCAATGTCATATTTTAGAAAGAGCACTGGACTTGTAGGTCTAGACAATGAGTTCAAATTTGAGGTCTGCTCTTCATTATGTGGGTGACCCAGAGTAAGTTAACTAATTTGAGAAAGCTTCAATTTCTGAATCCTTTAAAATGAAGGGTTTAGACAAGGTGACTTCTGAGATGTTTTCCAGATTTCAATTTATAATATAACTATCAACTCTTTAGACATATTTAAGTGTGCTTTAACAATCCTATTAGAACCTTGGAAGAATTTCAATGCTCCATGATTGCTGGTTGATGTTAAACATTTAATAGTGAAGCAAGATGGTGACAATAGAAAGAGAAATGAAATTTGTAGTTATAAGATAGGTTCAAATTCTTTATGGACTACTTAAGTCATTTAACCTATTTCCTCATATGTAAAATTAGATGTTGAGACTTGTTGACTTTTTAGGTCCCTCCCAGATTTAAATCAATGATCTCTATTGGAAAGAATGCCAAACTCAACAAGTTGCACCATATGGCAAAAATTTTGATAGAGAAGAAATGCCATTAGTATCTTGTTTTGTAAATAGTATTCCACATATTTCATGTTTGCAACATGTCTTAGTGATTAAATTGGTTAAAAGACATCACAATGAACTAATACAGCAGAAGAGGGGAAGGAAATGATGCATGTTGATTATAAAAAATATGTTGAGTTAAATTAGATTTCCCTCCTTGGTAAAACAAACAAGGAACAACTGGTTAAATAGACCCAAAGTGAAGGCCAACTACTTACCATTTCCAACCAATGATAAAGTAAAAATAAATAGCCTTTAGGAATACTTTACAAACTTTTGTTCATCTCATTATCTTCTCCCTATCCTGCCAGCACTCCTATCAAATTTAATTGTGGGGAGAAATCTCCTTGGAAGAAAGATTTTATACTTTCTATGATAATTTTTGAGTAATTAGAATCTAAAGTGATATGTAAACAAATCACCATGGTTGGTAGGGGATGTGCTGGTTTGGATGTCAGCAACTTTAAGATTGATTATGAGATCACATTGTATATCCTTAGGAGAACCATCTTAAAGCAAACATGGTTATTTCTCCTATTAAGAAATGTTGTCACTTAAATGTAGGATGTTAGGAACATGAAAAGGCAATGCTTTAAAAAAAAAGATTTTAGAACTCTTTGGGGAAATATACTAAGTTTTTTATACTCACTTAAGAACTGATCTAGAGTACAGAAAACACTTGGCTCCTGTCATGTTTATCTTTAAAATATCTCTAGTTTTAAACTACACATGGAGATGTTGTAAGGGTCAATAATTTTAAAAAAGATTCTATGTAAAGAGTGTTTTATAACTAGTAGTTGTGTGAAAAAAAAATAATCTTCATGTGTGTTGGGCTTGAATGGAATCCTGAAAGATCTTTTATAATTTCAGTGTTATTCTATAAGGTTGAGGTGAAGAAAGAACATTCTAGGGATGGGGGCAGTTAGTGCAAAGATAAGGAGAAAGGAGACAGAAAACCATGTGTAAGGAACAAAGGGAAGGTCAATATGCCTAGGCCATTGAATGCAGGAAGGGGAGTAATAAGGAAAGAGCATTAGATTGGGGTAAAAGCTAGTGTACTTAATCTCTTACCCTATAATCAACAGGTAGCCTCCACTAGTTTACTGAGTAAGAGGTTAGTCAGTTCTTCATTTAAAGAAAATAACTTTGGCAAATGTGTAAAAATTGGATTGAAGTGGGGGAAGATGTAAAGCAGAGGGGTTAATAACAATTTAGATCAAACTTTTTATATTTGTAATAAAATGTCATTTTGAAAATATCTTTTTGTTAAGAACTCCTAAGGCTTTCTAGCTTTATGAAATTTGGAAGAAAAACTACTAAATTTGTTCTAATTATAATAAATTGTCAAAAAAGTTTTTAAAGGTATCTTTAGA
This sequence comes from Antechinus flavipes, assembly GCF_016432865.1. NCBI lineage: Eukaryota > Metazoa > Chordata > Mammalia > Dasyuromorphia > Dasyuridae > Antechinus > Antechinus flavipes. The sequence goes on along the minus strand of NC_067398.1, from coordinate 594,632,683 downwards.
AAGAAGTTGATTGGTTATAAGAATTTATGGTTTGTGTTTGACAAAACATTTTTCTTAAAATACTAATTCTGTTAAATTTAATACACAAAGTTTGTTTAGCATCTGCTATGTGGAAACTCTGTATTAGGCTTGAAGGATATAAAGACAGAAATAACAATGTGTGTGCAGAATCATATATAAATATATATACCTGTGTATATAGATACATATAATTTATATAGGTATATGTGTATATACAAAGTCACGCATAATATCCATATAAACCTATGTGCATGTATATAGGTAAATACTCTATATATCTATATGCTCTGAAGAACAAAGACAGAAATAAAGCAGAAAATATATATAATATATACACACATATATACATATGTATATATATACAAAAATATGTATACATATTATACATATACATAAGTATATATATTTATTCACAATCATATGTGTTTATGCTTGTGTGTGATGTGTATATGTGTATGTGTGTGTGTATATATGTGTGTGTGTGTGTGTAAAATCAATGAAAAATGTTTTTCTACTGTAATAATAGTTGTCATTTTAAAATTGCCCCCTTTTTTGTTGATGTTACATAATTATTCTCCTGATTCTGCTCAATTCATTCTTTATCAGTTCATAAAAATCTTCCCCAATTTCTCTGAAAACATTTCTTTCATCATACAACACAATAATATTCCATTACATTCATATATCATGATTTGTATACTCCCTACCAATTTGTAGGTATACTTTTCATTTCCAGTTTCTTTATCACTACAAAAATAACTTCTATAAATATTTTTGTATATATGAGGACATTTTCCTCTTTTTGATTCCTTCCTTCTCTCTCCTTTCCTCTTCCTTCCTTCTTTCTTCCCTCCCTCCTCCCTCCTTCCCTCCCTCTCTCCCTCTCTCCCTCTTCCCTTTTTCCCTCTCTTTCTCCCTCCTTCCTCCTCCCCTCCCTCTCGCTCTCCTTTCCTTTCTTCCTTCTTTTTTTCTCTCTCCCTTCCTTCCTTTCTTCTTTCTTTCTTTCTTTCTTTGTTTCTCTCTCTCTCTCTCTCTCTCTCTCTCTCTTTCTCTCTCTCTTTCTTTTTCTTTTTGTTTCTTGTTTTTCTCTACATAGCCTACAAGATAATTTCTTCTTTTTCTTTCTAATACATCTGTTATCTTAGCTTATTTTGGTATATGGTGAGATGTTTTATGGCATGGAATAAATAACTTTACATGGTATTATAATTTTTATTATATTGCCTAAGTCTAGCCATTAATAATTAATATGTTTCCAGTTTTTAAAATCTACTTCAGTTGGTAGTGTTTTGTAATTATATTCATATTTTTTCTATATAGTTATTGGTAAGAAGTTTCCAAGTATTTAAACATTCTGTAGCTATTTTAAATGAAAGTTCTCTTTCCAGCTTTTCATTATGGGTTGTACTGATAATATATAGAAATACTAATGGTTTATATATGTTTATTTTGCATTCTCTATTTTATTAAAATTAACAGTTAAATGGAAACATTAGAATGAATGAATGAATGACTCAAATGTGAGCTACTTACTATATTATTACATATTAGAAATTAGGCTTCGACCAATGGATCAACATTTCACTTTGAATATCAAAATAAGAAGTATACTGAGCAGTGGGGGTTACAAATAGAAAAGTAAGCCCATGCTCCTAGAGCTCACTTTTTTTTTTTTTAATTATAGCTTTTTGTTAACAGAACATATACATGGGTAATTTTTACAACATTGTCCTTTGCAATCACTTCTGTTCCAACTTTTCCCTTCCCTCCCTCCACCCCCTCCCCTAGATAGCAGACAGTCATATACAAGTTAAACATGTTAAAATACACTAGATACAATATATGTGTGCAGATTCGTACAGTTCTCTTGTTGCACAAGAAAAATTGGATTCGGAAGGTAAAAATAACCTGGGAAGAAAAACAAAAATGTGAGTAGTCCACATTCATTTCCTAGTGTTCATCCTCTGGAAGTAGCTGATTCTGTCCATCGCTGATCAATTGGAAATGAATTAGATCTTCTCTTTGTTGAAGATATCCACTTCCATCAGAATACATCCTCATACAGTATTGTTGTTGAAGTGTATAATGATCTCCTGGTCCTGCTCATTTCACTCAGCATCAGTTCAAGTAAGTCTCTCCAACCCTCTCTGTATTCATCCTGCTGGTCATTTCTAACTGAACAATAAACATAACATTCATATATTATAATTTACTCAACCAATTGATGGGCATCATTCATTTTCTAGTTTCTAGCCAATACAAAAAGGGCTGCCACAAGTATTTTGGCACATACAGGTCCCTTTCCCTTTTTTAATATCTGTTTGGGATATAAGCCCAGTAGTAGCACTGCTGGATCAAAGGGTATTCACAGTTTGATAATTTTTCCAGCATAATTCCAAATTGCTCTCCAGAATGGCTGGATCCGTTCACAATTCCACCAACAATGCATCAATGTCCCAGTTTTCTCATATCCCTCATCATTATTTTTTCCTGTCATCTTAGCCAATCTGATAGGTATGTAGTGGTATCTCAGAGTTGTCTTAATTTGCATTTCTCTGATCAGTAATGATTTGGAACACCCTTTCATATGAGTAGAAATAGTTTCAATTTCATCATCTGAAAATTGTCTGTTCATATCCTTTGACCATTTATCAATTGGAGAATGGCTTGATTTCTTATAAATTTGAGTCAATCCTCTATATAATTTGGAAATGAAGTCTTTATCAGAACTTTGGATTGTAAAAATGTTTTCCCAGTTTATTGCTTCCCTTCTAATCTTGTTTGTATTAGTTTTTTTGGTAAAAAAACTTTTTAACTTAATATAATCAAAATTATCTATTTTGTGATCAATAATGATCTCTAGCTCTTATTTAATCAGAAATTCCTTCCTCCTCCACAAGTCTGAGAGGTAAATGATCCTCTGTTCCTCTAATTTGTTTATAATCTCAATCTTTATGCCTAAATCATGAAAGCATTTTGATTTTATCTTGGTGTACAGTGTTAAGTGTGGGTTTAAAACTTACAATTTGATTTTCCTCTTTCCTTTTTTAAATCAGATTTACTAAGGGTTTATCTATTTTGTTGTTTTTTTCATAAAACCAACTCTTAGTTTTATTTATTAATTCAATAGTGTGTTTTTTTTTACTTCCAATTTTATTAATCTCTCTTTTTAATTTTAGAATTTCAAGTTTAGTGTTTGACTGGAGTTTTTTAATTTGTTCCTTTTCTAGCTTTTTTAGTTACAAGCCCAATTCATTGACTTTCTCTTCCTCTATTTTATGCAAGTAGGCCCCTAGAGTTATAAAATTTCCCCTTATTACTGCTTTGGCTGAACCCCATACATTTTGATATGACATTTCATTATTGTCATTTTTTGGGTGACATTATTAATTATGTTTATGATTTGCTGTTTCACCCAATTTTTCTTTAGGTTGAGATTATTTAGTTTCCAATTATTTTTTGGCCTATTTTCCCCTGGCTTTTTATTGAATGTAATTTTCATTGCATCGTGATCTGAAAAGGATGTATTTACTACTTCTGCTTTCTGCATTTGAATTTGACCTAAAATATGGTCAATTTTTGTCTAGATTCCATGAACTGCTAAGAAGAAAGTGTACTTCTTTCTGTCTCCATTTAGTTTTCTCCAAAGATCTATCATACGTAACTTTTCTGGTATTCTATTTACCTCTTTGATTTCTTTCTTTTTTTTATTTTGTGTTTTTATTTATCTAATTCTGAGAATGCAAGGTTGAGATCTCCCACTATTATAGTTTTGCTATTTCTTCTTGCAGCTCTCTTAATTTCTCTTTTCAGAATTTAGATGGTACACCACTTGGTGCACATATGTTTAGTATTGATATTGCTTCATTATCTATGCTATCCTTTACCAAGATATAGTGCCCTTCCTTATCTCTTTTAATTAGATTAAGTTTTTCCTTTTGCTTGATCTGAGATCAGGATGGCAACTCCTGCTTTTCTGATTTCACCTGAAGCACATTAGATTTGCTTAAGCCTTTTTTCTTTACTCTGTATGTATCTTCCTACTTCAAGTGTGTTTCCTGTAAACAACATATTGTAAGCTTCTAGCTTTTAATCCAGTCCGCTATCTGCTTCTGCTTTATGGGGGAGTCCATTCACATTTATGGGTAAAAATCACTAATTCTGTACTACTTGCCATTTTGTTAACCCCTGCTTATCCTTTTCTCTTTTCCTTTCCCCTTAACCCCCTCCCCAGTATTAAATTTGTGAACACTACTTGCCTCTCACAGCCCTCCCTTTTTAGGATTTCCCCCCCCCCCCTTAGAGTTCCTCCCCTTTTCTTATCTCTTTTCCTTGCAATTTCTGCATTCCCTTCTACTTAGCTTACTCCTTCCCTTTTCACTTTCCCCCTCCCACTTTTCAATGTGGTACGAAAAGTTTCTCTGTAAATCGAATGTGCCTAATATTTTCCTATTTAAGCCAGTTCTGATGAGAGTAAGATACACACTATGTTCATTCCCCTCCTTTCTTTCCCTCAGATATAACAGGTTTTTTTGTCTCTTAGTGAGACGTAGTACCCCCTCCCCCCCACTTTACCCTTTTTCTGGTACAATTTCCTTTCCACCTCTAGTTTCTTTTTTATATTATAACTGTAAAACCAGATTATACGTGTGTTCTTTATATATATTTATAATAGAAATATAGTTCCCAAGATTTCTTTTTACCTTTTTATGTTTCTCTGGAGTCCTATATTTAGAGATCAAACTTTTTGTTTACTTCTGGTTTTTTTCATCACAAATAAATGAAATTCACCTATTTAATTGAATGTCCATCTTCTTCCCTGGGGAAAAAATGTTCATTTTGGCTAAGTAAGTTATTCTTGGGTGCATACCAAGTTCCTTAGCCTTTTGGAGTATCAGATTCCAGGCCCTGTGATCCTTTAATGTGGACACTGCTGGATCCTAAGTAATCCTTATTGTGGCTCTTCTATATTTGATTTTTTTCTAGCTGCTTGTAGTATTTTTAACTTGGTGTGATAGTTCTAGAATTTAGCCACAATATTTCTTGGAGTTTTGATTTTGGGGTCTCTTTCAGTAAGTGATTAATGAATTCATTGCTGCTTGCCTGCAATCTGCACCTGGTCTAACTGTCCCCTCTTGCAAGCAGACATAGACTTTTTTTGGTAAATTTCGAAATTATCTTCTGTTGGTAATGTATTTGTGGTTTTTTTTTTTTTTTTCAGTGAAGCACTAATTTTGAGGCCTTGTCATGAAAAAAAAAATTCTGAGGGCAAGAAAGAGCTTAGATAGATGTGCGTGTCCTCTCTGCCTTCTTGGCCAAAAATCCTAGAGGTCACATTTTAATGGATGAGAAAACACATACAGAAAGTTTCAATTACACTTCAGATGGAAAAGTCCCATGGTTCTTGGGATGTAGAGGGCCAAAACTTTGGAGAAGTATACTTGAAACCAGGATACTTACAACAAGGTGTTAACTCAGTGGAATTGATGAGATGATTGTTCTCTAGTATGCATATACTTAGTATTTAGCAAGGTGTTGTAATGGTTCTCTAGTTCACACATAATCAGTATGTTGTAATGATGTAATTGTAATAGGATATTTAAAGATTAAGAAGGATTAGAAATGAGACATTCCATTTTTAGCCATCCTCCTGGTGGTTCTCCTGCCTCCTGCACTCCTTAATTCCAGAAAGCTAGCCCAAACATTACATTGGGGTGCTGAGGTAAGACAGATGTTAATGTCTCATCTTTAATGTTTTTCAACTGATGGAATTATATCAATATCTGAGGTTAAAACATTTTACAATACCAAGGAATTTGGGGATGAAAACTTTTCCCGGGATTAAAGTTTTTGCAGGAGCAGTTGCCAGACTACATCTTCCTAGGATAATGGCAGAGAGCATCAGGTTGAAACAAAGCTATTCCCAAGGGTTTTGGATTCAAGATTCTGGTCTTTCTCCATTAGGATCTGAGGGAAGATGGTGGTAGTGAATTGACTTGCCTGCCACATTTTGCTTTCTGCCTCTCTGTGAGGGTACCTTACTGCTTCACTTAAGTTAGCTTGCTTGCTTTTGTATGGCAGTTGGTGGAGATGGCTGGGCCTTCTATAGAATTTGCTTCTTCAAATGATGAGAGAATTGGGCTGTAAACAGTCTTTTATGCGGGAAGTATTACCATTCATAGGCTTCTTACATCAGTATAACTGTTGATGGCAATCAGTAAGTAGTTATTAGGATGATGATGATGATAGTGGACCTACTGTACACAAGTAGCTGATCTGGAATCAAATCTGGCAGTTTATAAAGCACATTGTTATTACTAAGGCTTGTGGTGTAAATAGAGATATATTTTCTTTTTCTCATGGAAGTATTTTACAAGAAGCCATTTTCAGAACATAAAACATTATTTACCAAGTAATCTTTCTTTGGTTTTTCCAATTGTGATAAATGTTATCTGCTTAAGAGAAGTTCTAATATCAGTATAAGCTACATACTAATTTTGGATCTATAACTTTGCCATACCAGTTCTAAACTTCTCTCCTTTTCAGTTTCTAAGATAGTTTTGTAATAGGTAAGGACTAATTTAAAACCAGTGAATTTATTCAGGCTTCTAATCTGGGCCCCATTTAAGTTTTATCTTTCTGATATCCCAATTCAGTAAACCACCAAAATATGAGTAAAATAACTGTTGTTGTTGGTGGTGTTTTTTAATTAAATTTAGGGATTTACTGTCTGAATATGATCCCATCAGTTCAATCAAAATTTTCAAGCTGGTTGTTCTCAAAGTTTTCATTTTAAACCTGAGGTTTCACTGTGGAAATATCTGGCAAAGAAAAGCATATGCTACTGCATATTTAAACTTAATTACACATGTGTATTTCAGCACCATTACCTTAAGTTCAACTCTTCCCAATTTACATTTTTTTTTGGAAAGCATTGAGCCACATGTACATAACATAAATATTTTTGAGAACATTAAAGAAAATATTATGGTTTTAAATTAAGCAAAGTTAATAATGTCTATCAAAACCATACTTAGTTTTGAATTTCCTAAGTTTAAAGAATGATGATGGATTATGTCACTTTGTAGTGTAAAATAAGTGAACCTTCATCAGCATTTTGGTGTCAGGTGTGTATATATAATACTCTAAATTCACTGAAATTTTGCTGACATAACCTCTACGGTTATTTTTGTTGATCTAATGGGCAAACATTTGAAATTTTCCAAAGTGTCTCAAATTTACCCCTATTAGTTTATCCTTTAGTGATAGTATTTGTTATAGGAGGTAGTAGTGATTGTAGTAATTTGAAAATGTAATTTTTTAAAAATTGCAACCTTTTTTCTAGCAAAAATATGGAAGCACACTAGAGTATCCAGCAAATGAGCCATGGCTAAATAAATTATGCTAGACAAATGTAGACATTTATTAAACTATAAGACATGATGAATTGATGCAAATAAAGCAAGAAGATTCTGAAGAACAATATTCACAATAACTGTAATAATATTAAAAATGACACTGACAGACAACTGAACTTGGATTAATTGATGTGATCAATCTTCATCTTAGAAAACATCCAATTTTTTTGGATGAAATGGTCTACTATGGCTATCAAATATCACATAACCTGTTCTAGTTTTGTAAATTCATTTTGTATAAAGGGTATTCTTGATCTAAGTATCTTATGTATCTTGATCTGATACAGTGGAAAGCTGGAAGTAGAGCAGATATCAGAAAATAATTTTAATATTTAAAAATATTTAAATATTTAATATTTAAAATACTTAAAATTTAAAAAAATTAAAATTTAAATATTTAAAATATTTAAAAAAATAAGAATCCCAAACTATTTGAAATGATACATATGAAGATTCACCATGTAACAGGAGAGCATAAAATTTTCTAAGTCACTATGTGGCCTACAGGAATCCTAATGTATGGTTCAGTAACCCCAGTTTCTATTTGTGTTTGATATCACTTGTGTAAAGAGCAATGAGATATGAGTCAAGGAATCTGAACTTTAATCTTGCCACTAACTCACTACATGAATTATTTGACCAAATCATTCTACCTTCTTTGGGTTTACAGGTACTTCTAAAGAATGAGACATTATATTAGATGCTTTCCAAAGTCTTATATAGCTCTAACACAATTCTAACATGTTTCTAAAAAGGGTCAGAATAATGCTAAGAGTAGTTTGTATTTGTACAAAATATAATAAATTATTTGTGTAACTTAAGGGACCTTAAAACTGCACAAAGACTTTTGTGACATCCTGTATATTGCTTATAAGATTTGTAAAACTCTCTCGATATAAGATCTCTTTTTAAGAGTGTTGATTCTTACAACATTTCTATGGGGATGTTGTCATTATTAATCATATGTGAGGAAATAAAGCTGAGAGAGGTTCAATGAGGATTATAAGTAGTTAGCTATATCAAGTGGGATTTGAATTCATGTCTTCTCAATTATTCTATCCACTGTCTCCACACATTGCTAATCACATTGTTTTTAATCTAATATTTGCCTAATATTTACAAGTATTCAGCAACTTGCTGTTATCCTAGATAAAATGAGGGCTCTAGATTCTGGAGTTCAGATTTGACTTCAGATCCTTAATAGTTGTGAATAACCTTGATCAAAGTGTTTTCCTCAGTTGCTGATCTGTAAAATGCCTGGACAAGGAAATGGTCAGTTGCTTTGTCAAGTATATCAAATATACTAGATATAGTATATCTATACTAGATATACTACAAATAGTAGTGAGTCAGACAAAAGACTCAACCAACAAATAAGCACAAATTATGAATTTAATGGTTTATTGAATGAATAGCCAACAATTAGTTTGCAAAGGTCCATAAATAGGTTTTCTCATTTGATCCTTTAAAACCATTTAATTAGATTATCAGTGTCAGGCACTATTATTCCCATTCTATAATTAAAGAAACTGATGCTTCTCAGAGAAATCAATTGACTTTCCTTTGGCCACATAACTACTAATAAATGCCATAGAGAGAATTCTAATATGTTTTTTCTAAGCCCAGGTCCAAATATAGGAATATTTGGGTATAACTAAATTAAGCCAGACAATTGTCCTGGATTATATGTCTCAACTGTGGAGATGGTATGGAGGCAGTTGATGTGTTATAATAAAGGGAATTAAAAGATGTGAAGACATGAAGGAAGGTCTGTGAATAAAATCTCTACATTTGAAGCTGAAACAGCTGTTTCTCTTCTGTGCTTGCTCAAGTTTTGATCAGTTGGGACTCATCAAAGACAGTTTGATTTACCCTCCTCCCTCAAGCTTCCCTGTAACCTTCTGGCCAGCCTGGACTTGACAGAGACCTTAGAAACTGTTTTTCAGTACTTATAGCACTTGGACAGGGGTCAAGACTAGAGGTAGAACTAAATGCTGCAATTCTTCTTGCTGTTTAGGGAATTATTCAGCTGTGACCAAGTATGCCATGAAGCTAACCTTCTTCAGAATTCACAAAGCCTTCTGTATGGCAGAGGAAACCAATAAAATTATATGATTCAAGTCTTCATGGACTTTCTCTCAAAAAGCCAGATGAAGCAAGCAAAGTACAGAAGTTAAAGTAAGGAAAAAAAAAGAAATGACAGGTACAGGACTTCACTTTAGGAAGATCCATTTAATTGCTCTCTGGAGAACAGATTGGAGAAGGGAAAAATTAAAATTTCAAAGATTAATGAATAAGTGATTGAATTAATTCTGGCAAGTGGTTATAAAGGCCTGAACTAGGTATGGAATTATAAAATGAATGGTCAAATTTAGATATTCATTTGACTTTGTGTAAGTCATTGTTTCATACTTCTATGAATTATATATACTTCTATAATTATAAATTTTCTAATATCTAAATACCGATAAATAAGTATGTCTTACGAGTTTATGATTTTGATATAATTTTTATAATCAAAGTGTTAATATATAGGGGAATTGCAAAACTATTTCACCATGACCTGGTCAGAGCCAAATTAGTAGAATAGAGAAGGACCCAGCTTAGCTCTTCTAACAATCTCCTTCAAACAACTTTAAAATAACACATCAAATAGAATTATTGAGTGGTGGAACCAACAAAAGGTTAAAAGGAGATATCCTCCCAGCTCAAGACAATAGAAGAGAAATAGGGAAATCTGTGAAATGGGGCTGGATGCTACATGGATGAAACAGTAGTGGTGAGATTAGGTAGTGGTGGCAGAAGCAGCAAGAGCTTCAGGGGCACTAAAGCACTGAGAAGTGGTATCATTTCTGATCCCAATAGAGTTGTGGCCATGATGAACAGTATCAATGAAGAAAAATATGAGGGATGGAGGTCTAGAAGATCCACACTTAAAATTAAATTATAAAATGGTCATCATCAAAAAATCTGATACTGACTAAAACCAACAGAATAATAGACCAATGAGATAGATTTTCTACATAATATATAGTAGTAATTGATCATAGTCTCCTATATTTGATAAATCCAAAGATCCAAATTTTTGGGATAAGAACTCAACATTGGGCAAAAATTGTTGAAAAATCCTGGAAAGCAATCTGGCAAAAACTAGGCTTACCATAAACCAAGATATATATATGAATTTGAAATAAATTCATACAAACATATATGTATACATACATATATGAATTTGAAATAAAGTGTGATATTTTAAAAAAAACCTTTTTTTTGTCATAGAGCTAAGCAATTTATTTCAAATGTAAAATCAATAACAATCTTAGAAGTAGGCACTTATTTTTTCCTTACTCTTTTTAAAAAGTTCATTTATTATCTATTTATTTATTAATTTATTTTTAGTACACATTACTTTATGAATCATATTGGGAGAGAAAAAATCAGGAGAGGAAAACATGGGAGAGAAAAAAAAAGCAAAAAAAAAAAAAGAAATTAACATAGCATGTTTTGATTTACATTCGATCTCCATAATTCATTTTCAGGATGCAGATGGTATTTTCTTTCCAAAGTCTATTGGGATTGCCTTGGATCACTGAATTGCTGAGAAGAAACAAGTCTTTCATAGGTGATCATTGCATATTCTTGTTGTTATAATGTATAATTTATTGCTGGTTCTGCTTGTTTTGTTCAGCATCAGTTTATGTAAATCTTTCCAGGTTTTTCTAAAATCAGCTTGTTTATAGAACAATAATATTCCATTACCTGCATATACCACAACATGTTCAGTCATCCCCCAACTGATAGGCATCTACTCATTTTCCAATTCTTTGCTATCACAAGAAGAGCTGCTAGAAAATATATTTTCCATATTTGGATCCTTTTCCTTGCCTTATGATTTTCTTGGTATACAGGTCAGTAGTGGCACTCCTGGATAAAAAGGTATGAATAGTTTGATAGCCCTTTGGGCATAGTTCGAAACTGCTCTCCAGTATGGTTGGATCATTTCACAACTCCACCAAAGCATTAGTGTCCCAGTTTTTCCACATTCCCTCCAAAATTTTTCATTATCTTTTCCTGTCATCTCAGTGAATCTGAGAAGTATGAGATGGTGTCTTAGAATTGTTTCATTGCATTTTTCTAATCAGTAGCGATTTGGAACATTTTTTCATATGACTTTAGATAGCTTTAATTATATCATCTTAAAATTGTCTGTTCATATCCTTTAAGCATTTATTAATTAGGGAATGATTTATATTCTCATAAATTTGACACAGTTTTTTATATATTTTAGAAAAGAGACATTTATCAGAAATACTGACTAAATTTCCCCCAAGCTTTGTGCTTCCCTTATAATATTTCGTCTGTTGGTTGTTTGTGCATTTTTTAAAAAAAAATTGATATCATCAGTTTCCCATTTTGCCTTTCATGATGTATTCTAGTTCTTATTTGGTTATAAATTCTTCCCTTCTCCAAAGCCCTGATAGGTAAACTATCTCTTGTACTATTAATTTACTTATTACAGTATGCCCAAATCATATACCCATTTTGATATGCACTATGAAATATAGGTCTATGTTAAGTTTCTGACATTATTTTCCAGTTTTCTTAGCAATGTTTGTCATATAATGAGTTCTTATCTCCGAAGCTGGAGTTTAGAGGTTTATTAGATATTAGACTATTATAGGCCTTGATTATTGTGTCTTGTACATCTAATCTGTTCCACTGATTCACCACTATATTTCTTAGCCAGTACCAAATGGTTTTGATGACCACTTTTTAATATGGTTTTAGGTCCCAAACTGCTAAGATACCTTCCTTTGTATTTTTTTTTTCATTAATTTCCTTGATATTCTTGACCCTTTGTTCTTCCAGATGAATTTTGTTTTTATTTTTTCTAGTTCTATAAAATAATGTTTGGCAGTTTGATTGTCATGACACTGAATAAGTAGACCAATTTAGGTAAGATTGTCATTTTTGTTATATTAGCTTTGCCTACCCATGAGCAATTTTTCCAACTTTTTTAGGTCTGACTTTATTTGTTTGAGAAATATTTTCTAATTGTGTTCATATAGTTTCCAGGTTTGTCTGGGCAGGTAGGCACCCAAATATTTTATTTTACCTTCAATTAGTTTAAATAGATTTTCTCTTTCTATCTCTTGCTGTTGAGCTTTATTGGTAATATATAGGAATACTGGTGATTTGTATGGGGTTTTTTATATCTTTCAATTTCACTAAAACTGCAAATTGTTTTGCATGGGTTTTGCAGTGATTTTCTAGGATTCTCAAAGTACATCATCATATGATCTGCAAAGAGTGATAGTTTTATTTCCTTATTACCTATTCCAATTCCTTTAATTTCTTTTGCTTTTCTTATTGCTAAAGCCAGCATTTCTAATGCAATGTTGAATAATAGTGGTGATAATAGGCATCCTTGTTTCACCCCTGATCTTATTGGGAATGTGTTCAGCTTCTCTCAATTACAAATAATGCTTGCTGTAGGTTTTAGATAGATACTGCTTATTATTTTAAGGAAAGTTCCCTTTATTCCTCTGTCCTCCAGTGGTTTTAATAGGAATCATGCTGTATTTTGTCACAAGCTTTTTTTTTTTCATTTATCGAGATTATCCTATGTTTTCTATTGATTTTGTTATTGATGTGGTTGACTATTGAACTAGGTTTCCTGATAAAAATTAGCACAGCATTACTACTATAAATTCCAATTGATCATAGTGTATTATCCAGCTGATAAGTTGCTGTATTCTCTTTGCTAATATTTTACTTTAAAAAATTGCATCATCGTTAGGGAGATAGGTCCATATTTTTTTTTCTCTGTTTTGGCTCTTTTTTGGTTTAGGGATCAGTACCATATTTGTGTCATAGAAGGAATTTGGCAAGACTCCTTCTTTTCCCAAATAGTTTACATAGTATTAGAATTATTTTTTTTTAAATGTTTGTTAGAATTCATTTGTAAATTCCTCAGGCTCTAGGGACTTTTTCTTTGGGAGTTCATTAATGCCTTGTTCAACTTATTTTTTTTTCTAAAATGGGACTATTGAGGCAAAAAAAAATTAGAACACAGGGTTTTGTAAGGGTGAATGTCAAAAATTATCTATGAATATATTTTGAAAATAAAAAGCTTTAATTAAAAAAATAGAATGAGACTATTTAACTAGTTAATTTCTTATTCTGTTAATCTGGGTAATTTATATTTTTGTAAATATCCATCCATTGCTTTTTTTCTGAAATGGGACTACTGAGGCAAAAAATTAGAACACAGGATTTTGTAGGAGTGAATGTCAAAAATTATCCATGTATATATTTTGAAAATAAAAAGCTTTAATTAAAAAATTAAATAAGATAATTTAAGTAATTTATTTTCTGTTCTGTTAATCTGGGTAATTCATGTTTTTGTAAATATTTAACCATTTCAGTTAGATTGTTAGATTTCCTGCTGTATAATTGGGTAAAAGAGCTTTTAATTATTGCTTTAATTTCTTTTTCATTGGTGGTAAGTTCACCTAAAGGGTGATATCATAAATAAACTAGGAGAACATGGGGAAAAGTACTTGTCAGATCAGTGAATAACAAAAGTCTCTGGCCAAATAGGAAATTGAGCTAATCCTATAAAGTAAAATAGTTTTTATTCCCCCCCCCAAAAAAAAAGAATATTTTGCACAAACAAAAACAAGCTGATCTAAATTAGAAGAACAGAAAACTAAAAGAAAAATATTTCAGGAAATTTTTCTGATAAAGGCTTCATTTCTCAAATACAAAGGGAAATTAGCCAGATTTATTAAAAAAAAAAAAAGAACTTGTTCTCTAGTTAAACAGGCAGTTTTCAGAACAAATCAAAACTATCAATAGTCTCATAAAAATACTTTAAATTACCATTGATTAGAAAAATACAAATTGAAACTATTTTGATATACCACCTCACACCTATCAGATTGACTACATGATAGAAAAGCAAAAATAAGAAATGAGAGAGTGATAGAGAAAGAGAGTGACACAGAGATAGGAGAGAGAGAGAGAGAGAGAGAGAGAGAGAGAGAGAGAGAGAGAGAGATTGTTGGTGGAGTTTTGAAGTAGTCCAACTATTCTAGAGAACAATTTGAACCTGAATTCAAAGTGCTATTAAACTGGGTATATCCTTTTATTTAGATATACTATGTTACTGAGTATGTATTCAAATCAAAGAAAAGGGAAAATTTTCTATTCATACAAAAATATTTATAGCTGTTCTTTTTATGGTGATGAAAGTGGAAATTGAAGGGATGCCTATTAATTGGGGAATGGCTGAATAAGTTGTGGTATATTATTGGGTTAGAGTATTATTGTGGTATAAGAAATGATATGCAAGATGATTTCAGAAATATCTGAGAAGAATTGCATGAACTGATGCAAAGCAAAGTGAGCAGAACTAGGAGAACACTATGAACACTAACAGCAATATTGCATCATCAATGAAAGATTTATTTATTCTTTTCAAGATAATGATTCAAGACAATTTCAAAGGAGTCATAATTAAAAATGCTATCCACTCCAGAAAAAAAAAAGTTAATGAACTCTTAATGCTGATTGAAATATATAAAATGCTCTCAAAATCTTTATTTTTATTGTTTTTTTTTTACAATGTGACTAATAAAAAAACATGTTTTTTCATCAACTCATATATATTATTGTATGTTTATTATATGGATTGCTTGTTTTCTTGAGGAAAGGAAAAGGATGTCAGGAAGGAGTGAATGTGGAACTATTTTTTAAAAAGATTGTCATTTTTTACACCTAATTAGCAAATGTTTAATAAAAATAGTTTAGAAATAAGAAATATAATGTTTAAAATCTAAGTTAATCTGATTTGGATGAGCATGTTATATTGGCATGGGGGAAATGGACGCTGACAGAAAAGGAAGATGAGAAAGACTGAAATAGGATAGTAATAGTGGAAACAGAAGGGAACAAATACAAATGAAGGAACAACAAGAATGCATATCCTTATTTGTTATTCTTGGGAGAATAATTAGAGATGACTTAAATCTGATAGGATTGACAACATAATGAAGTTAGAAAAATGATCAGTCTTGTAGAGGAAATCAGTTTAGTTTTAGACATACAGTTTGAAGAGATAGCTGGACATGTGGTTAGAAATGTCTATTAGTTGAATCCATGCATTAGAAAAGTGGACAAAGTTTATGATAAAAGGTAAAGAGTTTGTCATCTTTATTAAGATGACAAATGAAATTGAATGGTGAACATAAATGAGATCTTTAATAAAATGTATGAAGGCAAAGACTGAACCCTGGGAAATACAACAAATACTTTAAGAAGCACTTAACAAAGTTCAATATGTTGCAGGCTGTTGCAAGGAAGAAGATATGGTCTCTGTCTTCACAGCATTTATAAACTCATTGGAGAAACACATGTATGCAAATACTTGCAATACAAATTATGGTGTACAACAAGTGACACCATTTGTAAGGACAGATTTTTCTTACTGGAAGTAAGATAAAATAACCTGAAGAACATTTCATTTTAGCAGAACTTTGAAGAGTGGTTAGAAATTACATAAGTGGAACAAGGATATGGCAATGTATTGAAAGAATGGGAATGCCAGGAGAAGATATGAGAAATAAAGAACTTGAAAAGTATAATTTAGTCCATAGGAAGAAGAGACTTTCAAAAACATGAGTGTGATCAACAAAGTTGAATGCTTCAAGGAAAAAAAAAAGAATAACAAGAACCAAGTAAAAATCATTGTACTCTGCAATTAGGAAGTTATTGGTGACCTTCTAACGTGCAGTGGTGAAGTAATGGGGATGGAAGCCAGATTCCAGAGGTTTAAGCAGTAAGTGAATTAGGGGAAAAAAAACATTAGATTTGAAGTTAGGATATGGTCTTGAATTTATAGTTTGCTACTAATTGTCTATTTAATCCTCAGCAATCTTCATGGGTTTTGGTTTCTGCAGGTATAAAATAAAGGAATTAGTTTTAAATAATTACTAAGATTCTTCATGATTAAAGTTTTATGATATAATCTTCCTATACACTCTAAGAGAGATATAACTAAAGTCTACTAAGAAATATTTCATCACAATAGAGTTAAAACTAAAGTTTCCTTTTACCTATGTACATTTATCTCACTATCTGTCTGTCTATCTATCTATTTATTGGTATGAAACTCCAAATTAGGAAACTCTCTTTAGCAATTGATATAAGTAATTGCCTTAAATTTACAACTTAGCAAATTTCCTGAAATACTGAAAAGTGATTTACCAAAGGTCACACACCTAGTATAGATCACAGGCCAGACACAAACAAAATTTTGATCCTGAGACCAGGTTTCTAATTACTATATCATAGTTCACCTTGATTCTTTTACAAAACTCAGATTTTAGGTTTGATTCTAATTATAAGGCAGGTAGAGAACACAATTGATTGGAATCAATAGCCTGCATGAATTCAAATCTGGTTTGAGACATTTATTAGCTCTGTGAACCTGGGTAAGTCATTTAAACTTGTTTGCCTCAGTTCTTTGTTTATAAAATGAATTTGAGAAAGAAATAACATAACATTTCAGCATCTTTGCCAAGAAAATCCCTAAATAGGGTAATGGAAAGTCAGAAACAACTGAACAATAATAAACATTTCTAATTATATTTGGGTCAAGAATTTTGGTGACTGCTATTGATATTAAAGTGTTGTAATTACAAAGAAAAATATTTACAAATTATGTTTCTTTTGCTACGATTTAAAATCAATTGCATTAATTTAATAAATTTTAGTCTATCAATATAAAATTTTGAGTGTCGACTATGTACCAGTAATTGGGTTAGGATTTACTATGCAAAGTTTAAAATGAAACAATTCTTAATCTCCTACGTTATATCTGTGAAAACAACAGGTATATAAGTACATCTAAAAGAAATGCAGATAATTCATCAGAGTTCATTTGTGTAGAAGATACTAGCAAATATGGAGAGGAAGAGAGAGGCTTCATTTCTTAAGTAAAATTTAAATGCTCATTCTGACTCCTTTTCTGTTTGTGTTTGTCTCTTAATCTCTGTCTTTGCCTCTGTCTCTCTCTTGCCCTCTATATCTCTGGAAGTGGAGAGGTTCTGTGTGTGAACGTGTATGTTTTGTGTTTATATTTTATTGTGGGCCATCTCTAGTTACAATGACAGTGTGCATTTATAGAATGGCATTATAATTTCAGGATAATGATAAACAATTATAGCTCAAGTCTTCAGTGGCCATCATGTGAAAAACTTTATATTTCATTACCAATTCCCTCATTTATCCACTTCAGGAGTCATGGAAATTAGAAATGGAAAAGAAGGCAATAGGTCATGTTATCCTGCCCCAGTCCATGCAGGGTTATTCCCTACAGTATATTTTCTACTACTTCATAGTCTTTAGTCTTAAATGAGTCCAGAGATAGAACTTTTTCCATTTCTTGAAAGAGAGTACATCCTGAACATTGCTAAAAACTTTCCTTTGCTCAGTTTCCTAATTAAATTCCTTGATTCAATTCATATTAACTATTCTTCATAGCCTTATCACATTGCTCCTTATTTATTCTCTTAGGATACCATGCATATTAAAAAAAAACTTATTCAATTTCTTTTAATCAATACTTCTACATTTGCCAGGATATTTATTTTATATTTCACTGTTGCTTTGTCCAGAACTTTTCCAAACCAAGAATTCAGCTATTGTAAATGTGATTCTTCTTTAGAAATTAAAAAAAAAATGGATGAGTATATATACATGTATTCAAGAGCTAAAGAATAATGGAAAATAATGCATAACTAGAAAACAGTTTGTGCCAAAGCCACCCACTGTTAATTGGATTAGCTAATGAATAACACCACTAAGAGCATGCCAGTATTTCTGAATGCTCAGTTTATGTCTCATAGAAATTCCAAATTTGCTACCTCAGTTGACTTTTTGAATAGCTGACATAATTTCAATATTTTATTCAAGAAAAAAGTATTTTCCATGTTCTGCTCTGCTACTAGTTCACTATGTGTCTAAGCTCCAAGGTCCACAAAGATGAAGCCTACATTAGACACATTTAGAGACCCAAGGCAGCCCTAAGTTACTCGCACATAATAAACTAAGCTTGACCTATCATCTCAATAGAATCCTATTCATCTTTATTAACAACTTAATAATGGCTAAGAAACATATTCTTCTAACACAGCTAATTGGAAAAGTATCTTCTCTATCATGATGTTTATGTCAAAGAAGAACACTGTAATAAGGATGAGTGTCTGGGGATAACTTATCACTATTAACAAGGGCATAATAAGCATTTGCTATATGCCAGTTACTATGCTAAGCTCTGAGGATAAAACAGGACAAAAACAAGTTTATATATTAGTGAGAAAAGAAGATATGTACTCTTCTCACCTTTCTAAACTATTTTTGCTAAAAGTTTCACAGTTGGGTTAACTATTGTAAAGAAGCAAAAGGGATGAATTGTAAGTTGCTTTGGACCACAAAGTACATGCTGGTTATGACTCTATTCATGAGCAGTTGCCATCAATAATAAAATGTGACCCTAGGCCTAAAGAAATACAATACAGAAAGCCAATATGTGTAGAGAAATACAGAGGGGCAGGATTTTTGGTTGTATTTGATTTCTATTCATTTGAAAAAGCTGCTGAAATCTAGTATTAGGCTTGCCTGGATTTCTTGGCTGCCTTATAATTTTATGGACTTATCTTGAACTTATGATACAAGAAAACCTTCAAATCTTTTCTAGAAATCCACAACTCCTCTGTTTTTACTTTTGAAGATTTTTTTAAAAAGCAAAATGTAACTCCTCTTATTAGACTTAGTTAAATATCACTTCACATTTTGTTTCAATTTCTGATCTTTGAGTATTATTAAGTATATTAGCTATCCCTCCCACATTTTTGCCATCTGAAAGTTTGATCATTGTAATTATAGCATGTATGTCTTTATCTTAGGCAAGAATTCTTAACCTGGGGTTGGGAAACATTTTTTAATAATAGCTTTTTATTTTCAAAATATATGAAAAGATAGTTTTTTTTCAAAGATAGTTTTCAACATTCACCATTGAAAAACCTTGTGTTCCAAATTTTTTTCCCTTTCTTCCTCCCACCCTTCCCCTAGATAGCAAGTAATTCAATATATATTAAACATGTGCAATTTCTCTATACATATTTCCACATTGAATAAGCTGCAAAATAAAAATCATATCAAAAAGGGAAAAATGAGAAAGAAAAAAAAGCAAGCAAACAACAACAAAAAAGATGAAAATACTGTGTTTCAATACAATTCACATTCAGTCCCCATAGTCCTGGTTCTGAATGCAGATGGTTTTGTCTCCATCCATAAATTTGTTGGAATTGGTCTGAATGACCTTTTTGTTGAAAAGAATTAATCACCAAGTAATCTTGTTATTCAGTGTACAATATTCTCTTGGTTCTACTCACTAAACTTAGTAATTGTTCATGTAAGTCTCTCCAGGTCTTTCTAAAATCATCCTGATGATTGCTTTTTATAGAACAATAATATTCCATAACATATGTGTATGTATATATATATGTATGCATACACAGATACATACATATATACATGTATATAGATATATACATTTATCTATTTATTTATTTATCTTATTCAGGCATTCCCCAACTGATGGGTATCTACTCAGTTTCCAATTCTTTGCCTATATGAAAACAACTGCTACAATTTTTTTTTCTTTTTTTCCCTTTTTTCCTTTTTTATAATCTCTTTGGGATGCAGAACCAGTAGGGACACTACTGGATCAAAGAATGTGTGCTGTTTGATAGCCCTTTGACACCATAGCTCTAAATTGCTTTTCAGAATGCTTGGATTAGTTCACAACTCCATCAACAATCTATTACTGATTAGGCATAAAGAATGAGACTATAAATAAATTGGAAAAGCATACGATAGTTTACCTCTCAGACCTGTGGAAGAGGGAGGAATTTATGACCAAAGAAGAACTAGAGATCACTATTGACCACAAAATAGAAAATTTTGATTATATCATGATGCAATAAAAGTTTCATGTAATAAATAAATTCTTTCTATGATTTGCTGTTTTACCTATTCATTCTTCAGAAGTAAATAATTTAGTTTCCAATTAAATTTTAGTGTATTCCCCCCATCCCTTTATTACATGAAACTTTTATTGAATCATGATCTGAAAAAGATGCATTTACTACTTCTGTCTTTCTGCATTTGATTTTGAAATTTTTATGCCCAATACATGGTCAATTTTTTGTGTAGTTTTCAAATGCTATTCAGAAACATATTCCTTTTTTCCTCCAAATTTTCTCCAAATTTCTATAATTTCTAGCATTTTAAAAATTTTATTTACCTCCTTAATTTCTTTCACTTTATATATTTAATAGTTCAGTTTATATAGTTCTAATATATAGTACTAATAATACTTCTAATATTCTAATAGAGCCTGAAGTCTCCCCAGTAGTATAGTTTTTTTTTTTTTTAATTTCTTCTTGCAATTCTCTTAATTCCTCTAGGAATTTGGATGTTTTTCCACTTAGTGCATATATGTTTAGGACTATTATTGCTTCATTTTCTATGGTACCTTTTAGCAAGATGTAGTTTCCTTCTTTAAGTCTTTTAATTAGTTTTTTTTTTTTTCTTTTGCTTAATTTGAGGTCAGGATCACTACCTGTGCTTTTTTTTTTTTTTTACTTCAGCTGAAGCATAATAGATTCTGCTTCATACTTTTACTTTTAATCTCTATGTATCTCTCTGCTTCAAATGCGTTTCTTGTAAACTATATATTGTAGAATTCTGGCTTTTAATCCCCAACTGCTATTCCCTTCCATTTTATGGGCAAATTCATCTCATTTACATTCACATTTAAAATTACTAACTCTGTATTTCCCACTGTCCTATATTCCCCAAGTTATACTTTTTTTCTCTCCTTTTCTCCATTCCCTCCTAACTAATATTTTTCTTCTCACCACTATGTTTCTCAATCTGCTCTCCTTTTTTCAGCCTCTCCCCCTCTCTTATATTTTCCCCTTTTCACTTCTCTTCTCCCTTCTATTAGCTTCCCCCTTTTATTTCCCCTTTCACTTTTGACTTCCCTATAAGGTGAGACAGGTTTCTATTTTAAACTAAATAGTGTAACATTCCCTGATATTTGAGCCAAAATCTGGGGAGACTGAGGTTCAGATAATGCTCCCTCTCTCTCTTCTTTCTCTCAACTATAATAGGTCTTTTTATGCTTCTTCATATGATATAATTTATCTCATTTTACCTTTCCTTTTGTCTTCTTCGAGTTAAATTATACCTACACTCTCTAATAAATCTCTAATAAAGACACATTTCCCCAGAGTTACACATACCATCTTCCCATGTAGGAATGTAAATATTTTAACCTTTAAAAAACATTTTTTTGCTTCCCTTTATGCTTTTCTTGAGTTCTATATTTGAAGATCAAATTTTCTGTATATCTCTTGTCTTTTCATTGAAAATAATTAAAAATCCCCTATTTATTGAATATACATCTTTTTTCCCTGAAACATGATTCTTAGTTTTGCTGGGTAGTCAATTCTTGACAATAGTCCAAGCTCCTCTACCCTCTGGAATATCATATTCCGGCTCCTTCAATTCTTTAAAGTGGAAGCTGCTAGATCCTGGGTAATCCTGATTCTAATTCCTCATTAATTGAATTTTTTTCTGGTTGCTTGAAATATTTTCTAGCATTGATTTGATAATTCTGGAATTTAGCTACATTATTCCTTGGAGTTTCATTTTGGGGTCTTTTTCAGGGGTGATCAATGGATTGTTTCAATGGCTATTTAACTTTCTGATTCTACAATATTAGGGCAGTTTTCTTTGATGATTTTTTGAGAGATTTTTGTCTGAACTCTTTTTTTCAACATGGTTTTCAGGTAGTCCAATAATGCTTAGATTGTCTCTCCTGGATCTACTTTCCAGATGAGCACATTTTTTCTATTATTTTGTTTTGTTTTGTTTTGTTTAATTGATTCTTGAAGTCTTTTTGAGTCATTCACTTCCATTTGTTCAATGCTAATTTTTAGTAAATTATTTTCCTTAGCTTTTTTAACCTCCTTTTGTATTTTACCAAATGAACTTTTAAATGAACTCTTTTGTTCATTAGATTTTTTTTCTATTTCACCAATTTTATTTTTCAAGGAGTTGTTTTCTTTTTCCATTTTGTCAAATCCTTTTTTTAAGAATTGCTTTTCTTCAATTTCTGCATTTTATTTTCCAAATTCTCCTTCAAAGCCCTCATTTCCTTCCTCCACTTTTCTTCTAAATCTCTTTTAAGATTCCTTTTATGTTTTTTTTTTTTCCAAAAGAGCCTTTTAATTTGGAAAGCAACTTATATCACCCTTTGAGGTTTCATCTGGAGGCATTTTGACTTTAATGTCCTCAGGGTTTGAATCTGTTCCTTCCTGTCTTCAAAATAGCAATCTTATGTTCAGAGCTCTTTTTGCTTTTTTGCTCATTTTTAAAGATTGAGGTCTGCTTCTAGGAAAGGGAAAATTGTCCTAAGCCTCTTATATAGGGATATTTGGGTTTTATGATGTCCTGAAGCTAGTGGTGCTATTTGCTTTCTTTCTCTGCTGAATAGGCATGGCCAAGTTCCATTTGTTACATTGGGTTCAAGGCCTTACCATTTGTTTTCTATAATTGTGCTGAAGGTCTCATAGCTTTTCTGGTAATCCACTGGCTTCCAAACTAGGATGGAGTATCTACGCTGCTGTATTTTGACTAAGAGCCTCTCACTAGATTTCACATACACACACACACTCACACACATGCACACACACGCACACAGAAAGAGAGAGAAAAAAGAATTGAACATAGCATGTGTTGATTTAAATTCAAACTCTACTTATTTTTCTGGCTGCAGATGGCATTTTCTGTCCAAAGTCAATTAGGATTGCTTTGAATCACTGAAACACTGAGAAGAACCAAGTCATTCATACTTGATCATCACACATTCTTGCTGTTATTGTGTGCAATGTATTCCTGATTCTACTTGTTTCGCTCAGCATCAGTTTATGTAAATCTTTTTAGGTCTTTCTAAAATCAACTTATTCATATCTAATTTATACTTTAATATATTTAACATCTACTGGTCATCCTGCCATCTAGGGGAGGGGGTAGGGAGAAGAAGGGGAAAAATTGGAACAAAAGGTTTGGCAATTATCAATGCTGTAAAATTACCCATACATATAACTTGTAAATAAAAAGCTATTAAAAAAATAAAATCAGCTTATTCATCATTTTTATAGGACAAAAATATTCCATTACCTTCATATATTCTTATACATATATACTCTTATACACTATATACACAACTTGTTCATCTATTCCACAATTGTTGGCATGTACCTTATTTTCAAATTCTTTGATACCACAACATGGGCTGCTGTGAACATTTTTGCACATGTGAGTCCTATTCTGTCTTTTATGATTTACTTGGGATACAGAACCAGTAATGACACTGCTGGGTCAAAGAGTATGCATAGTTCCAGATTGTTCTCCAGAATGACTGGATCATTTCACAACTGCACCAACAATGCAATCCATTTCCCCACATTTCCTCCAACATTTATCATTAACTTTTACTGTCTTCTTAACCAATCTGAGAGGTGCAAAGTAGTATCTCAGAGTGGTTTTAATTTGCTTTTCTCTAAACAATTGTGATTTAGAGCATTTTTTTCATGTGATTATAGAAGGTTTTAATTTCATCATCTGAAAATTATCTGTTTATATCCTTTGACCACTTACCAATTGGGGAATGACTTGTATTCTTATAAATTTGACCCAGTTCTTTATATATTTTTAGAAATGAGATCTTTATCAGAAATACTGCCTTTAAATATTTTTTCCCAGCTTTGTACTTCCCTTTTAATCCTGTTTCTGTTGATTTTATTTGTGAAGAAACTGTTAAGTTTAATGTAATCAAAATTGTCCATTTTACCATTCATATTGTTCTCCAGTTCTTCTTTGGCTATAAATTCCTCTTTTCTCCAAAGATCTGATAGGAAAATTATTCCTTTTTCTCCCAATTTATTTATAGTATACTCAATTTTTATTGGGTATCCAATACCCAAATTTATATGCAAATCATGTATCCATTCTGACCTCGTTTTGGTATGGGGCATGAGATGTAAGTCTATACTGAGTTTCTGACATATTATTTTCCAGTGTTCCCAGCAATTTTTGTCATACAGTGAGTTCTGATTTCAGAAATTGGAATTTGGGGGCCTTATCAAATACTAGATTGCCTTGATTTTTATGTCTTGTGTATATAATCTATTTCATTGATCCACCACTCTCTTTCTTAGCCATTCCCAAATGGTTTTGATGACTGATGATTTATAACACAGTTTTAGGTTTGGTATTGCTAAGCCATCATACTTTGTATTTTTTTTTTCATTAGTTCTCTTGATATTCTTGACCTTTTGTTCTTCCAGTTGAATTTTGTTATTAATTTTTCTAATTTTATAAAATAATGTTTTGACAACTTGATTGGTATAGTACTGAACAAGCAGACCAATTTAGGCAGAATTGACATTTTTATTATATTAGCTTGGCCTATACATGAGCAATTGATGTTTTTCCAATTTTTTAGTTCTGCCTTTATTTGTGTGAGAACCATTTTGTAATTATGTTCCTATAGTTCTTGGGTTTGTCTTGGTAGATAGACCTCCAAATATTTTATTTTGTCTGCAGTAATTTTAATATGAACATTTCATTCTATCTCTTGCTGATGGGCTTTGTCAGTAATATATAGAAATGCTGATGATTTGTATGGGTTTATTTTATATCCTGAAATTTTGCTAAAGCTGTGATTTTGGGATCAGTAGATTTTTGGATGATTGTATGTCATCATATCATCTATAAAGAGTGATATCTTTATTTCCTCATTGCCTATTCTAATTTAATTTCTTTTTCTTTTCTTATTGCCAAAGCCAGCATTTCTAGTACAATGCTGAATAATAGTGGTAAAAAATGGGTATCCCTGTTTCCTCCTTGATCTTATTGGGAATGCATCCAGTTTCTCTCAATTACAAATAATGCTTGCTGTAGGTTTTAAATAGATACCGCTTATTATTTCAAGGAAAGCTCTCTTTATTCCTATGCTCTGTAGTGTTTTTAATAGGAATGGGTGCTGTATTTTGTAAAAAACTTTTTCTGCATCTTTTGAGATTATCATATAATTTCTCTTGATTTTGTTATTGGTATGGTCAAAATGGTAATTCTAAGAAAATGCAGGAAGAGCTAAGGTAAAGTCTTAAGTCTGCCATGTTGCCTCCACCCAAGGAAACATTTTTAATAAAAAAAATTACTATATTTTAATATCACTGATTTCTTCTGCATTCCTTTGTATTTTATGTTTGTGTTTAAAAACATATTCTGAGAAAATGCCTATAGTCATCTACAAGCAATGCCTTTTTCTCCTTTCTTCTCACTCTTTTAACTCTCTGTAGTCTGGTGTCTTTAAGTTTCATTTAAAACAGTGGTCTCCAAAGTTAACAGTAATCTCTTAGCCCTCATTTTTCTTAATTTCTTTTAAAACTTTAATACTACCAAGGGCCTTTTTTCTCATTAATATGTCTTGTTGTTTATATTTTCTTGACATTGCTGTCTCCTGAATCTCCTCCTACTTTTCTGACCACTCTTTTTTGTAATGGGCTGAGGCTTGAGTTGATGCACTGGCTCTGGCCATAACCCATGATGCATAACCCACCGGAAGGGCAATGTCCAGTGCGAGCAGCTCCACTATCTTTAGATAATCGCGAGGTGATGTGGAGAGACCCAGAAAATGGTGAATGGAAGGGACCAGATAGGCTAACTGCTTGGGGGAGAGGGTTTGCTTGTATCTCTACAGGTGGAGAAGGAATCAGATGGGTGCCAACAAGCCATATTCGCCTTGTCCATCACAGAGAGATGGAGCAGACCCTTGAAACGAAGGAGAAGACCCAAGAAACATCGGGCGGTTCTGTTGCTGATTGTGCTCACCATTGAAAGAGTGTGGCAGTTATGGCGTTTGACTCATGGACATAGAAAATTGTTGGACTTCAAAACCCTCAGAAATCATTGGATTCTCTGAGACATTAGATTGTTGTAGGACTTTAAATCCCTCAGGAATCATTGGATTCTTTGAGACATAAGACTTGAAAGCCCTCAGGAATCATTGGATTTTCTGAGAAATGATAAGACTGTTACAGGACTTCAAAATCTGCTGGAATCATTGGATTCCCTAAGACATAAAAAGACTTTTGCTGGACTTCAAAAACTTGAGGGGAATCATTGGATTTCCTGATATGTGAAGCAATGGACAATAGATTGGTTTTGGACTATCTCTTGGCTGCTGAAGAGGTGTATGTGTGACTGCTGTTTACATACTCTCCTTCTAGGACTTCTGGCAATCTTTTACATCATAATGTTGATTTATATTGTTTGTTATATTGTTACTTGGGTATATAATTCATGTTTGTTACACCACATCAAGCCTGCACTGACTGTGGGGAGAGTCATCACTAATAGCCTCTGCGTTGTTGCTATGTGCTATGTGCTATGTGTTCCCATGCTGATGGGTTTGTGCATAATAAGACCCTTGAACCCAGAAACCTGCTAGCAACCCCCACTTCCCTTTGGTGCTTTTCATCTCCCTTCCTGAGATGTCAGGGAGGGCGTGATTATCTCCTTTTTAGTGCTTTCACCTCCCTTCCTGAGAAGTCAGGGGGGTCATGATCACCTCCTTTTTGGTGCTTTCACCTCCTTTCCTGAGAAGTCAGGGAGGGTGTGATCACCTCGCCTTGGGAGCTTTGACCTCCCTGAGGAGTCAGGGATGGCATGATCACCTGTGTTCTAAAACAAAAGAAAGCGGGAGATGTAATGGGCTGAGGCTTGAGTTGATGCACTGAGGTCCCAAGCACATGAGGCTAAATAGTAATTGGACCATACTCTCTTAATATATAAGCTTGGAGAAAGAATGGCCCCCGCCCACTCTTTGTGCAAGTCCTGATGTGTTGTATAGGAAATGATGATTTTGGTGGGTGGAGGCAGGGGAGTGGAAAAGGAAGGGGAAGGAGAGACTTTTGGGATTGCTATTGCGACGGTTGGCTCAGCTCAGATCGCTCTCTGTTAGCTGACTTTCTGTCGCAGCTGCCCATATTGCTATCGCAATCTTTATTCACCTCTTCACCTTAATAAATATTGAAGATTTCCCCCTTAACCTGAATTCCTGACTCCGGCTGATTTTAAATACGCGGTCATTACATTTGGCGTCCAACGTGGGGCAGCCCCGGCTCTCTCGGTCCAAGCGCAAGTCGCTCAGGATGATTGTTCTGGTCTTGGTCGTCTTTTCTCTGTGCTTCTTCCCTTTCCACATCACCCATAAGCTCTACTACGCCTTCCGATCTCTGGACACGAACTGTTATTCCCTTAATGCCATCAACTCAAGCCTCAGCCCATTACACTTTTTTTTGTGTGTGTGTGATCTTTCATCTGTTTCACATCCAACCTTTTGTGTATAACAAGAATCTTTCCCTGTACTTCTTCTCTGACTTTTATTTACTATTTCCCTTGGAAATCCTGTCATGCCCTATGGATTCAATTACCATTTCTTTGCAGATGATTTTATCTCCTTATCTGCAGTTTCACATTTTCAACATTTGTATTGGACATCCCAAACTAGACATTCCATTGATTGTTTAAACTCAATTATCTCCAAAACTGAACCCATTATCTTTCTACTAAAATCCCCCCCTCTTGCTAATTTCCCTATTACTTTTGAGTATTCCCTGCTATTCAAACTCACATCCACAATTTCATTGTGAACTCATCACTTTTCCTTTCCTCCTCTATGTAATCTGTCACCATATCCTAGTTATTCTATTTTTTAACATCTTTCATATATGTCACCTTTAAAAAAAACACCCTGACCCTACTTTCATCCTGGTATCTTTATATGCCCAGTCTACTGCAAGATCCTGTTGGTTTGTCTCCCTATCTCAGATCTCTACATTATAGTTTATCCTCCAAATGAATACCAACCCCTGATTTGACCATATTATCCCCTATTCAATAAACTCCAGTGGATCCTTATTAGAAGAAAAAAAAAACATCTTTTTTGTTCTTTAAAGACCCTTCATTACTTGACCCCTTCTTAGCTTTCTAATCTTATATCTTATTCTTTTTCAGGTAATCTAATGACATAGATATTATTTCTGTTCTTCCCCCCCATAAAAAACAATTTACATATGAAATTTTATTCACTGTATCTCAGGTCTGGAATTCTCTCCTCTTTTCTCTTGACTTTAGACTTCCCTAGCTTCCTTCAATTCTCAATTAAAATCTCACCTTCCATGAGAAGTCTTTTCTGATGCTGCTTTAATAATAGTGCCTTTCTTCTATAATTATAGACAATTTATTTCAATTTAATAATGTTTGTGCAGAGTTGTTTGCATGTAATCTCCTTTACTATATAGTATTATGAGCTTCTGAGAAGATTTTCACAGTGTTTGGAAGTAGGTACTTATGCTTCTAGATTTAACTTGACCAAAAAGATTAAGAATCCTTAATATAAGGCAGTAATAAAATTGCTAAATAATACATTCATTAGTAATTTTTCTAAAAACTTCCCTCCAAATTGTCATAAAAAATTCAATGATTAGTCTTTAAGTTACAACTATTCAGCTACTCATTAATTTACCTAATTGTAGTGAAGTTCAGCCTAAACACCCCATTTCCCCCCACAAGACTAACATGATAAATTATGACAAATACTTTGGTAGAATACAAATTCCTCATATTGCCAACTTTTCTTTGAATTTTTCTGTTCAGAGTCAATATTGGTTATAGTCCAAGGCCTGGCCCAATGCCTCCATTCCTTAGAAGACAAGCCCTGACTTTGGGCTAAAGAATGAGGGGGGCATTCCCTTCAGCAGATTCTTTCACAAGTTGCCTGTTCAAATTCTTTCACCTCATCTATTCTTTTATTTTTTTGTCTTATTTATTTAAAAATTATTTTTGTGTCAGGGATCAAAACAAACATTTTTGTAACAGTACAATTTTCTTTTTTCTTTTCTTTTCTTTTTCTTTTTCTTTTTTTTTTTTTTTTAAAGATTGCCTGGAACTGAAATCTACCCCATACACCTTGCTATTTTTTCTAACTACACAACAACATTATTATGTAAATTTCTTTTTTTTTTCATTTTTCCCTTCCTTCCCCTCCACTAAACACAACATATATTATATATATATAATATAATATATGTATATGTATATGTGTGTGTATATATATGTATATGTATGTGCATATATGTATGTGCATATATAATTAATTCTATATATACTTCTATTTATTACTTTCTTCTCTAGATATAGTGTCTCCTTTGTTTTTAATCTATGGAAGGATGATGGGAGAAGATAAGGTAATAGGGAAAGGGTTAAAAGAGAGGTTGAGAAAGAAAATAATAGATAAAAATAAGATGAAGGGAAATTCACAAGTAGTAATTGTAAATTTGAATGTGAATGGAATGTTTATAGCAGGTCTGTTTGATGGCAAAGAACTGAAATTATAGCAATCCTCATCAATTGGGGAATAGTTGAACAATTTGTGATGTACAGTAGTGATGGAATAACATTGTGCTGTAATCTTAGAATGGCAAGGAGAATCTTGTACAAAATGATGAAGAATAAAGTGAATAGAACCCAAGAGCAACATTGTTTCAAGATCTACTTTGAAATCACATTCTTTTAAACTTTTGTTAAGTGTTTATATATTTTGGAAGTGAAGCCCTTATTTGTTAAACAACCTTTAAGTAAGCATCTACATGTTATTAAGTTTGGGAAATGTAAAGAAAGGCAAAAAAACCCTCTGATCTCAAGGAATTAATACTTTAAAGAAGATAATATATGAACAGCTCTATACATGTGTATATATGTATGCATGTATGTATGTATGTATGCATGCATGGACAAATTGGAGATAACCTAGGGAACAAAATTATCATTAGGAGGGATTAAGGAAGGCATTTTACAAAAGTCGAGATTTTAGGTGAGTTGCATATGCTATTTGTTTTTGTGTCAACTTTTCCTTGCTGCTCCCAATTGAAAGTTATTGGAAATTATATCCCCTACCACCCAGATACATGAGAAATATCAAAGAGCAAATCCTAAGGAGTTGAGAGTGCTAGAATAGGGATAAATTCCTAGCTGATCCAGGGCTGGGTTCCAGTGGCTGAGACTGGGGGCTGATCTTGGGTACTACACTGGCATGGCCAGCACCAGAACCACATGTTGGATTCCCACCTTGATGTCATAGACTTTTTTTCTGTTGAACTTTGAGGAAGTCTTTGGCTGAAAAATGTTTTACTGGTCTTTTGGGGTATTCTGAAGTTCTAAAATTTGTTTAGAGTCATTACATAAAGGTATTTGATGTGGTTTGAGGCGGCTGTTGGTAGAGTTCCTATCTTTAATCCTCCATCTTGGCTACCCCAAGTGTACACATTTATGGAACATGTATGGGGCATATGCATAAATACCTCTTCTGATCTAAGCAAAGTGGTCACTCATACTTGAAATGTTTTCCAAAGGGAAAAATTTTGAGTGAGGATTACAAGATACAAATGAGTTCCCTAAGGAAAAAACAAAACAAAACAAAACAAAATCCTAGCATCATATGGGATTTATAATTGATTTGTACCAAATATTTAAGGAACAATTAATCTTAATACAATGTAAACTTTTTGAAAAAAATGAGTAAAGCAGTCCTATAAATACTATTTATGACACAACTGTGATTTTAAGACATAAATTATGAAGGGTCAAAAATGGAAAAAAAAAGAGAACCATAGACCAATTTTCCTAAGAAATATTGATGTAAAATTTTAATAAAATGCTAACAAGGAAATTATATTATTGTAACACAAAGATTACACACTATGGCCAGGATGGGTTTATGTCAAAAATGCAGGACTACTTCATATTAATAAAACTATGAGCATTATTATAATATGTAAAAGAAAAAGAAAAAGAAACATTATTTTTCAATATAAGCTTTCCAAAGGAAAAAAAAAACGAAAAAAGAAAAAAAAAAGAATAATCATAGACAATGAGGAAATAAAATTATCATATTTTTCAGATGATATGGTGATATTCTTTGCAAATCCTAGAGCACCCACCAAAATTTTAGTCAATATAATTAACAACTTCAGCAAAGTTTCAGGATACAAAATAAACCCACACAATTCACCAGCATTTCTATGTATTTTCAACAAAACCCAACAGGAAGAGGAAAAAAAGAGAAATTCCATGTAAAACAACTGTAGACAGTATTAGTATTTAGGAGTCTACCTTCCAAAATGCATAGGAAGCATATTACCATTACTACAGAGAACTCTACATATTTTTTTTAAATCTAAATAATTGGAGAAATATTAATTACTTATGAATTGAAAGAACAAAATAACAATGTTACTACCAAATTTTATGTACTTATTTAGGACCATACTAATCAAACTATCAAATAATTAATATTTAGATCATAACAAAATTCTTCTTGAAAAATGAAACATAAGAATATCAAGAAACAGGGAATAGAGCCAAAATGGTAGGGAAAACACAGAAGCTCACCTGATTTCTCCCTCAAACCACTCACATGCCCTTAAACAATGCCATAAAACAGTTCCTGGGATAACAGAACCCACAAAAGGATGGGGTGAAATTCAACTTAGAACATTGGCAGGAAGGTTGGCTGACAATCGAGCACGGTATAGTAAAGACCTTGCTAGCACAGATCAAGCCCCAGCAAGATAGGAACAGACATCGGGAGTCAATGAAGCAGCTGGGGAAGCAGCTACTTCTAGAGCTCCAAATCCATAGATTATAAATCAAATTATAAATCAAAGGGACATTACAGGGATTTCTTTGCAGGCCTGTTACTTTCCTCATACTCAGATCTGGGTTGCAGTTTTAAATGGTAGTCCCAGGGTGAAAAGGAGCATAGTACACACTAGAGATTGTGGTTTCAGTGGAGTAGGAGCCCTCCTCACAGTTCTAGAACAGAAAAAAAAACTGTTTGTAGTCACTCACAGACTAGAGCACATGGCAGAGAATAGTAAACACCTCTTCTTAGGTCATACCACCTTGAAAGAAGTAAAAACTTGCAGATCCCTAAAATTATATCTGAAAACAGCTGTGCAAAATCAATGAAGTTTGGGACACTTGAGGTCTCTACCCTGGAAGCAGAATCCTCTTTGAACAAACAGGTACAAGTTTAAAAAAAAAAAAAAAGACGGGGAGGAAAAATGAACAAATGACAGAAAATATAATTCTGACAATAGAAAGTTACTATGATGACTAGGAAAATCAAAACATACACTTAGAAGATGATAACAAAGTCAAAGCTTTTGTATTCAAAGTCTCCAAGAAAAATAAGAATTGGGCTCAAGCCTTGAAAGAAGTCAAAAGGGATTTTGAAAATAATGTAAAGAGTTCGAGGAAAAATCAGGAAGAGAAACTAGACTGAAATTAATTTAATTAATTTAAATGTTGTAGAGCCACAAAAAAGATTTAGGATGTTCATATTAAATGTTCAGAGAGCTTGGAATATGGTATTCCCGAGGGCAGTGGAGCTAGGATTATAATCAGGAATCATCTATCCAATAAAACTGAGTATAATCCTTCAGAGAAAAAATGGATATTTTATGAAATAGAAGACTTTTAAGCATCCTTGATGAATATATCAAAATGGAATAGAAAATTTGATTTTCAAATATTAGAAGCAGGAGAAGCAAAAGAAAAGTAAATAGGAAAGGGAAATCATGAGATTTAATAAGGTAAAACAATTGAAATTCCTATAGGGAAAATGATACTTGTAACTCATCAGAACTTTTTCCTTATTTAGGTAGTTAATTGGAGAATATATAGATAGAAGGCACAGGTGAGAGTTGAATATTAGGGATGATATCTATAAAAATTAAGGAGTGAGAAGGAGGAATGTAACGAAGTAAATTATGTCACATAAAAGATGCAAAGCCCCCACTTTTAGAGTGTAGATGAAGATAGGAGAAGTATGAGAGAGTGAGGGAACATTATTGGCTCAAAGAGGGAATAAGATGCACAAAATTGACATATAGAAATCTATTTAACCATACAGAAATATAGGAAGGGAAAGGAATGAAACAAGGGAAAGGAGTGCTAAAAGGGAAAGCAAATTGGTGAAGGGGATCGTTGGAAGTAAAAAAAAAAAAATGAGGAGGAGCAGGTTAAAAAGAGAGAGAATAGCTCAAATAGAGCAGGAAAATAGGATGGTGAAAAATACAGTTAACAGTGAAAAAAATTGAAGTTGATCTAATAAAGAACTATTTTTTTCAATTGAGAACTACGTACAATTTATAAAAATAAGAGCCATTCTCCAATTGATTATTGGTCAAGTTTTCAAATCAAGTAATTAAGGCCTCTCAATGAGGGTGATGAGAGGGAGGAAAGGAGAGAATTTGGAACTCAATGTTTTAAAAACAATATTTAAAAAATTGCATGTCATTGGAGAAAATAAAAAATGAAATTTATTTTTCTCAGTAGTATTTTATATTTCCAAATACATATAAATATACTTTTCTACCTTCATTTTAAGTCTTTTTGTTCCAAATTAATGAGCATCCACTCAATAAAATACTAAATATTAAAAAATGAAAACAAAGAAAAAATACAAAAAGGAACCCCTCTGTCCCAAATGTGAGGGAAGAGGGTACAGCAGATCTAGGACTGCTATTTTTGTGCTTTCATACTACAATTCTTTGATCATCAAAATATTTTGGCACTGCAAAAGAAAATAGTGGATGCTCAATGAAAATGATTAGATACACAACTTATAGATGCAAATAACCAGAGTTATCTAATGTTTGATAAGCCCAAAGAGTCTGACTATTGAGATAAGAACTCTAATAAAAAGTGCTATAAAATTCGAGACTAATTTGGCAGATATAAATAATTATAGCAACTCTTGTGGTGAGAAAGAATTGGACATTCAGGTTATGCTCATTATTTGGAGAAATGGTTGAAAACTTATGGAATATAAATGTGATGTATACTTTTGTGCTATAAGAAACAAAGGCCATGGTTTCAGGAAAATCCAGGAGAAACTATATGAACTGAGGCAGAGTAAAGTGAGCAAAGCTAGGAAAATAATTTATCTTTCACTATTTCCCCCAGTTACATGTAAAACAATTTTTATATTAGTTTTTAAAATTTCGAATCCCAGATTTTCCTCACTTCCTATCTATGCTTCTCTTCCATTGAGAAGACCTACGTGAAACTGTGCAAAACATTTCCATAAAACTCATAGTGCAAAAAAAAAAAAAAGATTTCTTTTTGTTCTTCTCCCCCCAAAAAACAAACTTCATAAAAAAAAGAAAGTATGTTTCAGTCTGTATTCAGGTATAATCAGTTCTTTCTCTGGATATGGATACCATTTTTTATCATAAATCCTTCAGAGAAGTCTTGGACCATTGTCTTGATGAGAATAACAAAAGTCTTTCACAGCCAATCATACCACAATGTTGCCATTACTGTGCACCCAATAAATTTCATTTTGAGCTCATGAAGGACTTTTCAAGTTTTTCTATTATCATCCTGCTTATCATTTCTTATAATAATATTCCTTACCACATACCACATATTTCTCCAGTTATTCCCCAATTGATGGTCATCCCCTCAATTTCCAATTCTTTGCTTTAAGAAAAGAGCTGTTATAAATAGATTTTTATTTCCTTTTTTTTTAAAGTTATCTTTTGGGATTCATACTTAGTAGTGGTATCATTAGGTCAAAGGATATACATGATTTTATAACTGTTTGGGTATATCTTTTGATCATTTATCAATTGGGGAATTACTTATTTTTTATACATTTGACTCAGTTACATATAAATGGAGAAATGAGATTTTCATCAGAGAAATTTGCTTCAAAATGTTTCTATAATTACTATTGTTAACAGTATCTCCTTCGCTTATTCTATTCTCTTTCTTTTATCCTGTCCTTTCTCAAAAGGGTTTTGCATCTGACCAGCGCTTTCCCAATGTGCCTCTTCTTTTATTACCCTGCTCCCTTTTCATATAGAAGAATTATTTACAGAGTAATAACAATATTTTAAAATAATCAACTGTAAAACAAAAAAAAATCTCCAAAAAACTACGTAATCTTAATTAACATGATGATCCACCATAATTCCAAAGGCCTGTTAAAAGCAAATACAAACACACAACCAAATGGTATCCACTTTCAGATAAAGAACGGCCTCCAGAGTAGTGACTGGATGATATTTTTTTTTCTTTCTTTTTCTTTTCTCCCATTCTTTTTCTTTTAGGAGGAAGGAGGAGAGAGATGACTAATGCGGAAATTTGTCTTGCATGATTTCATGTATATAATAGATATTGCTATCCTTGCCTTCTCAAAGGGTGGACCAGGGGTGGATTGAGGGAAAGAATTTGGAATGGAAAATAAAAATAATATTGAATTTAAAACAATCTTAGCCACAAAATTTCTCACTTCCTCTCATTTCCAAGCAGAAGAATCTTAACTTCAGGAACCAAACTCTTCTGAAAGAAGAGTAAGGTCCTTTTGGACACCTTTGGCTTATTTTTTTTTCCTTAGCAGTTCCCTTTGTGTGCCATTTGCTTGGGTTTTTTTAGTCAGATAACCTACATTAGTGAGCATTCCACATATTTTCTAATTTTAATATCTGAATGTTAAAATCTTAGCTGGTCCCAATATGCTTTAAAAAATAAAAGTGGTAAATGGTAATCTTTTTGAATAATTGCAGTTACAGAGATAGAATGGAGAATGACTTTAAAAAGTCTTAATCTACCTTGACCACTCTATTAGTACTTGATGAGACAAATAAGGGGAGAGGTTCTGGGACTTCTGTTATCTGAAGGTTTCATGTCCTGCAAAATATACTTTGGGACTTTTGCCTCTTCATTTTTTCTTTTTATTTTTTTTTTAAGTGAAGGATATTAATCTGGAAACACTAACCTTGTAAATTGAAAAAAAAAAAAAAAAGGCAGGAAAGTAATGTTCCAAAAGTCTAGAGTATGTAATCCCTGACAAATTGTATATCCAATCTATCATCGATGACTTAAGCAACTAGGAATGACCTTTTAGATCCAGTCAAACAGTAGCTGACATGAAAATTCAGTCAGTAGTTATGGTACAATGGATGTGAACTAGATAGGATGTTATATAGAAATTGTAGAAAGAATGAGTCTAGTTTACCCAGACACTGAGGTGTAATGGAGGAGATATGTCCTCTAGATGCTTAGTACAAACATTTGTATTTTTATTCTTGCCATAGCTTCAAAATAGATATCCTTCTCTAAAACCTAATTATGTAGAGTTGTTAAATGAACTGTTTTATTAATCACTCCCTTGGACCTAACTTTGAATAAAAACACCCAGAATTAGAGCTTAAATCAATAGCAGTGGAGAAATGCTACCCCCATCCTATCCCCAGACCTCTTAAATTCCTAGTCCTAAGGAGAAAATGTTGCCAAGCTAGAGCTGGAGGAATAATAAAAATAATGGCTAATATTTCTATGACTCTCATTATGTACCAGGTATTGAGCTAAGCACTTTACAATTATCATCTCATTTTTACTCATAACAACTCTGGGAGATAAGTGCTATTTTTAATCTTCATTTTATATTTGAGGAAATTTAGGTAAATAGAGATTAAATGACTTGCCACAATTACACAGCAAGTAAATGTAGGCCTCCTGACTACTGACTAGACACTCTCTCCATTGTATCAACAGAGTATGCTTATTACATTTGTTCACTACTTCATTTGCTTTTAAAGTGTTTATTGTTTATACCTATTCCACAGAACTAGTCATAATTTATTATAGTGTAGTATAAGATACTGGCTTATTTCCATTTTTTCTATCAAACTGTTACTCAGATATTTTCCCTACTGATTTTATAAAATAATATATAATTGCTCTAATGTTTTCTGATTGTAAATTTTTATTAAATTAATTTATTCATAATGTAGTCAATTAATTGTTATCTAATCTCTTCTGATATGTATTTCTATTTTCTTCAGCACAAGATAGTTTTAATAATCATTATTATTAAAATGTATGTTTAGTTTTTTTCAGGATTTTCTCTTTATTTTCTTCTTCTATGCTACAGATTCTGCTGTTTTATCTTTATAATCATTTTATTTTTATTTTATCTAATTCCATAAAGTATTTGACATTTTGTTCAGTATATCTTTAAATCTATAAATTAATTGGGGAAAAGTTATATAAAATCTTTACTGTTTTACATAAGGCTAAACATACATATCTTTCAATTATTTAGCTCTTCCTTAATTTCAATGAAAAATGTCTTCAAGTAGCTCAAAGTAGTGACTATATTTTTCTACAGCCTTAGAAAGACTCAGTGGGAGGTGCTGACTGTGTGGTGGACATATAGCTTGTATCCTCAGATGGGGAAAAAAAGAAAAGAATTCATTCACCCTCACCCCAGCTATAAGTGATGACTGGGGACCTTTCCATAATAAGGGTGAGTAACAAAAACATTGAAAATTACCTGAGCAACCCTTTTCTGTGTCAGCTGGGTTGCTATGAACCTGACTAACAAAAGAGTTGAAAATGTGCTGAATGAGAGTGAGGAATGTTGTAGTGTGGTTTCATGCTGAAATGATGTCTCCCCTCTGTGAAAGAACAAAACAGCCACAGTAGCAAATGATAGATTTCTTGGATACCAGTAATACTCTTATGGAAAAGAGAGCAAAGTTGTTTCAGAGGAAGAAAACAGCACAAATGGATACAGTGGTGAAGGAGATAAAATAGTACAATAATGGCAAGAGATCTCTAGGAGAATACCTAGGGAATAACAAGAGCCAAACAAAGCAGAAATATGGCTGGTTGCTGGGAGATGGATAATTCAGTGCAAGCCTACTAAGTGTTTCAGACATGATGTAACCCCTTTTTTTTTTTTTTTTTGAATCAGAGCATGAATTTCCTAGGGAGTTGTTCCATTCCTTATCATTATGGCAGTATGTAGAGGACTATATCTATTCACATAGGTAATGGGACTCAGAATTATTCCACCATCTAATTTATTATGTGTGTGTATGTATATATATATATATACACATACTTGCATTGAATATATAATACTATGGTTCCTTAGTAAATTTATGTTGGGGAGAAAACCTAACTTCTTATTAACACATTGCTGGAATCTGACAATTTGTCCATTGGATAGAATCTAATGTTTCTTTATGAAGACATCCAAAGAATAATTTTTGCATTATGTCATTCAGTCTTTTAAA
Organism: Antechinus flavipes; assembly: GCF_016432865.1. Classification (NCBI taxonomy): domain Eukaryota; kingdom Metazoa; phylum Chordata; class Mammalia; order Dasyuromorphia; family Dasyuridae; genus Antechinus; species Antechinus flavipes. Next base: position 594,593,877 of record NC_067398.1, on the reverse strand, counting down.
AATTTTATTTATGTTATTCTTGACTTAAGAAATAAAATAGTCATTTCCATAACATAGAAGATAGAAAAAGGATGAATGGATATGGAACTGCATACCTATTATCTATAGTTTGCTATTTCATTTGAATATATAATAAAGTCATCATGTAATTTTATTTTTTTTCTTCCCTTTCTCTTCCCCAAGATGGTTACCATTAGACAAAAAAAAGTGTGTTTATGTGTTCATCTATGTGTGTGTGTGTGTGTGTGTGTGTGTGTGTGTGTGTAATTATTAAGCCTTAATACTTTGGAGAAACATATTTTCTTTTTTTTAATACAAATTACTTTATGATTCATGTTGAGAGAAAAGAGTCAGAACAGAAGGAAAAAAAATAATGGGAGAAAAAAATAGAAAAAAGAAGTGAGCATGGCTTGTGTTGATTTACATACAAATTCCATTGTTCTTTTTCTGGATGTAGACAACTTTTTCTATCTAAAGTCTACTAAAACTGCTTTGTATCTCTGAATCACTAAGAAGAAACAAGTCCTTCATAGTTGTTCATTGCACATTCATGCTGTTATTGTGTGCAATGCATTCCTGGTTCTGTTTGTTTCACTCAGCATCAGTTCATGCAAATATTTCCAGGTATTTCTAAAATCTGCATGTTCATCCATTTTTATAGAACGATATAGTCCATTATCTTCATATGACACAATTTATTCAGCCATTGTCCAATTGGTGGATATCTACTCATTTTTCAATTCTTTGCTACCACAAAAAGAGCTGCTTTGAACATTTTTGCACATGTGGAGTCTTTTCCCTCCTTTATGATTTGCTTGGTATACAAATCAAGTAGTAGCACTGCTGGGTCAAAGGGTATGCACATTTTAATAGCCCTTGGGCATAGTTCCAAATTACTCTCCAGAATGGTTGGATCATTACACAACTTCACCAATAATGCATTAGTGTCCCAGTTTCCCCAAATTCCCAAATTATCTTTGCCTGTCATTTTAGTGAATGTGAGAGGTATGAGGTGGTACCTGAGAGTTGTTTTCATTTGCATTTCTCTAATCAATAATGATTTAGCGCATTCTTTCATATGACTATAGATGACATTAATTTCATCATCTGAAAATTGTCTGTTCATATTGGTTGACCATTAATCAATTGGGGAATTACAGTATATTTTCTAATACTTGAAAATGACAGCTGAATTCTTTCTCAAAAAATTTTGTGGGGTTTTCTTGTGTTCTGTCTCTAAGCCCTATTGTCTTTGCTTTGAATCTTTTCAAGCCCTTTTCTGCTTAAAATGCCCTTTGATCTCTTACCCAATGTTTCTACTACTTTGTTCCTCAGTACAAGAATTTAATTTCTCTTTGATTTTATATTTTTATTCATTTTACATTACTTTATCCAGGCTGTTCATTCTTATTAACAATCGGTCTCATTATAGCTTTAATTGTTATTGATGTCAGATTTTTTTCCCCATTTTTTCCTTAATTTTCTTTTAAAGGATCAAAAGTGATAAAGTGTAAAGCTATTTTTCTCTCTTTCCCTCCTTTTTTAAAATTTTGTGACAGAATGAATTAAGTGCTTTATTTGGAGTCAAGAAGACCTGAATTGGAATTCTTTTTTAGACATTTCCTTTGTTGTATTGATCTTAGGCAAGAGATTTAACTTCTCGTCCCCAATGTCCTTATCTGCATCTTGAGGATAATAATAGGACCTATGTCTTAGGATTGTGATGAGGATCAAATATGGTTTTAGTTATTTGAATGCTGACTGTTGATACCTAAAACAGCATAATCAGGAAAATTGCTGTAGATTAGGTAAAAATGTTAATAATTGCTGTAAATTATGTAAAAATAAAAAAATAAACATTTTTTTAAAAATCAGTAACAAATCATAATGTACATTATTAGTCTATTTTGCCATTTACTCCAATATGTCTACATACATGAAGTTATTATAATTTGTTAAAAGTTTCAGTGCATTAAAGAACTATGCACTAGGTACTTTCTCTTTTATACATATTTATTTTTTATTTGTGGAATTAAATAGGCATTGTTTTTGGGAATGCTTTCTCTTTGTATACCATCCATATTCAATTATATAATTGTCTAGGAAGAAATCCATAAAGCAGTTGATGCAGCTGCATTGATGTCTGCAAAGACTCTGCAAAAGTATGTGAGATAATGATCTCTCCCCGAAAACTGCAGCTTTCTTATAGATGTAGTGTCTTATTTTGTTGGTTTTGTGTATTAAAAATATGATTTTTAGAATTATTAAAAATAAAGATTTTTGATGGGCTTGTATTTATTCTCAGCTTTTCACATCACAGAAGTCTGAGCCCTTAATGCTTTTAATATTGAGGGACTACTGTGTGTGTGTGTATGTATATTTATATTGTGTATGGATGTATATATGTATATTTATATTATAGATTGTTTAATGAACTTTACAACACTATATGAATTCTAACTTATTATTGTGATAAGCATCATTATTAGCAAATTTTATAATGTTTAAGCAGTAGAGGACAATGGAAAGAGAACTGGGTTGGAAGTTAAAGGACCTGCTTCTATTATCTATTATTTCCTTTGTGAATGGGAAATAGAAAGTTATTTTTGGTTGAATAGCTCAAGTAGTCTATGGAATGTGAGATTTGTGACCTCATCATGTAGGAATGAAATCAAATCTGCCCTTAATTTAATTCAACTTTCAGAGAATAATTTATAATACCCCCACTACTGCTAACACCACCACCACCACCACCACCACCACCACCACCACTACTAAACTTTACCATCATGTAGTACTTCAAAGTGTATGTAGCTCTTTCTTTAAAACAAGATTATGTAATAAGTCAAGGAGTTCTTATTATCCATATCTTGTATATGAATTTGAGCATCTTTGAACTACCTTTACTACAAATATAATCTGCTTTTGAGTATTTGATCAATTATCATGTGAAAGGAGCATTAGTTTTCTATTTATTAATAGAAGAGAAATTGATGGAAGTTGCAAAGGGCAAATAACAAATTCATATAAGGAAGATCTTTCTAAGAATTAGAGCATCTTCAAAATAGAATGAGCTACCTCAGAAGGTGGTATTACTAGTCAATGTAAATCTTCAAGAAGACAATTTACAAGAATATCAGAAAGGGTATTTATTCTTTAAGGTATAGTGATCTCAATTTTGAGATCTTATGTTTCTGTAATTTACTCATGGTAAAGTAAGTGGCATGGGTTCTAAACTATAAATATCAGGACATGAATTTAATCTTCTGACACCAAGGTCAGTATTTTTCTGACAAGAAAGCATATTTTCTATAAGAACAGATCGCACACATTATAAGATTCAAAGATCATTTAGGTCACCCTTTGAATTTTACATATGAAGAAACATGAGGTCAGAAGTTTGTCCTTGAAAACAGACTTCTAATCACAGATGAGTAGTCACAGTGGATTTCTGCATAGTTTCATTAAAAAACAATCAACATCTACTACATGGATATTTGGAATCCAAATTTTCAAATTCTGTAGCCTCAGCTGGTAGCAGAATAACAATGTTATATGGAAATACTTTTTAAATAAGGAAAATTATTTATCTGTTTTCCTTTCCTTGTCAGAGGTCTGACTTAGATCCTCCAACATTTGGGGAGCGTTGATGCCTCAATAGTGTGCTTGCCAAAGTGGTGTCTCTAATGAGCAGCCAAATTCTCAGTATTTCTGTCAGTTTCTTTTAAACCGCATTTTAACTTGACTGTCAAGCATGGCATGCTGTATGTCGGATAACACTTGTGAGGTAAAATTGACAAAGGGCACTTTATGTCCCTTCACAACAACTATATCTTTGCCAACACTCCAGAGCTATTTTAAGATTTGAAGCTGTAAGTATCTGACTCTTCCTAGATGTGATAATGGTTGACCCAAGACTATTAGATTTTTAAGTGACTTTGCCCTTCGAAGACCCAAGAAAATTTTGTTTTCAGATGTCTTATCATTCCTCGGAATTGTCCTATGTATGTGGCAAGAAGGCATATCTGGTTTCTTCTTTTATCTATAAGGGATCCAAAGAAGCCAATGAAAATAAGATGAAAAAAGAAGAGATAATGATAACAAATTATTTAAAGAGAAAATATTCAAAGTACTTGTGCATATTTTCTCATTTTATTCTCAAAACATTCCAGTGAGGTAAGTTCTAGGGAAATTACTATTCCTATTTTAGAGATGAAAGACTGAGGCTGAGAGACATGAAGTTAGTTGCCCCCACACAACTTGGAAGTAGTTGAAGTAGAATTCTATACCAGTTTTTTCAATAGCTCTGAATCCAGATTTTTTTTAATACTTTAGTTTTGCTCAAGAAAATTCATCTATTCAATTCTGATGGACATGGCCCTCTTCAACAATGAAATGAACCAAATCCGTTCCAATTGAGCAGTAATGAATTTAACCAGCTACACCCAGCAAAAGAACTCTGGGAAATGAATATGAATCACTACATAGAATTCCCAATCCCTCTATTTTTGTCCACCTGCATTTTTTATTTCCTTTACAGGTTAATTGTACACTATCTCAAAATCCGATTCTTCTTGTACAGCAAAATATTGTAGGGACATATATACATATATTGTATTTAACATATATTATAATATATTTAACATGTATTGTCAACCTGCCATCTGGAGGAGGAGGTGGCAGGGAGGAGGGAAAAATTGGAACAAAAGGTTTTGCAATTGTCAATACTGAAAAATTATCCATGCATATATCTTGTAAATAAAAAGCTATAATAATAACAATAATAAAATAAATATGTAAAAAAAAAGAAAATGCATCTATTTCTTTTATAATGGCAATATTAGCTAATTTCCAAGTATGTTTAAGCAGATGATCCCAAATGGTTAGAGTGAGAACAAAATATTGATAGTGGGCACTGATAATAATAGTTTTCGGTGCTTTCATCCCCAGATTTTAAAACACTTTCATTTCTTTGTCACTTTTGTAATAAGTACTATTGGCTATGATTAAAATTCTCACTTTCTGTAGGTCAAAGCTCAGAACTAAATGGAATTCTTTACACCAGAACTTCCAATTGTATGATCAATGTCAATTCTTTTGATTATAATTGAAAAAGAAAAAAAAATCCTGAGTGTGAATATGGAGGATATAGGAATCTGATTTATTTTTGGGAAAAAGTAATAAAATCAGAAACGATAATAACTAGACTAAATTTTACTAAAATATATCATCCACTCTCCTTTTTTTGAGAGCGGGAAATGGGTACAGAATTATAACTTAATTGGTGCAAGAAACTCATAGTATAAAAAGTGTTTCCATTGGAGCAGATTTGTAACTCATCTGTAATTTTTGTAAAGTTTTAAATAGTTACTTTGGTGATGCAGGGTTTCAAATCAAATAACTAGTATATATCAGAGAAAGAATTTAGATTCTGGTATGCTTGACTACAAATTCAGTTCTCTGTCATTCAATCCATCAGCCAATATGCTTATTGATTATGTTGTAGACATTGTACTAGACCCTGAGAATACAAAAAAACCCCAAAAGTACCTGGTCTAACAAATAACCATATTTTACTTATAAGAAGTAGGGCTTTCTCTCTCTCTCTCTCTCTTTCTCTCTATTTGGTTTGCATATATGCTATTATATTTTTTAAATAGAGATTCATTTGTTAAAACTAATGTGACTTTTACTGCTTAAATGTATCTGGGGAATAGGGGACTCACACCTACAATTGAGGGAACATCATAGGAGGAAGCTAAGCATAGACAAACTAAGTCACTTTAAGGATACAGGAGAACTCTGATAGAGAAGTAAAATATAACATATTTAACTCCCAGGCAATGGGGGCAAGGATAGTCAATGTTATGTACAAAATGGTCTGGACATGTTACATACACACACACACACACACACACACACATCCCATAAATATACCCATCCCCAACTTCAATGAATTCCAATGCCTTCCTATTGCCTCCAGATTCAATACAAAAACCTCTGGCATTCTTTTACCCATTTACTGGTCTTTTTGCACTTCTTCCAACAAGAAACTCCATATCTCATTCCTGGGTATTTTCTTTGGCTGTTCCTCAAGGCCAGAATGTTCTTCCTCCTTTCTGTTTACTGCCTTCCTTCAAATCTCAGCTAAAATCCCATTTTCCACTGAGAAGTCTTTAATAATCCTTCTCAATGCTAGTACTTTCCCTTTTCCAATTATTTCCTACTTCCTTATTATGACTTGTCTGTATGCACTTGTTTGCTTGTTGCCTTTTCCATTAGATTGTGAACTCTTTGAGGGCAGAGAGTATCTTTTGCTTCTTTTTTACATCTCTAGTACTTAATACAGTGCCTGGCCCATAGTTGATATTTAATAAATATTAATTGAATGAGTGAATGTCTTTGGACTAGGTCCCTTCTAGCATTAAATCTATAATCCTATGAGTATTTCAGAGAAGGATACTGTTTTTGAGCATCAACTTATAAGAATATGAAGACTGAGTGACTATCCATAGGAAGAAAGGAAAAAAAAATGAAGGAAGGAAGGAAGGAAGAAAGGAAGGAAGGAAGAAAGGAAGGAAGGAAGGAAGGAAGGAAGGAAGGAAAGAAGGAAGGAAGGAAAATTAGAGGAAAGGAGGAAAAAAGAAGGAAATATATTATTAAATGCCTAATATGTGCCATGAACTAACTCCTTTACAAATATTATCTCATTCAATTTTCATAACAATACTGAGAGATTGGTGCTATGTTCATCATTTTACAACTAAGAATACTGAGACAGATAGTTGTTTAAGTTAGCTGTCCAGGGTCACAAAGCTAGTAAGGTTCTGTAACTGAATTTGACCTCCTCCTTTTTATTTTAGTTTTAATTATTTTCTTTTGACTTAAGAAATAAAACAAACATTTCCATAAAACAGTAAAGAATAGAAAAAATCTATTGTTTTAAATTTGCTATTCCCTTTAAATATATACTAAAATTATCATATGAATTCCCTTTTTCCCCCTTTTCTCTTCCTTCCCCCTGTTCTAGAAATGACTACCAATAGATGCATATATATATACACAGGCACATGCATACGCACACACAGACACACAGACGCACATACGCTATGTAAAATCATTCTACACATACTTCTATTTATCTGCTCTTTCTCTGGATGCAATAGTATCTTCCTACTCTGTCATTTGTAGTTAGGCAAAATGACTTAGTCACTTGAAGTTGTTCTTAAAACAACTGAGGGAACATCATAGAAGGAAGCTAAACTTAGACATCCTTAGTCACAGGAAAACTGTGATAGAGAGGTAAAATGTAACATATCTAACTTCCAGACAATGGGCGCAAGAATAGTCAGTGTTATATACAAAATGATCTGGACATGTTATACACATACACACACACATGAAATTGTTTCTGTATTTGTTTGTTGTTTATCATTGTATACAATATTATCTTTAAGTATGTGTATGACTACTTTTCTTTGTGAGTTAATTTATTAAATACATTTTATTTGTTAAAAAGGAAAAGAATCAAGAACCAGCCCTGAAATCAGAAGGACCTGAGTTCAAATTTGACCTCAGACACTTAACACTCCCTAACTGTGTGATCCTGGGCAAGTCACTTAACCCCAATTGCCTCAGGAAAGAAAAGAAAAGAAAGAAAAGAAAGGAAGGAAGGAAGGAAGGAAGGAAGGAAGGAAGGAAGGAAGGAAGGAAGGAAGGAAGGAAGGAAGGAAGGAAGGAAGGAAAGAAAAATAAAACCATGTTCAACCAAACAATTCTGTCCAATTCTTTTAGAATGTGTGAAGAAAGAAAGAAAAAGAAAGAAAGAGAGAGAGAGAAGCAAGCCTTATTGACTTGCTGACAGTTCTCAACCAACTGTGCTATTTAGCTGCTTCACTGAGTTAATCCTTCGCATGATGGTATTTGCTTGTGTTGATGATGATCGTCGTAGTGGTAGCAGTAGCTACTATAGTAATAGTAGGAAGAGGAATAGTAGTAGTAGTAGTAGTAGTAGTAGTAGTAGTAGTAGTAGTAGTAGTAGTAGTAGTAGTTATTGTTATAGTTGATGGCAGTGGAAAATTTACCCGGTGTTTCAAAAACAATTCCATAACAAGTTTGTGATGTAGAGACTATTTTAGACATTTAGTAGACAATGATGATTGAGAATATCCTTGCCAAATTTGGTTTGAAGATTAGAATTTGTCCTTTGTTACTTATTAAATTCAACAAAAATCAATATTCTATTGTATTGATAATCAGTTTTCCAGCATATAACCTTTCTTCTATCTGACTAGCTTCTAGTCTTCTGTCTCATAGGTAAGCATTCTTTCACCTGACACAATGCTTTTCTCTCTTTGCTTAGAAGTCTGTTGTGTGGAACTACATTTTTTTTTAGTAATAGCTCAGTAAAGTTCTATTATTTTTTTCCTAATCAAGTCTGTGAACTGAAACAAAGTATTATCTTAACCAAATATTTTCTTAACCAGCCTAATTTTTCTTGAAATAGTAACTTGAAAGTAAAATAAAACCATGTTCAACCAAACAATTCTGCCCAATTCTTTTAGAATGTATGTTCTCTCTTCTGACATTAAAGATTTTTCTCATCATATCTTCTTTTATTTCATTATTATAGTTGATTTCAGATGCTTTACTTTGGCAGGTAACCTGTGCATGTGTTTTAAAAACATACTAAAACTGTATTCTGATTTTTCATTGTAGGATGGAGCTGATTCTGTTTTGTTTTAGTTTTGGTTTTAGAAGAGTTTGTGTTAGCAGAAAACAAACTTTGGAATGTCTTATATAATTGAATATGTGATGATTACAAGTGTTATCTATTCCTTGTGTCCAAGGACTAGATAAACTAAATTAGAAGAGACTTTTCCCTAAAAGGTAGACCATTCAATGTTGATTGTCTTTGTCTCCAGAAAGTCATGAATACCATGTATGAAGATATAGATGGTTCCCAGTCTGTCATCATGGAGGTAATATTTGCTTATGAAACCATGGATTACTAAAATATTGAAAAAAGTATCTGAGAGATAGAGCATGTCTCTACTCAAAAACTATCAAATTTCTTTCAGTTGTTTATTTGGCTAAATGTCAAATTTCCCTGGCTGGCATTAAGGGTTTTTTACATCTGGCCTTATTTTCTCTATCCAATTCCATCTTCTACTATTCCCCAATGTGCTCCATTGCAACAGCCAAGTCAGGCACTGTTTATGGCAATTGAGATGTGACTAAACTATACCCAAATTCAAATGCAGTAGTGTTGATATGCATATGATGTGAGTAAAAGAATCCACCCCATGCAGAAATGATGTTGGGGTGTGGGCAGCTATGGAATGGCAGCATTTTTAACTCCTGGATATGACTATAACCTCCTTGCCAATTCAGTTATGAAATGCTGTCTCTAATTGATTTTTCAGGGCCATTACATTAGACTTCATCTGATTAAAATCATGGTGGGGATCTTTGCAAAAATCTTTCATATACTGCAATTGATATATATATATATCTTGAAATCAATTTTTAGTTACCAGAGCCAATTTCATATAATGTACTAGATCATTGCCTTGTGTGCTGAGTAATTCAGAGTATATATAGAAAGATTACATTCCTCCTCACAGGGAACTCTTCTTAATTCACTTGGAAACAAAAAGCATCATCCTAAGTCAACCTTAGAATTTGTGGCTTTTATCTTAATAATAACGAGGCATATGTATATGCATATATATGCCAGAATTGTAAATTAACTATATATTATATTAATTTTATCCTTGAAAATATTTAATTATGCTATAAATTGAAATCTTTCTATCAGTTTTTGCATTGTACTTGTAACTCTCATGATCTTATTCAGTTATGTTCTGCAACAGAGATGTATAGTATTCCTTATTTTTATTTGTCCTGCACACCTCTTCCTAAATAATAAGCTCCATGAAGGCAAGGATCAGATGGTAGCTTCATATATTCATCACCATATAACACAATACTTTGTAGATAACATTCATTCAACAGAATGGCTATTGAATGAACAAAAAGTACTAAAAAATTAAGATACTATTTTATTGGGTATATTTGAATAGTAGAATCATTATTCCATATATCTAATATTTCCTTTCATGTCCATACCACTTACGTGACACAATGTGATTAAAAAAGATATTTTGACAGTTATTTCTAAGGCACAAATGGTAGGGACCAACAAGAAAAGAATCTGGAACCTGAGAAGAACTCACTCCTGTGAGGAAAGGAGTTATTTATCTCTTCCTTCTTCCTCTCCACCACCAGCTATAGTACCCAAGAAAAGACACTTTCAGATGGCCAGAAAGATAGTACAAAAGAGCTCAAAGTAAAGTTGAGGAAAGCACTCTCCTGGAAGACACTGCTACAAGGAGACAATGACTCGACTCCAGATGCAGCTTCAAGAAGTGTGACTTCTGATAGAAAAAAAAAAAAAAAGAAAATTCACTGTGGACTCAAGAAAATAAGTCATTTCAATGAAGGTTTGGTTGCAAAAAGGACTCTATAAACAGAGAAATGACTCTGAAGCTTTCCAAAACTGGAAAAGCAAGGAACTTTGGCTGTTGTCCTTAACTATTGACCACAATCTTAGAATCATCTAAAATTATATCCATTCATTCCATGAGTGCCAGGGATATGTTTGTGGGAAAATGTGACAGTTTTCTAAGAGGAACGATTTGTAAAAGCTATTTTTTAATATTTTATTTTAGTAAAAATAAAAATAATAGACAAAATATTATTACAAAATATTTATTTTCAATCCATCAGTCAACAAATATTTATTAAGCATATACTATGTTCCAGGCATTGTTCTAGGCACTGGGAATATAAATTCAAAGAATGAAATTGCTCATTTCTTAATGCAAAAAAGCAGACCTGACCTTTAACATCAAGGGGCAAGCTATTGATTTCTTCTATAACTTAAAAAGAAGTTATAGCCAACACCAAAAGATATATATGTCCTTTATATATGACTATTGTTCTATTGTTAGGAGAAGTAGGTGATATGGATCACAGTGCCTTCTGGGTATATTCAGATCCTAAGTAGTTCCTTAACTATTCTTTGCCCCAAACTTTTTTAAGATGCCATTAAAGGTAACAGTCCATACTGGCCCCAAAGTCACTAGTATGGATAGCACAATTATATATATCCCGAGCTCATTATCCATATCTGTGTAATTTCTACATTGGATTACACATGAACTGATGTGCCACAGTAAATTCAAAGGCTCTGGATTTCCACTTTTTACTTTTAATAAGTATTTATTAAACTCCTACTAGGCATTGTACTAAATGCTAAGAATATAAAAAGAGGCTAAAAGCCAGTCATTGTACTCAAAGAGCTTAGAGTCTAATAGAAAATGTCAATGGTGTAAAAAAAAATTAAAAAGAATAAGGGGAAAAAAAAGCCAGGGACTATACTAAGCTATTGGAATTAAAGGATCAAAACAGAAACTGTCTTTGCTCTCAAGAGTTTTCATTCAAATAAAATCATTAAATACAAAAGAAAACAATATACAGAACATCCCAAAAGTTTTAGCTTTAATAGCTTAAAACTGTAGTAAAACTTTTGGGACATTGTACATAATTAGTTGATGTATTGAATGCTTAGAAAATAGATTCAATAGGACTCCAAGAAAGATAGAAATATAGATTTTCTAATCATGGACATGTAATTAGACTCCAGGTAGATTCGAATATAGTTCTTGTTATTCTCCTCAAATGGAAACTGTAGATATTTTCATTTTACATCTAGAGATTGTCTTTAAGGTGATAACTGGCAAGCTCAGAATTCACTCCTATATTGCCCATCTCTTTCTTTCCAAATTGTTGATGAAACAAATGACCTGTTTCTGGGACTGTGATGCTCTGATTTCCTCCAATTTTCCAAATGATCAAAGGTGTTTCTCATTCAGTAACAAGATTTTAGAAGTCAAAATAAATTGTTTTTTTTACTAATCAAGAATGACTGTCCTTTGATGGCTTGCTGAGTTCCCATGCTATGCACTGAGCTTGTCTCTGCAAATTGTCCAACTCCATTCACTTCTTTGTGGTTCACTTTGTCACCTGCCACTGTTTGCTAAATCCCAGAGACTTTGCTCTCCAAGAGATTGCCTGCCAACTATATTTTCTTGTAACTAAACACACATATTAATGTCCAATATGATATTCTCAGGTTTTCCAATCACCTTCTGCAATGAAATCTGTCTATTTGGCAGACATAAGTGCCTCTGAGCTCCCTATCTTCTTACATTACAGAGTTATGCTTTCTTTTTTTTTTTTTTTTTCTGGTCTACAAATGTCAACAGGTTTAATCAAACATAGAGAACTATTAATGTTTTAGTATTGGCACTAACAACCAGAAATGGCCATGTACAGTTGTAGCTAGGTATATCTGTTAGTTTTTAACCATATTTTGCATGAATTCTCAAATGAGAAAGCTTTTCTAATGTTGGAGTACCTGTCTAATATTGTATAAATACTTGGTCAATGCATTTAAGCTTTCTTTCTTTATGATGAAACGATGATGACTATAATGAGAAGGGACAGACACCTAGTTCTCTAATGAATAGAAAGAGATAATTTCTTCATCTTTACACTTGGACCTTTAGCCCTATCACTTTGCACAGGGAAGTCTTCAGGGTTAAAATAATGTTAAGACAAGTCAAAAAATAACCAAAAAAATGAGAATTATAAGGCAGCTGAGAAATCATTCACTCCATTTCATATCTAAATAATAGTCTTCTCTAAATATATTCTACAGAGCATCATTCAGCCTTTACTGAAGTCATTTAGCCTCTACTTGAAGACATCCACTGAGTGGGAATTCTTAACCTCTTGAGGCCTCTTGTTACACTTTTAGAGAGCTGTAGAAATTCCTCCTCAGCATCTCCTTACCCCAAACCTAAAATTACAAACAACAGCAACAAACAACAGTCATAAGAAAACTTCTATGTTATAGAAAGAATAGGAAAAGGATTTAATAAAAGTATTAAGAATAGTAGTGGAATTCTTTAGTATGTTTGAATGGTAAGACCTTATTAAAAGAACCCAAAAAAGTAAGTTTAAAAATACACACATATACAACTGTAGGCAAATCTGTTTATCTATCTATCCATCCATCTATCTATTTATCTATCATCTATTATCTGTCATGTGCTCATATTAAACTATGATGTAATTGATCTAGGGAGTTCTTATACTCAGTGCAAATTAGCATCTTCTCTGCAAATTGTGATCTTAGAGAATTACTTGAGGCACTGAGAGGATGAGTGATTTGCCCAGATTTATACATCCAACATTTGTCAGAAGTGAGATTTGAAGCCAGGTCTTCTTGTCTCTAAAGATGGTTCTCTATCTATCATGCTACATTGCCTGTTTTTATATATATATATATGTATATATATATGTATATATATACATATATATATATAAAACATATACATGCATATGTATATATACATGTATATTTAATATATGTGAATGCATATACACATATATGTACATACATATAATGTGTTAAGTCCAGGCTAGCTCCTTGGAGACCTCAGGATCAGCCAGAGTCAGAATAAATAAAAGTCCTTGGTCTTTAGGAGGAGAAGTGAGAGAAGCAGGCAAACTGCCACAGGCTCACCAAAAATATATCCTCAGTTCTCGAGTCACCAACTTCTCTCTTCCTTGTTCTGCCGCAAAGTGAGTTTCTGACCTCTGTCACCCCACCCTCTAATCCTTGCCTATGATTGCAAGAAACATTGAGCCAGCATCAACTGTGAGAAGAGCCATTTATCCAAACATATGCTAATAGAGTCATTGTCTCATTTCAAATAAGTAATTAGCCTTAAGTGCTTGGTTGTCTGATTCAAGTACACCTTTTTCAGAGTTTCAGCCCTTTACAATAATGCATACAAACATGCATTCATAAACATGTATATATATATATATATATATATATATATATATATTTCAAACATCTACAAAAGCATAATATAATCTAAATCTCCTTTGCAACTAATTCCTATAATTTTCTTTCCTTTCAACCTTTGTGGTACTAGAGAACATCTGGTCACCATCCAGAGTACCTTCTTCAGAACAAAAATATTGTTTTACATGCACATACAGGATACTGTTAAGCATGCTATTCCTGTAGCACGTGTTGAGTTGGAAGAATTACATTTGTTACTTGGATACTTTTCAAATGATTTTTTCTAAAGCATTATATTCTTTGTGATTTTTTTTTTCTTCTAGAGTAGTCACTCCCCATCCCAGTAGGGGAATAGGCTGACAAAATTGGATTGTAAATTAACCAGTGTTTGCCTTGATATAAACCAATCTTTACCTAATAGACCTATCTTCACTTTCCATAGAACAAAGAATTATAAGGAATTAGTGGAGAAGAATTTTTACATCAAGCATTACATAAGAACCCCTAATTATAAGAAAAGTTTGGAGAACTTCCTCTCTAAGTCTGAATACTTTGAATTCAAGAGAAGGGACATGTATGGTTTGTCTCCTTACTGAAGGGTATGTGCCATAAGAGATTCCCGGTTATTTATTTTGTCTCTGTGACAGGGACAGTGTCATTATATGTGAGGGGAGACATAGTGTAGTGAATAGGTCAGGGAGGAAACAAAAAAAGTGAAAATACTATTCTGTGATCCACACTCTGTCCCCCACAGGCCTCTCTCTAGATGCAGATGGCTCTCTCCATCATAAGATCACTGGATCTGACCTGAATCACTTTGCTGTTGAAAAGAGCCATGTCCATCAGAAATGATCATTGTGTAATCTTGTTGCTGCTGTGTACAATGATGTCCTGGTTCTACTCACTTCACTTAGCATTAGTTTGTGCAAGTCTCTTTAGGCCTTTCTGAAATCATCCTGCTGATCATTTCTTTTCTTTTCTTTTCTTTTCTTTTTAATATTTTTTTTTATTGCCAGAACCCATGCCAGGGTAATTTTTTACAGCATTATCCCTTGCACTCTCTTCTGTTTCAATTTTTCCCCTTCCTCCCTCCCTCCACCCCCTCCCTCAGATGGCAAGCAGTCCTTTACATGTTAAATAGGTTACCGTATATCCTAGATACAATATATGTGTGCAGAACCGAATAGTTCTCTTGTTGCACAGGGAGAATTAGATTCAGAAGGTAAAAATAACCCGGGAAGAAAAATAAAAATGCAAGCAGTTTATATTCATTTCCCAGTGTCCTTTTGAAACTGAGTTAGATCTCTTTGTCGAAGAAATCCACTTCCACTGCTGATCATTTCTTATAAAACATGAATATTTCATAACAGTCATATACCATAACCTATTCAGCTATTCTACAATTGATGAGCTTCCACTCAGTTTCCAGTTTCTTGCCATTACAAAAAGGGCTGTCACGCAAATATTTTTGCTATCTCCTTTTAAGGCAGTCACATGGTCAGTGCCTGCTCTACCTTGGGCTTCCCAATGAGATGGGAAGGTGATTTTTCCTTCCTCACATTTCCTAGCAACAATTATGAAGGCTATAAGAACATGGCAATGCTTGCATGCTTATCTTGCTGAGTGTTAAACTGGAACTCAAGTCCCTGGGTGCCTTTGTTTTGAGTTTCTTTCATTAAGCTCTGGTGATGAAATAGTAATGCTTAAATAGTGTTTCAAGCCTTTGAAACTTCTATATGAGTTGTAGATGTCTGGAGTCATTGAACTGAATCCTTCCTATGATAATGTTTTTCTTAGAAGGGATGACAGTTATTGACAGGAGATTGACACATGTGTACCTGACTAGTCAATTTTGAGTTGGAGCTTAGACAGAATCAATCCAGGATGAATGTGAAATAATCTGCTCAAGAGTGTGGCAAATATTTTAGAAATCTATCTGCTTAGAATGTATAATATGTATCTTTCTATTGTCTACAGTGTTGGATTTATTTGGTTTAAATTTTATCTCATTCCTTAAAAAAGGATAGCACTAGTAGTAACTCTCAAATCAGAGATAGATCTTTAAATGCAGAAAGTAAAATTTTGTCTCTAATGCTGAGAGAAAGCTGTGGAGCAGGCTATAGAGATTCTAGTTGACTGTATTTGGAATTGTGAGAAGGGCAGAGGAATACCCAAGAAATCTAGTCTCTTACCATTTTCTTTGATCTCTTATCCTCGCTTTTCTCATAAGTAAGAAATCTACAAGCAGGACTCTTTGCCCCCTCCTTTCTGTTTTTTTTTTTTTTTCCTTCTTTGGTAGCTGTTTTGGAGGAAGCATCTTTGTTCATTTTTTTTCCCTGATCATGCAACAACATTCTCATTGAAGAATGAGATCTCTCTATTAGAAGCTATACAAGGTATTCATTTGGCAGTAACTGTGGCTAAAGAATCTAGTGCTTGAGTATCTTTATCTTTAAGGTTATTGTCAAAGTATATTTTCAATTTATTGGAGTCATTTAAATGTGTGTATATGTAAATATACACACATATAAATATAAATACATGAATACATATACATACACATTGTAACATGTCCATGTATATGTGTGCATGTATGTGTATGTGTACTTGCATATACATATACATGAACTTACATACAGCTAGATGGTTTAGTGGATAGAACGTTGGATTTGTAGCCAGGAAGAGCAGAATCCAAATTCTGCCTCATAGATTTACTGGATGTTTGATCCTCAGAAGATCACTTAAACTCTCATTTCCAGTTTCTCATCACTAAAATATGGCTGATAAACCTCCTAAAAGTATCTCATATTATTTTTTATCTACAAGACCAGTAATGTCAATTTAAATACAAATGGATTATATCCACATATTAATTTAGGAAAATAACATGTTAATATTATCTATGTTGTATTGTATTTTTATTTAAATTGTTAAACATTTACCAATTGCGTCTTAATCTGGTTTCTGCCATGTGAATTTTGTAAGTGGTTTGTGCAGACCCAGAGCTTGATACCTCTGTACTAGACAATAATGACATTAGATGAATATTGAACTGGTCAAGTGACAAATTTTTTAAAATTATCATCATCATTTGTGGCAATTCAGTGATATAATGGATAGAGCTTTGGGCCTTGAGTCAGGAAGACCTAAATTCAAATCTGATCCTGGGCATTCCTAACCTGTGACTCTTGGAAAATCACTTAAGTCCTACTTGTCTTTTCCCCATCTTTAAAATGGGGAAAATAAAAGACCTGCTTTTCAGAGTTGTAGTAAGTATCAAATTAGATAATAATTTAAAAATGTTTAGCATGGTGTCTGGCACATAGTAAGCATTATATAATGGTTAGCTATAATTATGAATGATTCCATGTTATCTTGGTAGGAGAAATTTTGTGGTATGTCTTAGGAACCTGAAACATTGATGTTTAAAAATTTGTTAGTGATTTTAATAAAGACACAAATAATCAAAGATGCAATTGATATAGAGCTAGGAGGAAAAAAAACCATGTTGAATGATAGTCATAAAGCAAAAATATTTTGATAAGTTGAAGCATAGGGTTAAATTTAATAAGGAAATTCAATAGAGGCAATGTAAATCTTATATATGGAATCATAAACCCAGCATCACAAGTATAAGATGGAGATGCTTAGGTAACATTTCTGAAAAAATCTAGAATATCTCAAGTGTAATTGTGGCACTTTAAAAAGTCAGTTTACTATTGGACTGTGTCAAGAGGAAAAAAGCTTCCAGAAATATCACCATTTTGTTCTACGGAACTCATCAAGGACCACTGAAATTCTTATTGTTGGTCAGTTAGCTGCTTTTCTTCATTCTTACATAAGACTATTCCCTTTCTTGGTCTAACCAAATTTGAAATGTTGGAATTCATTGATGGATACCATAATATATAATACAGATCAAATCTCTGCTGCTTGTGCTAATTTTGGCCTAATAATTAGCACCAAATATTACAACAACCTCACATATTGGTTATAGCAAATGGAAAAGTTTTGAATGTGCTGGAGAACTTCACTTACTTTGGCTCAAGGAAGGACACTTTGATGGTGAGGTTGACCCATGCATTGCCAGAGCTAGCTCATTGTTTGGGGGGCTCTGAAGGAAAGTGTGGGAGAGTGAAGAGAAAGTGGAAGAAAATGAGATATTAAACTGACTACCAAACTGAAGGCCTACGAAGCCATTTTGCTGACCCCACTGTTGTGCACCTCAAAAACCTCAGCAGTATATCAGTGCCATGCCAGGAAATTGAATCACTTACATTTGAATTGTCTCAGGAAAATTCTGAAGATCATCTGGCAGGAGAAAATTCCAGGCACTGAGATAAATAAGGTGAACTAAGATGCCAAGCATTCAAACTCTACTTCTGAGATGCAACTATGCTGGGCTGGCCACATTGTTCAAATGCCAAATGCATGCTTGGTAAAAAAAAGATTATTTTATGGAGAACTTATACAAGATAAATGCTCACAAAGTGGTCAGAAATAGCAATACAGTATGGATATGTAAACATATATTGTATTTAACATAAACTTTAACATATTTAACATGTATTGGTCTACCTGCCATCTGGGGGAGGGGGTGGAGGGAAGGAGGGAAAAAAATTGGAACAAAAGGTTTTGCAATTGTCAAAAATTACCCATGCATATATCTTGTAAATAAAAAGCTATAATAACAATAACAATAATAATAATAATAATAAAGAAACAGTAATACAAAGACACTTTCAATTATCTCTCTTAATAACTTTAAAACTGATTGTGTAACATGAGAGACATTGGCACAAGACCAGCATGCCATGTCCTCATCACAGAAGGTGCTGTGGTCTATGAGCAAAGCAAAATTGAATTAATAATAATAATAAAAAAAAACCACACAAAGAAGCAATCCCGAGATGAGCAGAGTTAAAGAATCCACCAAAAATGTTCATAGAGACTATTTGTGTCCTAGCTGTGACAGAGCATTCCCATCTCATATTGCTCTGATTAGCCACAGCTGGATACACTAATTTGACATAATGATGTCATTTGGATCTTATTTGAGAATGATGGATAAGAAGCAATCAATCAACCAAGAGTAAGAATATCAATACTGTTTGATGATTTTCAGGAAGCAGCAAATCACCATAACTTTCCCATATTCACCTTCAAAAGACCATAAAATATTCCCCCAAACAAATCCTGGAACAGTAGAACAAGCAAAGGATTAGGATAAAACAAT
Organism: Antechinus flavipes; assembly: GCF_016432865.1. Taxonomy (NCBI): domain Eukaryota; kingdom Metazoa; phylum Chordata; class Mammalia; order Dasyuromorphia; family Dasyuridae; genus Antechinus; species Antechinus flavipes. The sequence continues at coordinate 594,574,696 of NC_067398.1, read as the reverse complement.
ATCTGAGCTTAAGAAACTTGAAAGAACATTAAGAAAGATCTGACTCACTCGGGTAAATGAGGAACACAGTGCAGGACAAGAGATATCCTAGCAAGTCGGTAGCAAGCCCCACCTCAGTAAATCAGTGGAAAATCTTGAGCTCCAGTGGGGTGGTGCAGGCAAAAGCCAACACCAGGACACTTCAAGGTGCCTCAGCATAGCCAAGGAAAAGGACAGACTCCAGCTGGAGAACTACCAAGTCCTTCAGTCCATAGCAAATAGGCAACCTGTAGTGACGTGATTTCCATAGTTCAGTATGGCCCCAGGCAAACAGGTCAAAGTGAGACTCTTAAACACCTTAGTTTAAAAAAGCCAAGGTTTCCCACTGCATCTGCAGCCATTTCTAGTCCTCCTGATGTATAGATTGTTACTCTTATAATAGTATTTGTTTGATTACCTAAACATTACTTATGGGGCTGGGTATACATTACTATAAGTAGTGATATTTAGGAATGTAATATTTTCTTTTTTTAAATAGTAACTTTTTTATTTTCAAAATACATGCAAAGATACTTTTCAACATTCATCCTTGCAAAACCTCGTGTTTCAAATATTTCTCCTTCTCTTCCCCTCACCCCTTAGATAGCAAATAATCCAAAATATGTTAAACATGTACAATTCTTCTCACATTTCCACATTTATTATCCTGCACAACAAAAATCACATCAAAAAAGAAAAAAAAAGCGAGAAAGATAAAAAAGCAAGCAAACAATAATAAAAAAAAATGTGAAAATACTATGTTGTGATCCATATTCAGTCCTCATAGTCCTCTTTCTGGACACAAATGAGTCTCTCTATGACAAATCTATTGGAATTGACCTTGAATCACCCCATTGCTTAAAAGAGCCAATCAGAGTCGATCATTACATAATCTTATTGTTGCTATGTACAATATTCTCTTGGTTCTACTGACTTTCCTTAGCATCAGTTTATGTAAGTCTCTTCTGGCTTTTCTGAAAGGCCTACTAATTGTTTCTTATAGAACAATAATATTCCATTACATTCATATACCATAACTTATTCAGCTATTTCCCAACTAATGGGTATCCAGGAATGTAATATTTTCTTAAAACATTGATGAAGTATTGCTTTCATTTTTTCTCATTATGAAATTGGTAGAATCTTTTCATATGTGAAAATATTTCTTTGATTTCTAGAATGTTCAATCAATGTTCAATAATATTTGAATGATCTTAAAGTGTCACATTGTGTTCCCTGAACTTTGTTTATCATAATTTCTAATATTTAGTATCCCTCTGATGTAACATCAGTAGGCTTTCCATGATTCTTCATTTTTATTCTTAGATTTCTAATCTTTGCTCAGTGATTTTTAAGCTCATGGTATGTACTGCATATACTATTCACATGTGCTTGTTTATTTCTGTGGAAATTCAATTTTATTATACCCAGGTCATGTGATGAGACCACCAAAATATAGTAAAAGATTGCTATTAAAAGTTGGGACTTGGAGCTTATTTCTAAATAGGTAAATATACACATTTATACATCTATAGAGAACAAAAAGGTACTACTCTGAAGAAAGAACTAGAGTTAAAGAATAGAAGATTGTCTCTTCTCTGAGAACAATAGCAAATGTGAGACTTTCTTAGTAATTTTACATACTGGGATACATTTGCATAATATCAGTGTTACTGTGGAAACACCCAATGTGTGAGCCTTCCTCATATAGCAAGTAATAGTACCTTCTGATGTATAGTTTTAAAAATATACATTGATGATTTTAAAATAACCTTATGAACCTGGGGTTAAGAGGACTTTATTTTAAAATGTCCTTATATTTTCTTTACTAGTCAATACTGCCCCCAATGTAAAATGAAATCATTCATGAATAATACTAAAAGGAACACTTTATAATACCCCAATCTTGAGAATATAGTCTCCTCATTAAAAAGGAAAATAGATTTGTTTTTAATATTTCAATAATATTAACTCCTAGTGAGGGCATAGTAGATAAAAGGCTAGTCTGTAAATCAGGAGAACATGGATTACAGTTTTGCCACTGACATTTATAAGCTTTCTGATTATGGACAAGTTATTATGCTTTGGGTATTCTAGTCAATTCTAAAACTACAAGCTATAAAGTATTTACTGAATTGTATCAAGAGAGGCAATTTTCACATAAGAAACCCTCTATACCAAGGAAATCACAGGCCTGAAAAAATTACTTTGGGGGCTGATCTTTCTAGAATAGTTTAGAGATTTTTTACCCCCAGGGAATTGGGGTTAAGAAACTTGCCCAGATCAACACTAGGAAGTGTTGAGTGTCTGAGACTAGAATTGAACTCAGGTCCTCTTGATTTCAGGGCTATTCACTGTGTCACCTAGCTGCCCCAATAATTTAGTTTTACATGACAAAATAATATACATTAACTCATTTTAAAGAGTATAAATATTAACTTTATTAACTTCCCCACTATTAAATTTGTTTGCATAAAGATGATAGAAAGCCCTTTAGGAGAGGTAATTTTTTTCCTTCCGGATATTTACACTACTTTTCAAGACTTCTTTCATTAAAAAGCATTATTTTATTGTTGCCATTTGGATTGAGCTTTGTCTTTTGAGAGAAATCTCTATTAAGGAGTGCAAAATTAAATTAGAATAAAAAGCCTGATTTATCTAAATTTGATGAAAATATTGTATGTTCCCTCTCATGTACCCATAGTTGAAATCTCAGTGGGGAAAGACATTAATTTAGAGAATTTCTTTGGCAGACTTAAAAGACAAGCAATATCAGTGAAGATACGGTCAAAGAGATAGGAAGAAGAGTTATAGGGCATTTTAAAAGTCCTTAAACTTTGCTCATGTCCTTACTTTTTCCAGAAAAAAAACAAATTTTCCCCCCATCCAGATGAAACTATCTGGTTCTTAGCTATCACTGAATACCCAATTCAGATGCTACCCTCCTTTATATGTCCCATCTCAAAAGCAATCTTTTCCTGTGTAAATTACCTTTGCAGCTATCATGAATTGTAAACTCCATGTAGACAGAAATCATGGCTTCCTTGTATCCACTTGACACTCTACATATAATAAATAATATATGCATATGGATATACATATGTGTATATATGTGCACACACACACATATATTCAAACCAATCGAAATTTAAATATGTATTATATTTAAATTTCAATTGGTTTGAATAGTGGGAAAAATGACCTTTCCAATTGACATTGACGAATATATATAATGGCTAATAGCAGCTAGCTGATGCAGTGGATAGAGTGTTGAGTCTAGCTTCAGGAATTTGTAAGTACAAATCTGACTGCAGATTTGTTAGGATATGTTATCCTAGATAAGTCATTTAATTTGGTCTGCCTCAGTTTAATGATCTATAAAATGGAGAGAGATAACAATGGATTCTACTTAAGAGGGCTATTGTTATAATAAAATTAGATAATATTGTATTTTTCTCTGTAAATATTAAAAGACTACATAAATAATAGCTGTTATTAGAGTTATTCATTGTGGAGGCTATCATGAGAAATGAATAAAGCATCAAGAAACAAGAAATTTAGGCTCTTTATATGTCAGAAATTTTGGAAATGTTTATATAAAGTGCAAATTTAGAACTAGGAAGAGTCTTGGAGGTCATTAAGACTGACCAAAAGAGCATTGTGGTTAAAATGAAAGGATCTAGATTTGCATCCCATACAGATTACTTCCTACCTGTGTGCCATTGGTTTTCAGCTTTTTTTTCCCCTGAATTTTATTTTACCTATCTACTAAAAAGGAGAGGATTAAATTCCATTATCTCCAAGTTCTATTTTGTATCTATATCTCTTAACCTTATGATTCTATTTAACAAAGGAGGAAAAAGAAATTCAAAGAGGTCATTAAGAAATTAGTAGCATTTGACAAGAATAGAACAAACACTTGCTTTGTACATGACATTATGAAAAATATTGAAGGAAGCACAAAAAAATGTTATAATCTTGTCCTTGCAAATCCTGTAGCATAGATGGAGAGAATATTTGAACACAAGAAATAGTTAAGTAACAATGCAAGGCAGCATATAATTAAGTGGGAAAAATGAATAATATATATTATAATATATGTTATTTAGAAATCCAGAGGAGGGGAGATTTATGTGGACTAGAATGATTGATTGAGAAGGGTTTCATTTAATCTGAGTTTTGGAGAATAGGTTAAGGATTTGGATAGCCAGAAGGATTGAGGGCAGGCATTTGAGATGAGAAAAATGACATAAGCAAAGGCTCTGAATTGGGGAATAGCAAGGAGACTGACTTGGCTGGAGCCAAGAGTTTTCCTTTGGGAGAAGATATCATGATTATGAAAGGACACAAATATTAAGGAGAGAAGTCTGAATAATATTCCATGTCAATGAATGCAAAGCCACTAGAGGTTTCTAAGCAAAGTGACATGGTCAGATTAGCATTTTGTAGAGAATAATTTGATAAAAAGGAGAGCCAGGGAGATCATTTAGGAAGCATGTCTAAGTTAATAGGGTTGTGCTCCAAAAATTAACATGTTCAATCAGATATTTGGATTTTGGAATCCACTTTCCTAGAGAAACAATGTTCTACATGGTGGTTAGGTTTCCTGGCCAGCCCACAAGAGTCTTTTTTATCCCATAATGTAAGTGAAATATAGTATCACACTCATAGTACTACAGATTGAAACCACCATGTAGAATAAAGTTTATTTGGGAAAATACATTTCAATTTCCAAGTTGGGATGCTTGGAAAAATATAATAACTCCTTCTCTCAGTTTTCAGAATAGTGGGTTACAAGATCAGCAAGAGTAAAAAGTGTGATAGGAAGATATATATATATATATATATATATAATATATATATATATATATATAATATATATATATATATATATATATATTAGCAATTAGATAAAAAAAAATCCCTACCCCCTATGCATCCAGATCTGTTCTTTTCTTTTTTCTTCTTTTAATTAATTTATGTCTTATGGGTAAAGTTGTACATAGATGTTTAAAGGTTCTTTGCCTAACCAAAGGACTAAAGTAAAATATATTTTTATTTCTTATGAACAGGTCACCAGACAAAAATCTGTTTTCTTTATTTTTGATAGGTTTAAGAATATAAGTCTGGAGTTAATGGTATGCAGTATCACATTTATAGCAATGAGGGAACACTATATCCCATCAGTTATTCCACTGTGACTTACCTATATTTTTTCCCAATCATCCATTTCTTTGTTGACATCTTTTATAACACTTGTGCATAATTCTTCATTTCTAAATGTTTGCAATATTTTTGTGCCTACTAAGGGTATTTCCATTTCCATTACTAATTGTGTGACCCTAGTCACACATTTAATCTATAACTTTAAAATCACAGAACAATTACAATTCTGATTGGAATATCCTCACTAGAAATAATCCCACATAACTATGAATCATAGGATCAGATTAGCAACCCCTTTGACAATAAATAGATTACAAGAATGAATTTCTAAAATTCATCTATATTTTAGCAAAATTTTAGAAAAATAGTATATGATATGTCTATAGATAATATGGAAAGACATGGGATAAATCAAAAGGATATTTAGATGTGTTAAGAATTGAGTGAATAGTCAGAACCAAAGAATAATCATTAGTAGTTAAACATGAGCTTTCAAATATAGTTTTCAAAGCTAGGGATCTGTGCTTCTCTCCACAATGTTTAACTTTTTTATTATTATTAAAGCTTTTTTATTTTCAAAATATATGCATAGATAATTATCAACACTTATCCTTGAAAAATTTTGTGTTCCAAATTTTTCCTTTCCTTCTCTCTACCTTCTTCCCTAGATAGCAAGTAATCCAATATATGTTAAATATAAGCAATTCTTCTATACATATTTCCACAGTTATAAAGTTGCACAAGAAAAATCAGATTTAAAAAAAGGAAAAAGTGAGAAAGAAAACAAAATGCAAGCAAACAACAACAAAAAGAGTGAAAATATTATGTAGTTCACATTCAGTCCCACAGTCCTCTGTCTGGGAGCAGATAATTTTCTTAATCACAAGACAATTAGACCTTGTAATGTTCTTGTTTGGTTTTCTGGAGGTCTTACAGCAGTCTTCCTTTTAGTTCAGTAATCACCACAAGAATAGCCAGGTGTTAAAGTCCAAATCTTTTATTATTTCCTTCACAATTTCATTTCCTTGCCCACTTTCTTAGAGGCCTTCCTGAGTCTTGGTTTTAGTGGTGAAGCTAAGTAGGACAGGCCTGCCACCATGGTGGTATGAGATGGAGTGACTGAATCTGGCTCTGAGTCCAAGGATTTGTGTTTCAGCCTCCAGCAACTACAAAGATGGACGATGGAATGAATGTATCTCTAGGTCCCTTCTGAGTCTGTGTCTGGTCCTTCTGAGTCTCTCTCTGAGCCCTTCTGAATCTGTCTCTGGCTCTTGACTTTGCCTGAGTTTGTTACAGTTTTATATGCTCTACTTTGAGTATAAACCAATCATTATATCATGATATATATATATATCAATATCATATATATATAGAAAACCATTATTTGTTGTAAGATTAAATCAATCATACTGAACTAGAGAACTATTAATCACCATGCTAAACTAGATAACCATTGTATCATCAATTCCACTGAATTAGCACCTTGTAAGAATCCTTGTTTTAAGTACAGAATTCTGGCCCATAACTGAACTGGCCTGAATCATCACTTTGTTGACAAGAGCTATGTCCATCAGAACTGATCATCGTATAATCTTTACTGTTACTTTGTACAGTGACCTCCTGGCTCCGTTCATTTCACTCAGCATCAGTTCATGTTAGTCTCTCCAGGCCTCTATGAAATCTTTCTGCTGAATGTCTCTTATACAGCAATAATATTCCATAATATTCATATACTGTAACTTATTCAGCCATTCTTCAACTGATGGGCATTCACTCAGTTTCTGGTTTCTTGCAACTACAAAGAGAGCTGCCACAAATATTTTTGCACATGTGGGTCTCTTTCCCTCTTTTCTGATCTTTTTGGGTTATAGGAACAATAGAAATACTGATGGATCAAAGGGTATACACAGTTTGATAGAACTTGGGGAATAGTTCCAATTTACTCTCCAAAATGCTTGGATCAGTTCACAACTCCACCAACAATCTATTAATGTTCCAGTTTTCCCACATCCCCTCTAACATTCATCATTAACTTTTCTTGTCATCTTATCCAATCTGAGTGGTGTATAGTGGTACCTAAAAGTTGCATTAATTTGTGTTTCCCTGATCAATAGTGATTGAAAGCACCTTTTCATATGACTAGAAATCCTTTCAATTTCTTCATCTGAAAATTGCCTATTCATATCCTTTGATTATTTATCAATTGGAGAATGGCTTGAATTCTTATAATTTTGAGTCACTTCTCTATATATTTTAGAAATGAGGCCTTTATCAGAACTCTTGAATTTATTTTTTATCTCAGTTTGCTTCCCTTCTAATCTTATATGCATTGGTTTTGTTTGTACAAAATCTTTGTAACTTAATATAATCAAAATTATCCATTTTGCATTTCATAGTATACACTACTTCTTTGGCCACAAATTCCTCCTTCTCCACAGATCTCAGAGGTAGACTATATTTTGTTCTTCTAATTTGCTTATAGTATCATTCTATATCTAAATCATGAATGCAATTTGAATCTATCTTGGAATAAGGTATTAAGTGTGGGTCAATGTCTAGTTTCTGCCATACCAATCCAGTTTATCCCCATTACATATGATGCTGATTCATGGTTTTAAACATTTGCTATTAATCATTTTAAGGAAAACTCAATTTATTTCTATACTCCCCAATGTTTTTAATAGGGATGGGTTTTGGATTTTGTTGAATGCTTTTTCTGCATCTCTTGAGATTATCGTATGATTTTTGTTAGTTTGGTTATTGATCAATTATGCTAATAATTTCCCCAGTATTAAATAAGCCCTGCATTCCTGGAATAAATCCTACTTGGTCATGGTGTATTATCCTAGGGATCACTTGCTATAATCTCTTTGTTAATATTTTATTTAAGATTTTTGCATCAATAATAATTAGAGAAATTGGTCTATAATTTTCTTTCTCTAGTTTGATCTACCTGGTTTAAGTATCAGCACCATATCTGTGTCACAAAAGGAATTTGGTAGGATGCCTTCTTTCCCTATTTTTCCAAATAGCTTGCATAATATTGTAATTAATTGTTATTTAAATGTTTGGTAGAATTCACATATAAATCCATCTGGCACTGGAGATTTTTTCTTAGGGAATTGATTAATAGCTTGTTTAATTTCTTTTTCTAAAATGGGAGTATTTAAGTAATTTCTTTCCTTTTCTGTTAATCTGGGCAACCTATATTTTTGTTCTAGCATTAATGTTTGAGTTATTCTTACCTAAGTATTATAGTCTAGATAATAGGCAGTCTTCATTTATTTAGGGGTTTTGTTGTTGTGTTGTTTCCCCCTCCACCCCGATCCCCCTGTGTAGATAGGTAGGCAAAATTAAATTGATTATTGCTCTCCATTGATATTGTTGTGTATCAAGAACAATTCAGGAACTCCTCCAATGGTGGATCCTTGTAGTTAATTTATAGGGGTCGAAAAGGATGAGCATTACAAATCCATTCCATTATTTTGTTAAAAATTGTTTTTATGAGCTTGAAGCAAACAGCTAACATTATTCCTCTTTAACGCTTACTCATGAATACCCTCTATAATAGTGGGTAATAACTTTGACTAGCAAATATATTCCTATTTTATGCCTCATTTGATGTTCAAATTCAGAAACTTTCTAAAAAGACTTATCTAAGTTTTTTCTAAGATGGAATTTAATAATAACAGCTACAAAACATCTCATTGTCTCAAGAAATTCTCTAAGACAGGGATTCTTAACCATTTTTAGTAGTCTTACAAAGCCAATGGATTTCATATTAGATAATGCTTTAAATAAATCATTATTTAAATGATTTTAGGTTAAACAAACTAAATTAATAAAGTAAAATGCATAAGATTACAAAGGAAATATTTATTTGAAATAGAGTTTTCAAAGTGTTTGTAAAAATAATTCTGAAAAGATGACACAGTAGGTCAGAAAATCCAAGATCTCCAGACAAACAAAATACAATTGCATCTCAAGGTGATCATAGACTGGTGAAAAAACAAAGAAGACTTGGGATAGAACAGGAATTTTCTCAGAATGACCAGAGAAGAAACAAAGAAAGACCCCAGGAGTGGGATTTAACTGATATGAAATATAAACATTTCAGGCTAGCCATAGGGAAACAATAAAGCATGGAAAGGTGTCTTAAAGCTTGCTGGCTTTGATTCCCTCAAGCCCAAAAACAGGAACTTTCACCTTTGGGACAATGAGGAGTGTTGGGTGTCAGAGTCTTGAAAGACTGAAAGAACCTCTGCTTATAAAGAATGCCAGGCCCAACTGTTCTGCAGGGATGCTGCTCTAGATGAGAAGGAACCAGCACACATACTGAGTGCAGAAACTGTTGGTCAGGGGTGTTGCTGGTTGTGAGCACTTGCAAGCTTTTGGTATAAGGTCTGAAGTCAAAGAAGAGAGCTGAAGTGAAATTAAAGACACCATTCACAATCCAGGATTACAGGTGATTTATCTAATTGCTCTTATTTAAATGAACAGTCAAAAAAGAAAGGACCTAACTATAGAAACTTACTTTGAGAATAGGGAAAACTAGGGTTCATTTTCAGAGGAGGGCAGTGAGGTAAAACAAAAAAATTTTAAAAGTCTCTTCTACCACAAAGGATAACATTAAGATGCTACCTGCCTGGAAAGAATTTATAAAATTCAAAAAATTAAATGAGAGACATTGAGAAAAAACAAACACATAAAATGAGTTGCATCCCCCAAAAAACCAAGATTATGAAAAAAAAAATTAGCTAACCAGAAAAGGAGATACATTGTATACAGCAACAACAATATTATATGTTGATTAATTCTGATGGTCATGGCTCTTTTCAACAATGAGATAATTTAGGCCTATGCCAATGATCTTGTGATGAAGAAACCCACTACACCCAGAGAGAAAATTGTAGGAATTGAGGGTGAATTACAACATAGTATTTTACTCTTTTTGTTGTAGTTTGCTTGAATTTTATTTTCTTTCTTATTTTTTTTTTTTTTACTTTTTGATCTGATTTTCTTGTACAGCAAGATAATTGCATAAATGTAAGCCTATTTTGGTTTTAACATACTTTTTTTTTTACCATGTTTAACATATATTGGATTACATGCCATCTAGGGGAGATGATGAAGGAAAGGGAGGGGGAAATTGGAATGAAAATTCTTCAAGGGTCAATGTTGAAAAAAAATTATCCTTGCATATATTTTGAAAAAAAAAAACCTTCAATAAAAAAGAAAAGGAGATACAAAGTCTTAAAGAAGAAAGTGATTCTTTGAAAATTAGAATTGTGCAAGGAAAAATTAGTTATAAAAGGTGAAGAAATAATAAAACAAAATATAAAGAATAAAAAAAAGGAACCATGTGTGAAACATGTTATAAGAAAAACAGCAGATCTGGAGAATAGGTCAAGAGAAACTATAAGAATAATTGAACTACCTGAAAGCTGTGACCAAAGTAAGAATCTTGGCCAAGAATGCAAGAACTAATCAAAGAAAAATGTCCTGGAGTAATAGATGAACATGTAATAGAATAGAACATAAGGGAAAAATAGAAATAGAAAAAATCCACCTATCACCATTTCAAAGAGATCTTACATGGAAAAGACATAGTAATGACATAGCTAACTTTCAAAATTCTCAGATAAAAGAAAAAAATCTACATTCAATAAACTAAAAATAAAAAATTCCAATACGGTGGAGCTACAATTAGACTTGCACAGGATATATTAGCAGTTACAATTAAAAAAAAAAAAAACAAGTGAAAGTTATGCAACAATATATATTGACAATCTAAAGAAATAGATTTGCATCCAAAAATATCATATCCAGCAAAACTTACCATAAAACTGAGTGGAAAAAGTGGACATTCAGTGAGCTTACAGATTTTCAGGACTTTGTCGCAACCAAACCTGAATTTGTGTGTGCGTGCATGTGTGTGTGTGTATGTTTGTTTGTGTATGAATATATGTGTGTATAAACGCATACATTCACATACATATGTGCATATATACATGTGTGTATGTGTGTTATGTATGTATGCATGTCAACATGTTCTTGCTTAACTGTAACCTGCTTGGAGGAGGTGGGGGGCGGGGTGAATGAAAGGAAAAAGAATAAGCTAAAAAGTGCACAGCAGAGAAAAAAAAAAAGGAATAACCTACAAGAAAGCAAAGATGGACGTCATGGACATATAACTTTATTATTATTATATATGTTTTCTTATAATGGAAATTTATTTCTACATGTTTTAAATCCTCCTTGATATTCTGCTGGGCACATGACAATGTTTTGTTTTGTTTGTTTTATTTTCCTTTTCCTTTTCTTTTTCTATTTTGTTTTTAGTTTTAATTAAAACAAACAATGTGTAGATACCAGTCCTCCTCAAAGGTAGTGCTGACCTGTGTTGATAGAAAGCTCCCCACATAGATTTTCCTACACCAGTGAAATCACAGAGTTGGCAAAAAAGTTATTTATATAAAATTTTAAATATTTCAAAATGCCTCACTTATAATAACATTAGACCTTTGTAGCATAACTGCTAAATTTAAAGAGAACTTTAAGGTTTATGAATTGAAATATATACATAATATAAAATGGTATTTGATCTTCAGGACTACCTTATTCAATAAATGCTGTCATTATCCCCTTTTATAGAAGATAAAACTTCTTCTGAGGTTGAGATTACATGATTTGCCAAATATCAGAGAAGCAATGAGTATGTAAAAGAAGATTCTAAATCAAATCTTTAACTCCAAGTTCCTCTATTATTATGCCAAGCTGCTTACCTAATAAGAATACAAGTAAAGTTTAAAATTTGTCTAAAAATCAACTTCACAGGCATAAGATGGAAAAGACATAGGCTAAAGTTCACCAAAAAAGTAATTGGGGGATTTAGTGTACTAAAAACAGTGCAATCAAGTAATAAATTAATGAATACAAATATTAAGCACTTATTATGTACAAAACACTATGCCAAGTATTGATTAAACAAATAGAAGAGTAAGACAGTTCCCATAATTAGCACAGTATCTAAAAAACAGAAGGCACTTAATAAATATTTGGTAGCTAATGGTTATAAAGGAAATGATGGCTAGAGAAAGAGAGAGAGACAGAGAGAAATAGAGAAAGAGACACACACAGAGAAACACAGACAGAGACAGAAAGAGAATGTATGCCTTATGTGCATATTGATAGAGATATAAATATATACATATATGTACATATAGTTTTGGCAGCTAGTAAGGTCCCATAATCCTTAAGATATAGCAAAAAAAAAAGTAGTATAAAAATGACTTCTGTCATTTCTACTGATAAAATTATATAAGTTTCTGATGCTGAACTATTTGATAGTGCCAAGGACTTTGGTAGCAAGATCTTTATTTTTTGGATCTTCAGTGGTTTTGGCCACAGCATTCTCAGAAGGAATTGTCAGCCCATATTTCCCATTTTGAGTAAACAAATGATATAAACCAAAAATCATACAATGATTTTAGACTTTATTACAATATCTCTTTTATCATTCTCTTCTGTGAGTCCTCCCTTCCTTCCTTCCTTCCTTCCTTCCTTCCTTCCTTCCTTCCTTCCTTCCTTCCTTCCTTCCTTCCTTCCTTCCTTCCTTCCTTCCTTCCTTCCTTCTTTCCTAACAAAGTTTATTTTGTCCTTGGTTACTATATTTTTCAGCTTATGAAAGAAATTGATACTTTGTTAACTGACATGGTTTCTAATCTCTCTAAGCTTCATTTTGTGGTAATTATTTTACACTCCTCAAACTTTTATTTCAAAACAATGACAGTACCTTAATAAAATTTACAAGAATTAATTTCTGTATTTAACTAGCTATCACCTAGCAGGTACTGTGACAATATAATGAAATATAAGTAACTTTTGATGGGAAGAAGGAATTTGGATAGATCCAGATCCTTCAGTGCTTTTAGGGAAGATTATGTGGAGTTTGTGAAAATAAATATAGGTATATTTTGTGAGTGTGTGTGTGTGTGTGTGTGTGTGTGTGTGTGACTGAGTGGAGGGCAAAAAGGAGTCCCAAATGAAAGGGGAGAGATACAACCCTTACCTATGTAAGCAACTAGGTGGCATAATGACAGGAAGATTGGAGTTCAAATTTTGTGTCAGATGTTTATCAACTGGATGACCTGGCAGAATTGCATAACAAAAACAGCAACAATAATAATGAGCATTTATAGAGAGGTTACAATGTGCCAGGCACCATGCTAAGTGCTTTACAAATATTTGTTATATTTGATTTTCATAACAACTCTGGAAGATAGGTACTATTATTGTTCCCAATTTTCAGTTCAGGAAAATGAGGCAAAAAGAGGTTAAAACTCTTCACTAGTGTCTCACAACTAGTAAATGTTCAAAGCTGGATTTTTACTCAGGTCTTCCTGATTCTAGGGCCAGCATGTTTTCTGCTGTATTGTATAATACCTTTCAGCTTCAGTTTTTTCATGTGTAAAATTAGAAGATTAACTGTACCTATCTCACAATACTATTGTGAAAACCAAATGAGATAATATATGCAAAGCAGTCCTTCAGATATAAATAAATTATGTAACTAAGTATATAGTTTATATAGCCACATAGATTTATACATCTATATATACATAGATATGTTAGTTACTATTATTACTATGTCACAGTATTGCCTAGGATCAGTCCAAAGTACAATATTTCTTTGCATTAAAATCCCTGTTTTAGAATCCCAAAGCTAGAGATGAGAATGGGCATCCACTGAGGTAATCTTGTAAAGTGCTATGTGAACAATTGGTTCTACAGTCATGTTTCCTATGAAAAGAGAAGCTCAATGTCTTTTAAGGCAGCTCATTCCATTTTTAGATAGAAGACATTAATGATGATGAATACTTTCCTTCTGTATGTTTATATATTGTTCTCTGGAAAGATGCAGGGGTTTGAGGGAGTGGGAAGGCAAGTTGGACTAGATGAGTTTGCTTTCTGAATGGCATGAAGAGCAATGTATTTATGGAAATCTTGTCTGTAACCACACAATTTCCTGAAGGGGTCTAAAGAATTCCCTGCTAGCTATTGCAGTCTCTTAGGCTAGATGCACAGTTATAATTTCAGAATCATACTGTTTTGTTTTACTTAGGAACATGGGCACTGTTGGCCAAAATTTTGGTTTGTTTTCTAGCCCAAACCATTTTCAATTTGCTCTAAGGTTGGATAAAACACCAAATACATTTACTAATGGAGGTTTTCCTTCAGTTCTTGTATACTTTGATGGAAATTCAGTCCATAGATTTGTGACTCACTTACACTTAGAGCATTAAAATGTTATTTACTAAAAACTTAAAAAAATTAAATAAGACTTTTTTTGCTTTAAAAAATAGGAAGGTTTATTTTTCCAAGAGCAAATGAACTCAAAAGTCTAAAAGGCCTGAATGTAGTTGATAATTTGAATCTATGAATTTAGAGCAGGTTGTAAATTTGGAATTGCTTTTCCCATCCCTTTTCCCAGATGTTTTCTTGCATCAAAAAGGTCAATCAACTTCCTTTTGCTTCTGTCTTATTTGTTTATTTGTCTTAAGTCCATATATTTGGAATGAAGTGATACATAGGTGTCCAGAGGATAGAGCACAGGACTTGGAGGCAAGAAGCTCTTAGTTCATATTCTGCTTCTCACACTTAACTGGGTAAATGAAATGATCCACCTTTAACCTCAGTTTTCTTCTCTGCAAAATGGGGATAATAAAAGCACTTATCTCTCAGGGTTTGGGGGAGAGAAAAAATTAAATAAGCTGAAGTTCTTTGGAAACATTAAAGTACTATATAAATGTTGTTATTATGACCTTAGAGCAGTGTTATCAAACTCATAGAAGTTCCATTCTATACAAAGGATTCTTATAGATTTCATATTGTCTCAGAAAACCACATATTAGTAATATCTATCTTTAATTGTATTTTATTCATTTTGTTAAATATTGCCCGATTACATTTTAATCTGACCTGGAGTGTTGATAGTCATGTGTGGCCCAGTGTTTGACACCTCTGCCTTGGTGGAAAAAAGTCAATTTTTTTTTTATTTTATAGTTGAG
Source organism: Antechinus flavipes (assembly GCF_016432865.1). Taxonomy (NCBI): domain Eukaryota; kingdom Metazoa; phylum Chordata; class Mammalia; order Dasyuromorphia; family Dasyuridae; genus Antechinus; species Antechinus flavipes. The sequence goes on along the minus strand of NC_067398.1, from coordinate 594,559,442 downwards.
GAAACTGAAGCATAGGAAGATGATTTGTTTGATATTATCCAACTTGTAAGCATTTGAAGTAGTACTTGAATCCTTTTGAAATTTCATTATCATCCACTATACCATGTTGTCCCTATATCATAGTATATGTAGATGGAAATTATATATCTCCATGTTTACCTAAAGAATTTTCTTTTATTTGTGACTTTTCTCCCATAAATATCCTTGTCTTATATTACTACTCTTTATGTGTTCTTTGTTCTGTCTTTCCTGGATCACCTCCCCAAATTGTACCATTCTCTAGTCTCTAGTTTTTGTTTTTTCTTCATTTTTATCTGTGTTTTTGCTTGTTTTGCACTCCTTCCATAATGCTAATAATGCTTGATTTTATGTTAAGGTAACTTTTACATTATTGTAAATGTCATTTACCATTTACAGTATTAATTATTGTAATTATTAGAATATTTACATAATTAATTACTTTTACTTTATAGTAATCATTTGAGATTCAGTACTAAAGGAATTAATATCCCCCATTTTGCAGATGAGGGCCTCTTCCTTCAGTGTTCAGTTCAGGTCCTAGAATCAATTAAACATTGGAAGGGACAATAGAAGTCAATTAGTTTCATTCCCTCATTTTATACACTAGAAAGCTGAGGAATGAAAGGGTGAAATGAATAACCCCAGTTCATAGAAGCAGCAAGTACCAAAGCCAGAATTTGAACCAGGTCCTCTAATTCACCCTCCAGCATCCTTTCCACTGTACTTAGTCCCATGGAAATTTTACTGTCCTTTACATATGGAAATGATTTCTTCCTTCTCTATGAAAATTTTCTTTGTATAAATTTTTTTTGGAAATTTTATGGAAAGCAATCTAGAATTAAAGTAATTAAGATGTCCATACCATATGACTCAAAGATCTTACTGAAATGATTATATCTGAAGGAGATCAAAGATAGAAGGAAAGGGTCAATATGTCATAAAATATTCATAGCAACAATTTTGAAATAAAGAACTTAGCACAAAGTACATGCCTCTTGATTGGATAATGCCTAAAAAAATTGTACTGCATTTTCTTTGTCCATTTTCTGAATCATTTATAGCCCATTCATCAAGATATGATAAATATGAAAAACATTTAAAGGAATACTTTTATGAATTGGTGCAAATTGAAATAAGCAAAACCACAAAAGCAATATACAGAGTGACTATAACAATTGAAATGGAAAGAATGAAAAGCTATTAACTGAATGCTTTTTAAAGAAAATTAAGCTTAGCCTTGCAGATGAAATGGGAATTTGTTTTCTTGATTTATTTGCAAAGATAAGAAACTTAGGACATACAATACTGCAATACTTAGACTAGATTGATGTTTTGGTTAGTTTTTTTTAATGTTTTTGTTTCTCTTTTAAAATTATTTTTCAAGTGGTATGATTCTAAGGATGAGAGGTCTAGAAAAGATATCTTGGAAAACAAAGGTATTATAAAAACAAAGAGTAGCAATGCATTTTTTAAAAGGGAATTTGCCTGGAGCTCTTCCTTGAAATTACCATACTTATTCTTGTAGTTTATTAAAATATCCTTTACCCAATATAATTTTAAGCTCCTTTAGAACAGGCCAGCTAGATGGAAGAGGTGTGGTATAATAAATCCAGCTAAGCGGTACGATAGTGCACAGAGCATTGATGCTAGAGTCAGGAAGGCTCATCTTCCTGAGTTCAAATCTAGCTTCAGCCACTAGCTATGTGACCTTAGATAAGTCATAGTTTCCTCATCTGTAAAATGAGCTGGAAAAGAAAATAGCAAATCACTCCAGTATCTTTGCAGAGAAAGCCCCAAATGGGGTCACAAAGAGTCAGACATGAATGAAATGACTGAACAGATATGGGGTAATACAAACAGTGATAGATCTCAATCAGAGAACTTGAGTTCAAACCCACTTAAATACTTACTGTATAATCTTGGACAAATAAAATGAAGATATTGGTCTGGACAGCTGTTTAGCTCTAAATCTGTCATCTTTTACATAGTATGTGCTTAATAAATAATTTTAATTAAATTTAACTAGAATATATTAGTGGCAAAATTATTTTACTTACACATTTAAATAGTAGGAATCTATTCTGCTTCTTTAATATTGTAAGATATATAGTTTCTCTTAATGGGAATTGACATTTCAGCTGTTGCTGATGTTTCAGCTCGATTTTAGCATAACACAAAGATGTTGGGATAGTTTCAATTGAACAATGATTAGGCTCAAATGTTAACTACTTTCCTAAGCCTCTGCAGCTTTTCCCTATCAACATCTAAGGCTAGAAACATTATTAAAATGCAACCTTTTCTCTACCAAAACCCAAACCAAAACAAAATCTATTGAGAACATTTTCTTTGGGGTTCTCATTCACATGAATTTTTAGAGATTCACATTTCTGAAGAAAGCTATTCATTTTAAATTGACTACTTGTTTTACTTATCATGATTGTGAAAAACATTAAATAAATTTAAATGTTGGATTTCAATCATTAATGAAGGTGAAACACAGACCTCTAAACATTTAAACCAGGGGCCTCAACTACAGCCCGTGGGTCAGATGTGGCCTGCCGGATTATGGCAAAATCAGACTAGAAATGACACTTGACCTAAACTCGCATTAGCAACACACACTTCCAGCACTGGGCTGAGGCGGTGGAGACAAAGTGTGAGGTGATACTGAGGTGAGGTGAATTCCCAGGCCAGGGTGTGTGGTGTGGGGAAGGGAGAGATGCAGAAGATGGAGAACTGACATCCCGCGGCCTTGTACAGTAAGGGCAGCCACCACAACAGCCAGGCATGGAGGATGTACAGTGCATGCTGCGCATGTCACGGCCGCTGCAGGGGGAATTCACTGCAGCAGTGAAGGTCTGAAGTGGGAGTGCGAAGAGTGGGAGAGACAGTGCAGGAAACGGAAGCATCACAACACAGAGACAGCTTGGAAGAAGTTGGGCATTGCAGTCTGTATGTCTCTGTGTGGGCAAAGTTATTGCTGGTATATTGTTTTTGTAGCGCTATGTGTATATTATATACATCATTATTTCCTAGGGATTCCAAATTGCTATTAGTAAAATACATATACATATATGTATATATGTATATGTGTATATGTATTTTACTAATAGCAATTTGGAATCCCTAGAAAATAACGATGTCAAGAAAAAGAAAAATCAACTTGGAGTGTAGGATATTCAAAGAACAGTGGACTTATGATTACTTTTTCATGCAGTACAAGGAAACAGCTGTATGCCTGATATGCCAGACACTATATTCTGTGTTCAAAGAATATAATTTGCATCAACACTATGAAACTCAACATAGAGATAAATATGATTGTTTGGTTGGAGAAGTGAGAAAAGATAAAATATTAAAACTGAAAAATAAACTGACAACTCAGCAAAATACTTTTGTGAAGCAGAAGCAGCTAAATATTTCATCACTGCGAGCAAGTTTTCAAGTTGCCAAACTAATAGAATACACTGGCAGACCATTCATGGAGGGAGAATTTGTTAGAGAATGCCTTTTTTCTGTTGCCAAAGAGATGTGTCCAGAGAAGGCCAATTTATTTAGTACAGTGAGTCTTTCAGGACCTACAATTACACAGAGGATTGAAGAAATGGGAGATAATCTGCATCAGCATTTGCAAGACTCCATAAAAAAAATTTCATATTTTTTCTTGGCACTCAACAAAAGCAATGATGTTTGTGATTCTGTACAACTTCTCATTTTTATTTGTGGGATGAATGATTATTTTGAAGTCATAGAAGAGCTTGCTGCACTGCAAAGCATTAAAGGAACAACTACAGGAGAGGATATCTATGAGAAGATTTGCCAAACTATGAATGGTTTGGAGCTGAACTGGGCTAAACTAGCCAGCTTGACAACTGATGGTGCTCCTAGCATGGTGGGGTCTAAGAAAGGAGTAATTGCTCTCATTAATCAAGAGATGGACAAACAGAACCATTTTTATCCAATAGCCATACACTGCCTCATCCACCAACAAGCACTGTGTAGTAAAATCACTGAAATGGGACTCTGTTATGAAAACTGTGGTATCTTGCATTAACTTCATTAGATATAATGCACTAAATCACAGACAATTTCGGGAATTTCTTATTTTTTTTCAATTTGTATCTTTTTTTAAAATTTTATTTAAATAGCCTTTTATTTACAGGTTATATGTATGGGTAACTTTACAGCATTGACAATTGCCAAACCTCTTGTTCCAATTTTTCCCCTCCTTTCCCTTCCCCCTCCCCCAGATGGCAGGATGACCAGTAGATGTTAAATATATTAAAATATAAATTAGATATACATTAAGTATACATGACCAAACCATTATTTTGCTGTACAAAAAGAATTGGACTTTGAAATATTGTACAATTAGCCTGTGAAGGAAATCCAAAATGCAGGCAGGCAAAAATATAGGGATTGGGAAGTCAATGTAATGGTTCTTAGTCATCTCCCAGAGTTCTTTCACTGGACGTAGCTGGTTCAATTCATTACTGCTCCATTGGAACTAACTTGGTTCCTCTCATTGCTGAGAATGGCCAGGTCTATCAGAATTGGTCATCACATAGTATTGTTGTTGAAGTATATAATGATCTCCTGGCCCTGCTCGTTTCACTCAGCATCAATTCGTGTAAGTCTCTCCAGGCCTTTCTGAAATCATCCTGTTGGTCATTTCTTACCAAACAATAATATTCCATAATATTCATATGCCACCATTTATTCAACCATTCTCCAATTGATGGATATCTACTCAGTTTCCAGTTTCTGGCCACTACAAAGAGGGCTGCCACAAACATTTGTGCACATACAGATCCTTTTCCCTTCTTTATGATCTCTTTGGGATATAAGCCCAGAAGTAACACTGCTGGATCAAAGGGTATGCACAAGTTTGATAACTTTTTGAGCATAGTTCCAAATTGCTCTCCAGGATGGTTGGATGGATTCACAATTCCACCAACAATGTATTAGTGTCCCTGTTTTCCCACATCCCCTCCAACATTCCACATTATCTTTCCCCGTCATTCTAGCCAGTCTGACAGGTGTGTAGTGGTATCTCAGATTTGTCTTAATTTGCATTTTTCTGATTAATAATGATTTGGAGCATCTTTTCATATGGTTAGAAATAGTTTCAATTTCTTTGTCTGAGAATTGTCTGTTCATATCCTTTGACCATTTATCAATTGGAGAATGGCTTGATTTCTTATAAATTAGAGTCAATTCTCTATATTTTGGAAATTTCAGGAATTTCTGTCTGAGCTAAATGTTGAGCATGAAGATATTCTATATCACACAGAAGTCCATTGGATGAGTCGAGGGAGAGTTTTGAAACATTTCTATGACTTACTTCCACAGATTACAACTTTTCTGCTTTCAGAAAGCAAAGAAATACCAGTGCTCAATGATGCAGAATGGAAATGGCAGTTTGCCTTTCTGACTGAAGTAACAGAACTACTCAACAATTTCAATATGCAACTTCAAGGAAAGGGGAAGCTCATCTGTGATATGCAATCACATGTCAAAGCATTTGAAGTAAAATTAGGCCTTCTCATCAAACAAGTGAAGGAGGAAAACTTCTGCCATCTCTCCACAACTCAAAATCTGTTAGTGTAAAAACCACTGATTGAATTCCCAAACAAAACATGTGTGGATTCACTGGAAAAATTGCAAAAGGAGTTCCAATTTAGATTTAAAGAGCTTCATCTTCATGAACAGGACGTACAGCCTTTCCATAACCCATTTTCTATTGACTGAAATGTGAATACAATTTACCAAATGGAACTGGCTGAACTTCAGAATTGTGATTCTCTGAAAGACTCATTCAAGTCAAGCAGCCTTCATAATTTCTATGCATCTCTCCCCTCTGAGACATATCCTCATCTCAGGAATCATATACTCAAAATGGCAACCATCTTTGGCAGCACTTATATCTGTGAACAGACTTTTTCTAGAATGAAACATTTGAAATCTCCAACCAGATAAAGACTAATGGATGCACACTTGCATCATTTGTTACGACTAGCAGTGACAAATATGGAACCAGACATTGACCATCTCATTAGCCAAAAGCAGGCCCATAGCTCCCATTGAAATACTGGCAAGTTTGTTGATTTAACTTTACTTCATTTTAAATATTGTATTTGTTCCCATTTTGTTTATTCAGTTCAAAATAAGATATATGCAGCATGCATAAGAATTTATTCATAGTTTTTGCTTTTACTATAGTCCGGCCCTCCAACAGTCTGAGGGACAGTGAACTGGCCCCCTATTTAAAAAGTTTGAGGACCCCGGATTTAAACTGATTTTTTTAAACAAGTCATTTTCCCCCAAAATTAAACTTTCCAAGAATTTAAAGAAATGCATCTCACCATGAAAATATATCTCTTGCTCTCATCACCCCACAATTTGAAACATTTCTATGACTTCCAACAATTAGAAAAATAAAGAGATGAGGCAATTTAGAATTATTGAATTACAATCTTATTTTGGCAAAGAGGCTGATCAAAAATTAAAAATCTTTGTACTGGGAAACTGGAGATTTTGAAAAACTATAGTCAAAGACATTGCAGTGAATTGGTTACAAAAATTTCAAAAAATTCAGCATCATAGAAGAACATTCAAGAGTCCTGCCTAAATATTATAATTTAATAGGGGATATATTTGAAAAGAGAAGGCCAATTAGCACATAAAAATGGAGAAGACAAATAGGATAGTTAATTCCAAACTGTTTGGATTAATCTCTTCTGCCTTAGTGTTTCATTATGAATATTGATATTTATCATCACAGAATATTTTCTTTGAATTTTCACAATTATATTTATATATTTCACTTACTTTTATAAGAGGTGTTAGAGTTTAATCAACCTTTCCTCATGCTGACATTTGAAAAACAGAAGTAGGGCCTCATTTAACCTTAAAAAAAAAATTACTTCATAAATAGGACCTGATAAATAAATAAATAAAACATGCAAAATACTAAGTACATAAATGTGCAAAATTTTCTCATTCTTTTCAAATGACTATGGTTTTAATTAAGTATATATGATAGTCTTGGAGTGATCTAGGGCTAAATATTATTAATATAGTGTCATTTATGAATATCACCATTCAGAGAAAGTTACCATCATAGAGATTCTAATTTGAATTCTGCACAGGGGCCTTCTCTCTGGCTTTACAAATGTCTCATATAAAAACATAATTTTGTTTTATATTCCATTTGATGGCAATGTAGTATAGTTCATTGAATGAAGTGTCTGTGGACATATGCACCTTGGAATCACATAGAGAAAGGGAATGGGGAATAAGTATTTGTTGTAACAGAAGATCTCCAGGACTACCTGGGTTTGTGCTGTCTCTGACTCTAGCTAAGGAGTTTTCTACACTCTTTTAACATCTTTTTGTTAATTATTTTTCCTCAGTTTGTACATTCCATTGGTATCTTCTAACTGTCAGGAAAATATAAGAAAGGCTCCCAAAATAGTGGGTGCATCCTTTGTGATGAACTTATGGAAGAACATATAGGAGAGTTTCTTTCATAAGAAAAACAGGCATGGATGGCTATGTTCACCATTGCTGGAAAAAATATCCATATTGGTGATATCATAGCTTCAATGTGGTAAATTTCACTGAAAAATACTGATAGTGTCAATGACCATTTTTTCAGAGCTGATACTCTGTTTAATTAGGATGGAGTGGCTATAGCACATGAAGAATCTTCTCATTTTTATTTGGTGTGCATATTGTGTGTGTGTGTGTGTGTGTGTGTGTGTGTGTGTGCCTAGGTAAGTGTGCTAAGAGATAATTTTACATCATTAAAAATTGCAAAATTTCCCACATGCATTGCAACTCATTTTCTTTTTTTCCATTCAATTTCAGATCAAGTTAGTTGTCTATCTGAAGCACTGTCAGAGAGAGCTCTGCACTAATGTAATGGAATGGCCATTCATTTGAATATCTGGACAATAGGAATTTTTCAGCCATTTTGTTTTTCCTTATCTCTTAGAAGTCATTAGAAGTAATACATGATTCCTTGACAGTTGTGATCACAGAAATAGTTTATTTCTTCCATTCTGTAGTTGTCAATTTAAAGTACAACCAAAACAATAAGCTACAAGAAAGATGTCACAAGCACAGTCCAGGTACAGGAAGAATTCCTGATATATACCAGACTCACCCAGATGTTTCTTTCCTCAGATAGTTTGTGCTCATTGACTTAGTCCCAAGAATACTATAAAACTTCAACAATACATTTTTTTTAATTAAAGCTTTTTATTTTCAAAACATATACACAGATAATTTTCTATATTCACCCTTATATAACCTTGTGTTTCAAATTTCCCTCCTTTCCCCCTACTCCCTCCTCTAGATGATAAGTAATCTAATATAAATTAAACATGTGCAATTATTTCGACAGTTATCATGCTGGACAGGAAAAATCAGATCAAAAAAGGAAAAAAAATGAGAACAAAAACAAAATGCAAGCAAACAACAATGAAAAGAGTGAAAATACTATGTTATGATCCACACTCAGTCCCCACAGTTCTTTCTCTGGGAGCAGATAACTTTTTTTTTTATCACAAGACCATTGGAAATGGTTTGAATCATCTCTTTGTTGACAAGAGACAATTACATCAGAAATGAACATCACATAATCTTGTGGTTGCTGTGCAAAATGATCTCCTGATTCTGCTCATTTCACTCAGCATCAGTTCATGTAAGTCTCTCCAAGCTTCTGTGAAATCATTTTGCTGAATGTCTGTTATACAACAATAAGATTCCAGAATATTCATATACTGCAACTTATTCAGTCATTATCCAACTGATAGGCATCCACTCTATTTCCATGTCCTTGACAGTACAAAAAGAGCTGCCACAAACATAATTGCACATGTGGGTCCCTTTCCCTCCTTTATGATCTCTTTGGGATACAGGTCCAGTAGGGACACTGCTGGATTAAAGGATATACAGTTCGATAGTCCTTTGGGCATAGTTCCAAAGTGCTCTCCAGAATGGTTAGATCAGTTCACAACTCCACCAACAGTGTATTAGTGTCCCAGTTTTTCCACGTCCAATCCAACATTTGCCATTACCTTTTCCTGTCATCTTAGACATTCTGGGAAGCATGTAATAGTACCTTAGAGTTGCTTTAATTTACATTTCTCTGGTCAATACTGATTTAGAGCACATTTTCATATGATAAAAAAGTTTTAATTTCTTCATCGAAAACCTTTTATCAGTTGGAGAATGGCTTGTATTTTTATAAATTTCAGTCAATTATCTATTTAGTTTAGAAATCGGGTTTTTATGAGAACCTATAGATGTAATTTTTTTCTAGTAGTTTACGGCTTTTCTTCTTATCTTGTCTGCATTGGTTTTGTTTGTACAAAAGCTTTTTAACTTAAAATAATCAAAATTATCCATTTTGCATCTCATGGTGTACTCTAGTTCTTTGGACACAAATTTCTCCTCCAAGATTTGAGAGGTAGACTATCCTTTGTTCTTCTAATTTGCTTATATCACTCTATGTCTTGGTATAGGATATGGAGGGCTGAAACTCCAAAAAGGTATGCCTGAATCAGACAACCGAGCACTTCAGACTAACTAACTATTCACTGTAAGACAATGACTTTATTAGCATATGTTTCTATAAATGGCTCTTCTCACTCTTGGGTGCTGGCTGAATGTTTAAACGGTGTTAAGATATCATAAGCAAGAATTGGAGGATGGAGAGAAAGGGGTGAGAATCACTTGGCTGCAGGAAGAGGAGGAGAAAGGTTGGACTCAGGACTTGAGGATCCTGGAGAAATCTTTTGGCAAGCCTCATGGCAATTTGTCTGCCTCCTTCACTTATCCCCTTTAAGACCAAGGACTTTAATTTATCCTGACTCTAGATGACCCTGAAGCCCCCCAGAAAGCTAGCCCATACTTTACAATAGGCGCTAGGTATGGGTCAATGCCTAGTTTCTACCATTCAAATTTCCAATTTTCCCAGCAATTTTTGTCAAATAGTGATTTCTTATCCCAGAAGCTGGAGTCTTGGCTTTATCAAACATTAGATTATTATAGTCGTTGACTATTGTGACTTGTGAACCTAACCAATTCTACTGATCGACTATTCTGTTTCTTAGCCAGTACCACATGATTTTGATGACTGCTGTTTTGGTTTTAGATGTGGTACAGCTAGGCCACCCTCATTTGCATTTTTTACATTAATTCCCTTGAAATTCTTGATCTTTTCCAACAATAAATTTCATGACAACTGCATATGTACAGAGACAATTTGGGATAGTAGATATCCTAACTGTGGATTCAAGAAGACCTGCATTCAAGTATTGTCTTTGACATATGTGATCTTTGACAAGTTACTTCATCTTTCAGTATTTTAGGCCAGAGGTGTCAAATATGTGGCCCTCAGATACAGCCTGAGTGAAGAAGCTCAAATCAGATTAAATTGGGAAATATTTAACAAAATAAATAAAAATAAAATAAACCATAAATAATATTACATTTAAAAATTTAAGTCAAAATGTAGCCCACAGGAATCCTTATGTATAGATCAGTTTCACCACCCCATTACTATTTGAGCTTGACACCATTATTCCAGGCAGCTGCCAAAGTCGCTAAGTTGTAGAGAAAGTGAAAACCTGTATAGGTAGAAAGTGCCATGCATTCAGAAGTTCCCTATATTAATGAAACCACAAATCCAGTCTTCATCCTACATTATTGTTCAATTGTTTCAGTCATATTTGACTCTTCTTGATGCCATTTGGGATTTTCTTGACAAAGATACTAGAATGATTTGCCCTTTCCTTCTCAAGTTCATTTTACAAATGAGGAAACTGAGGCAACAGGGGTTAAGTAACTTGGCTGGATCACATAACTAATAAGTACCTGAGGTCAGATTTGAACTAAAGAAGATGAGTTTTTCTGACTCCAGGCCCAGCAATCTTTTCAATGCACCACCTAGCTGATTTCCCTTATGCACTTACATATATAAAGCATTTGTAAAATGAATAAAGGTATTATAATGCATAATTATGCAACAAAATAATAAAAAATTCACATTTTTAATCCTCTCTTATATTGTGTGAAATAATAAAAAATCAAAATAGATAACAAACTATTGGCAAATATTCTATAAACTCAGAGGATTATTAACTAAAATAAGCTCTTTAAAAAGCAGGCAACATTATAATTTTGCAAGTCAATATTATACTTTAACATTATATTACTTAGACTGCTTTCTTATAGCTAAGATTGGAAGACAAATCATATAACTTTTACTATTATGTTTGACAGGGTTTTTTTTTCTGAAAATAAATAGATTTCAGGTCTTTCATACTGTTCTGAAATAGAAGAAATAAAATTATGTCAATTAAATACTGTATTCAGTGAAGAATCTCACTATTTCTAACTTACTTAGTTTATATTTAATGTCTCTATTTCAACACAAAGAGATCATTGGAAAAATGTTAACTATCGAGACTTGAATTTCTCCATTTTCCTTCCATGGTAATAATAGTCTTCCATAAGAATAAATGATAAACAGAGTTATTTCTTTGTAGAGATGTGGAATTTTGAGCAATCTTTTGTAAATAAATTAGTTGGATAATTTTTTGCTTCTTGATGAGATTATGGAAACAACTATTATTCTTACAAGCACAATAATACAAACCATATGGCTTCTTTAAATTTTATACTTTTACTTAAAAGTATAAGGCAAAAGGAAAATAACCATAAAAAAATACTGAATATCTAGTCCATTTTGAGTTTGCAGGACTATATACAAACCTCTATGACACAAAACCAATAAGGAAATCTAAAGTTAAAAAAAATCAGTATCATGTCTTATATCAAATGTATTTTTAACAATCTGTCAATAAAACTTGTCATGTATAACTGAACTTTTGTCGATGTTGCTTAGATTTCTGAATTTTCAACTTACCTTTATTAAAGCTTTTATTACTGTCATCATTATTAGTTTTGGATTGTCATTAATAAATGAATTATGGATAGATACTGGGGTTATTATTTCATCTGGAATTTACCAATGTAAAAGTATACTTTCTTTGTTACTTAGAATCATGGAAGGTTTCCTAGAGCCTAACTTCTTAAACTGTCATTTAAAATCCAATATGAGGTCTTGTGGGGTTTGTGAAATGACATATAGAATAAGGAGTGTTGAGGGTATGGGGATAATAGAAATGGAATAAGTTTTGTAGATGAATGGGAATGGGATAAAAAGGGAGGGAAAAGATGGAGGAAAGAGATAAGGAAGGGATTCTTGGAGGCAGGGCAGGATAAGTAATAGGAAGAAGAATTAAAGCAGAGAAGTCAGCCGTAATGGAAAATAATAATGATCAGGAGTAGAATTCATTAGGAAAAAGCAGGGGTAAAAATTGATCTTAGATAAAGATGAGCTGAAATAGATTTAATCAAAAGAGAAAAATAAGGAAACTACATTATTTGTTAGCCATATTAATCAATATTGTTTTAGACAATTTAAAATAACAAGATAGTATTGATGAGGTCTAGATATGGGGTACCTAAATGAAATTAGGTTTAATTGAGGTCTAGTGGCAGGTTCAGGATACAGGGAGTCAAAATAGAGCTCCCCTACAACCCCATTGGATTCGGAGCAAGGATATGGAGTTAAATGATGTCTAATAGCGGCATGAGTCCCCAATAAAGGAATTTATTGGCCCGAAAAGCTAGATTGATAAAAGAGGTTTATTATGGGGTTTGGAAGTAAGGTTAAAGTATAGTTAAAGAAATAGGTGAAGGATAGAGATAAGAAGGGCACTGGAAACAGGGTTTCAATGAACACAAGGTCCTGGCATGGCAGGCATAAGGCTGGCATGTTTGGATCCTCTGCAAAGAGAAGGTCCCAGCTTGGCTCTTTTATAATGAGAGATTTAGCTGGAGAGGCCTGTGGGTGGTGTCCCAAGTTGGCTCAGATCAAGGTGGGGCTGGGACAGGACTGGATCTTCTATTGGAATTCAAAAGGACCAGGATTTGTGAATCAAAAGGTCCTGGATTGATCAACTAGGAGGTGTTGGGAATCAGAAAGAAAGGAATAAGTCAATTCTTAAAGGGACCACACCCGCACCAGTATAAAGTTAGAATATTGCTATGGTGTAGGGAATGATGAGTTGGTCAATTTAGAAAAATATGGAAAGACTTGAACTATGAAGGATGATGTTATCCACTTTCAGAGAAACAAAGGGCAAACAAGCATAATAGAGCCTTATATATATGTATAAGAATTTATATGTATATAGAGATGGATAGCTGGATATTTATGTGTATGTATCTGTATATGTGTTTCAGTGTGTGTGTGTGTGTGTGTGTGTGTGTGTGTAATATGTAGTTAATTGTAGCCTTCTTGGGGGATATAAGGAGGAATGAAAAGAGGGAAAATAAAATAAAAAGTGCACAGCAGAGAACAAAATAAAATCTACAAAGAAGCAAAGAAAAGATGAACAGTTCTGAATACATGTGGTATTTATTATATTATAAGCTTTCTTGAAATGGAAATTTTATCATTAACATTTTTAATCCCCTCTTATGTTCTACTATGTACATGGTAATTTTTTTTTTCTATTTTCTGTTTTAAATAAATAAAATTTAAAAATAATAAGAGCTAACATTTATGTCACACTTACTATGTACGCAAACTTTTTATTATTTAGTGTTCATCTTTTGTCCTCATATTTTCAAGAAGGTCATCCTAGGTTACACCTAGAGCTCCTTTGCTCTATATAACAATTATTTCATTCCCTCCTCCTTTTTTCAAGTGGGTGTGGAATACTCTTGCATTATTCAAGACTTTTGTATTTGAATGTCTTTCTCTTGATAGTTTATACAACTTGTTTCTGAATTGAAAAGTTAAATTTTACCACTTTGTCTTGGAATTTGAACCTTAGGGTTTTTTTGTTTTGTTTTGTTTTGTTTTGTTTTGTTTTTGTTTTTTCTGGAGGCAATTGCTGAATTCTTTCTCTTGGAATTTCATTGTTTATCTTTTGAAATTATGGGCAGTTTTTTTTTTTTCATTTTGAAACTAACATTTTGTTTTGTTTTTGTCTTTTCCTGTTCTTTGGGGAGTCTTATGAACCTTAGATTGACTCTGTATTTCCTGTTTTTGAGTTCCATATGTTTTGAACACATGATGAGCATATTTTCGCTTAATGTTCTTTTTAGAATTTGGGGGGTTTACTTCTCTTGTTTTAGACTGACCCTCACTTCTGTACATTTACTTTCCAAAACTATTGTTCTATCTTTTGTTTATTTTTTGAGGCTTGTCGTTATAGTCTTAATTTTTCTATTATACTCATTCCTTTTATTGTGCAAGAAAAATTCTGCACCATAATTCTAATTTTTCTTTTAAACCACAACAGTGTGTTGTGAATTCCATGTTCTCTTTAAATTCCTTAGGGTTTTCTATCAAATTTTCCTTTTTTTTCCCCAGCTTTAATTCATAGATACCTAAATTACTAGATGTGGAGGTCATATTTCTTTCTGTTGATATTGAATTGGCTGTTTATGTTCAAAGTCTTTGAGTTTTCTTAATCCTAAAGATATTGGTACTTTCAATTATCTCTCCTCCCCCTTATTTTCCTTATCCCTCCCTTCCTGATTCCTTCCCCTCTGATTGTTGTTTCCTTGAGGTCTAAATCTCAAAGGTTATCTACACCCCTTTTCCCTTGATGACATATCACAATTTGCCAGCCTAGTTCTCTGCCCCAAGTAACTTTTGCATAGTCAGAACTAGTCACACCTGGATGCTATTCACTTCCCTTCAAAAGTTGTGTAGTAAACACAATTCCCATTCATGGCATCCTAATTACCTATGTTACTCAGTTCTCTAGACTGGCACTGGCAGTTTACAGGCTAATTTTCTTGTCATCAGCAGAACTCCTTTCCCTGGCACCAGCAAAGCTTGATTTTCCCTGCACTGAAAGAGCTTGATTTCTCCAGCACTGGTGCTTCTGAGTCATAGCCCTTGTCAGGTTTTTAATTTTTAAGGGCTGTGGTCAAATTAGCTGTGATACCTGAGCAAATTTTACTATATAGAGCTTGGGTATTTATAGCACTGAAAAAGGAGAAAGAATTTAGGTATAGTGGTGAATTTTGATGTGAACCTGTGTTACATTCTTGACTCTGCTAGTGCAGTCTTGCTGTCAATATCATAAAGTGGGGAGTATTTCTGAGAGACCTCAGTATCATTGAACTTCAGTTCCTGGATTGGGGGAGGGTGAGTTCTTTCTTTTAGATTCAGGGTGTTCTAGATCATGGAAACAGCTGAAGCTGCATTATCTTTTGTATAATGTTTCTGTTTTGGAGAGGTACTTGTCATCAGAGAAAATGTTTAGTCTACCATCTCATTGCCAATGTGACCCAGAGGCCCATAACCTTTTCATTTAAATAATTTATGATGGGTCATAAAAGTACAGAAAATAGATATTCAATGGGATTTCCATGTCTCATTATCTGTTATTTTTATGTATAACGCACTTCCAGAGGGAATTGAAAAAGTCAAGTTTCTTCCAAAATATTATATCAAGAAAGGAGATTATGTATCTAGACAGACTATAATTTTATCTGCAGATTAAATGATAGTGACTGACTTCATTACAAATGAAATTAAATGGGGAATCTGTTTTAGATGAACTCAATGAAATAGTAGATATGATAAAAATCTGAATCAGTGAGGTCAGTGTGAGAGAACAATAGCCCCAAGAGAACTAAAAAAAAATTTTCACTGAGTAATGATGGAGTTCATTGACACAACCCTAATACATATACGCAGAGAGACATACATGGACATATGCACACTTATATAGTGTATGCTAGACATATTAGTCAAAGAAATATCTAATTAAGATTTACATGAATATATGTATATATCTGTATATACATATGTGTATACACAAACACATATATATACTTATGAGAGAAAATTTGGTAAGCAGTATTGGGTATATACTATCTACATTTATATAAGGGCATGAAATTAAGATATCTGTGATTTCATTGGTATAGGCATTTCTAACTAACATTGTCCTCAAACATTGTGCTATTTTCTCACATTAATTACCCTATATTCAACATTCTAACTCCATATTAGATAGAAAGTAATTCCAGAGGGGAAAGCATTAGCACCTCTCAAGATCAAGAAAGACTTCCACAAGAAGATAGTCTTATATTTGAAAGAAGCAAAGAAAACTAAAAGGCATTGTTGGGGAGGGAAGCTATAAAATTCAAATATTTTTATATTTTAAGATATCTAGAGACCTCAAACCTGTGCCAGATCAAGTTAAGTGAAGAAGCTGAAGACTTTCAACCTGAAAAAAAGGATAGATAAAATTCTTGTCTTTAAAAATTTGAAGAACTTTCATTGTGGAAGAAAAATAAGCCTTGTTCTTGGCCTTGGAGAATAGAATTCAAAACAATATGTAAAAATTGTATAGAAGCAAAGTAGGCCCATGAAAAATAAAGCTTCCTAAAAACAAACAAACAAACAAACAAAAACCCAGGACAGTTCCATAATGGAGTGGTATTCTAAAGATGTCATGCATGAAGTCCCTCTTATTTGCTTTCTTCAAGTACATACTGGATTATGATTTTTCTGCTTTGTGGTAGAAAGGGTAGTTTTCCAGGTATGAATTAGATTAGACAGCTGGTTAGTTTCTTCAATTCTGGAATCCTATGAAATTCAGTGATTCTGTGAGTTTTTCTTAAATGTAGAATGAAAGACAAAATGCAGATAGAACTTCAAATTAAAGCCTTATCCTGATAAGCTTTAAGGTTTTGGCTTGCATTCCTCTCTGCCTATCTGTCTGTGTCTATCTCTCTGTATTTGTCTATGTTGCTGTCTCTCTGTGTCTCTCTGCTTCTATCTTTCTCTGTGCTTATTTATGTCTCTTTGTCTCGCTATCTTTCTCTGTGTGTATTTCTCTCTAGTTATTTCTCTGTCTTTCTTCTTTCTGTATCTATCTTTGTCTCTCTCTCTGGCTCTCTCTTTCTTTGTTTCTCTATATCTGTCTCCCTCTGTCTCTGTACCTGTATCTCTGTCTCTCTGTCTTCTTGTCTCTCTCTAACTCTGTATTTGTCTCTGTCTCTCTCTCTTTCTTTCTCTTTCTGTGTGTGTGTGTGTGTGTGTGTCTGTCTGTCTGTCTGTCTCTGTCTCTTTTTCTCTCTCCCACTTCATTCCTTTATGGCCAAAATTGTGGTGTGAAACAATGATGTTGGGTTGTTGGTCTTAAATATTTACCTCTTGGGGAATCAGAGGTGATTAAAACATTAACTTTTGTCACTTTGGGAAGGGTTTTTTTTTTTTTTTTTTAATTTTAAAGTTTACTCCCTATGTGGCTAGTTAAACACTTGCCCAAGATCAGTTGTTCTTGTTCTGCTATTCTTCTTTTTGGGGAACTCTACATGATGCCAAACCATCTAGCCTAAAAGTGAAAACTTAAATCAATCTGAATTTTCTGTTGTGATGGTACCAGATCTTTGGTAATGTTTTTTCGTGATGGACTAAATTGACGCTGGGATGTTTGTAAGGATTTAGAAATAGACTTTTAAAAAGTCATAGATCATTAGAAATGGAAAGAATTTAGAAGATCCCTCCAGGAATCCTTCTGATGAGCATCCTAAAGCCCAAAGAAATGATCTAGGAAGAAGGTTGACTGTCTTCAGTCCTCTCTCAGTGCTTTACTTTCAAAGTGCCAACCAGTGGGCAGAACACTGGACACAGAAGCAGAAGATCAGCTTGTGAATCCTGATTATGTCCACTTGCTAACAATGTAACTTTTAGCAAATTCCCCTCTTTTGGCCTCAGCTTTCAGACTGAAAAATTCAGGGGGAGGAACTAGAGGACTTGTAAGGTCCCTTCAAATCTGAACTTAATAATCATAAAACAAATGTTTTTTTTTAACTCTCCCTATTTAAAAGTGAATTTAAATTTCTATTTATGACAACTCATATGAAATTATTATTCCCTAGGACTTTGTATTCTATATTTTATTTCTCCTTGTCTTTCTAAGATGATAAAGTTAAAGTCAATCAAGTTAGGTTAGCTATTGAATTTTAGGTAGGAGTATAATATGAGTGAATGAATGCTTGAAATCCCAAACCAGAAGAACTAGGGTATTTGTGAGCATGACTCCAAGACCTAAAAATGCCATAAAATTCAATGGTTTCTATTTAAATAATTAAGTGCCCAAAGCAGGAAAGTCAGATCATCTATCTTCCCATGAATACCACAAATTCCATGAAAAATATTGTTCTGTATTTTGGAACAAATAATTAGAGTGGAAACAAAATGAAGTAACCAAGAACTTTTGACTTGGAGAAAGATTTAGTTTTCATTGTAAGCCTGCAATGAAGCAGGAAGTTCCTATATACATTGTCCTCAGTTGCATTACTTTAGAAAATCAATTAACTTGTCTGAGATTTACTTCTTCATTTCTAAAATATATGAGAGGAATAAAGGATCAGATGAGTTAGAAGATCCCTATGGCATTCTTTCCAAATCTAATGGTCTAAATGCTAAATCCTTCTTTGGTTTTAATTTTGTTGGAGAAAAGTAGAAAATAATAAATAAAATATAATAGCTAAAGTTTAGATAGATCTTTCTAATATGTGGCATTACTTAGTTTGAAAGGTTAAAAGAGTAATTATTAACACTAACAATTGTTGGAATCCTTACTAACTGCTAACTAATTAGAGTTGATCTAATCTTACAAGAAGATGTTTTGGCCAGAACCTGAAACAAGGTACTAAGTAGAACTAATTAAGACAAGGCTTGTGTTCACACCTTTACTCATTGGAGTCCACAAGTATGCTAGCTTCACAAAGTACACTTTCTAACTTCAAGAGAGTCCACACCTCCCTTAAAGTCATTGGGCCAGAGAGCAGTATGGGAGAAAACCCATAATCCCATTCTCTCAGAAGAGGCAGATAAAAGGCCAGCGATGAGGGATCTATGGCAAAATACATTTTTTCCTCTTGGCTGGCTGATCGCGCTGGACTGGAGAGGAACGACTCTGGTTCAGAGAACACTTTGACGGATTTCAGTGGAGCTACGCCAGAAGCCCTCTCTCCGCGGCAAGTTGGTGGCTGGGCTCCCCAGAAGGAGATAAGAGAGACCTTCCATCTCTGTCTTGGTTGGAGGCAGAAGAAAGCAGAGACAGAGGCTGAAGGACAGAACCTTTGGATTTGGAGACATCCGAAGGGCTCCAAGCCTCTAAACCGGCTTTGCCTCGAGAAGAACAGGAACTCCAACATTTGAACTCATAACAAACAATCATAATCATAATCATAACATGTTGTGCCTAATCTGCGCTAGCCATAATGCTAGGTGTTTTACAAATATCTCATTTGATCCTCACAACTTGGGAGAGAGATGCTGTTATTATTATCATTTTGCATATGAGATGATAACTGAGACAAACATATTAAGTGACTTGCCCAGAGCCACAAAACTCAGGCTGTTTTTAAACAGCCGAATTTAAACTTATCTTCCTGACTCTGAGCTAGTAGTTTTCCCCAGTTTGTCACCTAACTGTCCCAAGATAATGTCCTCTTCAATTTCTATTTGTGCTTTTGCATAGAAAGCAGTTCCTTCTAGACGTGCACTCACTCCTCATCTTTACCTCTTAAGAGCCTTTCTAGCCTTCAAAATTTAGTTCAAGAGCTACCTCTTATGGAAAATCCTTTATGATTTAGTTGTCTCCATTTCCCTTAAATTATCATATCTTTACCTTTTTGTATACTTATTTATAACCACTGGAGAATATGGGGTGTTCAGGAAGACTAGCATCTCTGATATGAGAGTTGTGGAGTTCTTTTCAGGGTTTCTCATCTACCTTTGGTGTCCCCTTGATTCATCTAACTTCCAAAACCTGTAGACATCATCAATGATGTCACTAGTCCTCTGAAATCTAAGAACAAATAATACTTGTAATATCTAGTAGAAAAGAAACTCCTGGAAAGCAGATACTGATTTTCACTTCTATCTTTGTATGTTCCTATCACCTAGTTCAATGTCATTTTCTCTATGAAATGAACTGAATAGCTTCAATCTAATTGATGAACTATTACTGTGTGATATTTGCATTTAATGGAACAATGCTTTAAAAATATTTTTGAACATGTGCCATATACAAAGCAGTATGGTGTATTTGATCAGTATTAAAGACATAATTCATACTCTATGGTTATTCTCCATATACCCACACTGAAAAATCCAGTATTTTGAAAATGACTACTTTATGCCTTCAGGGATCTGGAGTTTTCTCTGAGAAGTTGATGAGAACAGAAGAGATGTCTTTATAGTGACATAATAATGTGCCTCATTGATATGCTTCCTATCATAATTATCAGCTACTATCACTTAGTTAACTGGACACAACTTTTAGAAAATGGTATTTATTAAGGTGGCATAGTAAAAATTTCTGGTATAAAATATTGCCTCAAAAGTCTGGGACAATCAGCATTTTTATGTATTACCAATAAAGTCCAACAGCAAAAGATATAAGGAGAAATTCCATTTAAAAATGCTGTTAATAATATAAAATATTTGAGAGTTCATCTGCCAAGAAAAATCAAACAAAACACTTTCCACATAAATAAAGTAAAATCTAATCAACTGGAAAAACATCAAGTGCTCATAAGGAAGCCAAGTGAATAAAAATGGCAATACCTACCTAAAATAATCTACTTATTCAGTGTCATACCAATCGAACTCCAAAGAAATTATTTTGCAGATCTAGAAAAAATAATAACACAGTTCATCTAGAAGAACAAAGGGTTGAGAATTCCAAGGGAATTAATGGAAAAAATGCAAATGAAGGTGGCCTAGCTATGCCAGACCTAAATCTATATTATAAAGCAGTGGTCATCAAACACATATGGTAGTGGCTAAGAAATATAGTCAATCAGAGGAATACGTTAGGTTCACATGACAAATTAGTCAATGAGTATAGTCATCTAGTGTTGACAAAGTGAAAGACCCCAGCTTTGAGGATAAGAACTCACTATTTGACAAAAACTGCTGGGAAAATTGGAAACTGGTATGGCAGAAACAAGGCATTAATCCATACCAAGCACCTTATACCAAGATTAGATAAAATGGGTTCATATTTCAATATAAAGAATGATATTATAAGCAAATTAGAAGAACAAAAGATAGTTTACTTCTCAGATTTGTGGAGAAGGAAGGGGTTTGTGGCCAAAGAAGAACTGGAGTTCATTATTAAACACAAAAAAGATAATTTTGATTATATGAGGTTTAACAGTTTTTGAAAAAATAAAACTAATACAGACAAGATTAGAAGGGAAACAATAAACTAGGAATACATTTTTAAATTCAGAGATTCTGATAAAGGTCTCATTTCTAAACTATATATAGAATTGGCTAAATTTATAAGAATTCAAGCCATTCTTCAATTGATAAATGGTTAAAGGATATGAACAGATAATTTTCAGATGAAGAAATTGAAACCATTTCTAGTCATATTAAAAAGTGCTCTAAATCAGTACTGATCAGAGAAATGCAAATTAAGACAACTCTGAGGTACCACTATTCACCTTTCAGATTGGCTAAGATGACAGGAAAAGATAATGTCGAATATTGGAGGGTGTGTAGGAAAACTGGGATACTAATACATTATTGGTGGAATTGTGAACTGATCCAACCATTCTGGAGAGTAATTTGGAATTATTACCAAAGGGTATCAAACTGTGCATACCCTTTGATCTAGCAGTGTTTCTACTGGATTTATATCTCAAAGAGAATCTTAAAAGAGGGAAAGGGTCCTACATGTACAAAAATGTTTGTAGCAGCCCTTTTTGTAGTAGAAAGAAACTGGAAACTGAGTGGATACCCATCAGTTGGAGAATGGCTGAATAAGTTCTTTCTCATCTTTTTTTTTTTTTCATTTTTTATCTGATTTTTCTTGTGCAGCAAGATAATTGTATAAATATGTATGTATATATACTGGATTATTATGTATATTTTACCATGTTTAACATATATTGGATTACTTGCCATCTAGGTGAGGAGATGGGAGGAAGGGTGGGATATGGAATACAAGATTTTGCAAGGATTAATATTGAAAAATTATCCATGTATATGTTGGGAAAATAAAAAGTTTTAATAAAAAGAAAAAAAAAAGATGTGAAGGAAAAAAAAAGTCTGGGACACACCCTACCACTACTAGTCTATTCAGAATGGCACAGAAAGTAAACTCAGGCTTAGAATATATATGGCAAATGGAGAAAGGGAGTAACTTATAGTCTATCATATTCTCCTGATATTTTATATATATATATATATAAAATATAACATATAATATATACATATTATATATATACATATAATATATAATATATAACATAATATATAACACTATAAGAGTGTTCTCTATAGGCATGTTTCCTTAATAAGTTCTACTTAATTCTTATTTTGGTTTTTGTTTTCCTGCTGATCAGACAATTGTATATCCTTGATCCCTGATGTATGCAATTTTGCCTGCCACTGCTATACTGAGGATACTCCTAGAACATCTATGAAAGTTGTAATATTCTGATCTTCTAAAGCTTGGAATGCTCTGGAGTAGTAGGTATATGACAGCCCATCACATACTCTATACTCTACCCCAGTGTAGTCTGAGGCAAACCTATTTAATGGGAAGGTCTGACCCTCCTTAAGAAGAACCAGTTGCATTAACTTGAATGAAAGAGCCGTAAATTAGAGACCTTGGCTCTGTTTTGACTAACTCTGAGTCTTATTTTCGTCCTCTATAAAGTCATGTAAAATGAAAACAATGGCCCAGGTGGCTTTGAAACAATTGTTGTTTGTCTAAGCTTAATGAACCTTAAAAATATTTAATAATTCATATGATTTCATATGATTGGTTTCATTCAAAATACAATATATTTTCTTCAATACTTTAAAAAATATCACTCTGAAAAACAGATTGCTAAAGTGTTCCATGACACAAGAAAGTTTAACAGTCTCTGCTCTGAGGTCTTTTCCATTTTTTTTTATATTCCAGAAATTTCTAATTATTTGCTTCTATCTCAGCTCAGTCTGACAAAGAATTGTATGATTTTCCTCTTTGGCCTTGGAAAGATCACTTCCTCTCTCTAATGTTGGATTGTCTTATTTAAGATGAAGTTATTAAACTAAGTAATTTCCATGGTCTCTTGGAATGCCAACTTTCAATAATAAAACATTTGAGGATTTGGAAGAATGGTATGGCTCCAAACTCCCTTTAAATTCCCTCTCCAAAAATTTCATCCCCATTTACTATAGAGATTACCAACTCCTTCCCTTCCCTTCATGATAGTGCTTAATTAGTCCTTAATAATTAAGAATAGTTAAAATATGAAGCAACCTAATGACCCGTTTTCTCTCATCAAATGCTATATGTAACCACCTGCTACATTCTAGTATTATTGGGGATCTCTTCTCTTCGACTGGTATCCTCCCCCTTTCCTCTCTGAGGGGGTGTCTTTTCATGCTTTAATACTGTTTATTTTCCATGTGGTTTGTGGTACTCCTAACCAAGGCACAAAAATGTAGTTAGGTATCAGTTCCAGGGGCATACCAGGGAAGGGTATGTGATACCCCAAATGTTTCTTATTCTGACTTTTTTACATGTCCTGTAGGCAAGCATTAGAAACAAATAAAAAACAAACAAACCTTATTTGGTTTTAAAACATTCATATGTTTCTCAAAATACAAAATTCATTCCAGATCAATTTCCCTTGATTTTCCTCTTTTCATGGATACAACTTCATCCCTCAAAAGGGATGAAAGCCCCAAAACCTTAGGGGGAAGAGAATAAGCATTTATTAAGCACCTACTATGTGCTTATTTAATCCTCAAACAACTCTAGGAGGTAAATGCTATTATTCTTATTTTGCAGATGAGTAAATTGAGACAGACAGAGTTTAAGTGACTTGCTTGGGGTTATACAGCTAATAAGTTATTGAGACACTTAGAAAAAATGCCCAAATATGGAGGACCCCATGTATCTCCCTAACAAATTTTATAACATATCTCTTTTCAAACATAGCAAGGGAGGAAAAAGACTAGACCTCTACAATGACACTAGCTGAAAGAGAGACCATGTATAGAGGAAAGTTCCTGAGGATTCCAGGAAGGAGAAATAAGAACTTCTAGAAATCAGGAGTTGTGAATTACTCCTTTGACTCATGTGTTAATCTGTAAACGCATTTTCCTCACATTAAAGATGTAACTGTGGAAAAATTCAACACTGGATTGGTAGGCTGTTTTGTACCAGTTTTTCCTATTTGCTCATTTTCTACTGTCTACAAACATGGCTCATGTGTCCTTCACCCTGAAAAAAACCTTCACTTGATCCTTTCATTCTTGGATCTCTTTTTCCCTTGTAGCTAAACTCTCAAGGAAACCCTCTGCAATAAATGTGTCCATTTTTTCGCCTTTTATTCTCCCTTTAAGCTGCTTACAAATCAGCTTATTATCTTATCATTACACTGAAACTGCTCTCTCCATATTTACATGGTGACTAAGAGCCAACTAAGATGTTGACTATCCACTTACATACCACTTAGTTTCATAGAGCCACCTCCATGTAAGGTCAACAAATCAAGAAGTGGGAGAAAGAAGAACAAGGAAAAGAAAAAGAAAGAAGAGCAAAAATAAAAAGGAGTAAAAAGGAGGGCTTTGGTTTCCTCTACAGTTGTGGGACACAACATTGTGGAACCAACTATAGTGTCTAATATTTAAGCAACATAAATGAGGCCAAAAGGAAAAGTCTGGGATATAGGTTAATTCCCACATGTACTCCATAGAATAGCCTCCAACACATGATTATATCTATATATTTATATATCTATATCTATCTATCTATATGAAATAGAGAAAAAAGGAATATTAGATCATGGTACAACATTTTTTCTTATTATGTAAATATGACATACTTATCTCATTGGAAAAAAATTGTATCTACATACCTCATAAACAAGAAATCAGGTTTTCTTAATACTAGTTCCAACAATAGCATTTGCTAACTTACCTTGCATGTCATTCAAATATTAACCTGCATTGTACTTCTTTATTAGTGGTCAAAAGTATTTCCTTTGCTTTGTCTTTTATGCAATTTTTGACTATCTTGAAAATATACATGAATCAGGATCTGAAAACATTTAGTTCTAAATTTAAAACAGAATAAATATTACATTACATTCTCTCTCACATGCACATTCAGATAGCAGACAGAAACACTTCTCTTACCTACACACACACACACACACACACACACACACACACACACACAAACAAACAAATACTATTAGAATTGATCAAAACTCAATGCTATGCATATTTTACCTAAAGACTTCTTCAGGAAAATGTCTCATTCCATAATTCATCTGTGTTAAAGTCCTTATCACTGCATGCAGCCTGCTAATCACTGAATTCCAAAATTGAAAGGGGTCTTGGTAACCATCTCCAATCTTTACATGAAGTAGACTTGGATTTTTGTTCCTATGCTAGTTGATGACCACAAGCACATCACATACATCACTCAGTCTAGATTCCTCATGTACAAAAGAAGGATAAAAATATTTTTACTAACTCTGTCATAGTGGTGTTAAAATGAAAAATTAAAATGAAAAATTTAGTCAACAGATTTTTTTTTATGTGCCAGACACTATTCACAGGAAAAGAAGACAAAAAACCCAGGTTCCTGCTTTCAAGAAGCTCATATTTTAATGAGGAAAACAACAATCTGTAAGTAACCATGTGCATACAATATATGAAGAATAAATTAGAGGTGATTATAGAGGTATGACCTTGGGTAGTAGGTGAGAAAGAACCAAGAAAGATTTGCTCAAGATGTGATTTGAGCTGAGTTTTGAAATAAGTCAGGGATGAATTAGATAAAAGTAATGAGAGAGAAGATTCCAGAGATGGGGAAAACAAGGAATTGAGAGATGTAAGCTTTGTTTCAAGAAGACTCAACTATGCCATTGTGTTTATGTTGAACATTGTTATGGAGGGCAATAACTAGTAAGAAGGAGTCAGGTTATAATGCAGTTTAAATGCTCAAACTATAGTTTAGGGTGTGAGCAATAGGAAGGCACAGTGGCTAGAGTTCCAGGCCTGAAATAAGAAAGACTCATCTTCAGAAGTTCAAATCTGCCCTCAGATATTTAGTGGTTCTGATTCCCTAAGCAAAACTTGAGACTGAGAGACTAATTGGAGGAATATTATTACAATAGTTCAGAAAAGAGGTACTAAAGACTTAAGTTGGATCATAGAAATGTGGGTGAAGAGAAGGGGATGTTTAAGAGAGATGCAGTGAAGGTAAAAATAACAAGATTTAGAAACATATTGCAAATGTAGAGTGAGTCAGATTGAGAACACTAAGGATGTGGACTTGGGTGACTGGGTTAATGTTGGTGTCCCTAACAGTAATAGGAAATTTGGGAAATAAGAATAGATTTAGAGAAAATGATACTAAGTTCTGTCTTTGAAAATGTTAAGTGTGAGATTCTTTTTTTTTAAATTTTTATTTAATAATTACTTTATATTGACAGAATCCATGCCAGGGTAATTTTTTTACAACACTATCCCTTGCACTCGTTTCTGTTCTGATTTTTCCCCTCCCTCCCTCCACCCCCTCCCCTAGATGGCAAGCAGTTTTATATATGTTAGATATGTTGCAGTATATCCTAGATACAATATATGTTTGCAGAACCGAACATTTCTCTTGTTGCACAGGGAGAATTGGATTCAGAAGGTAAAAATAACCCGGGAAGAAAAACAAAAATGCAGATAGTTCACATTCGTTTCCCAGTGTTCTTTCTTTGGGTGTAGCTGCTTCTGTCCGTCATTTATCAATTGAAACTCAGTTAGGTCTCTTTGTCAAAGAAATCCACTTCCATCAAAATATGTCCTCATACAATATCGTTGTCGAAGTGTATAATGATCTCCTGGTTCTGCTCATTTCACTTAGCATCAGTTCATGTAAGTCTCGCCAGTCCTCTCTGTATTCATCCTGCTGGTCATTTCTTACAGAACAATAATATTCCATAACATTCATATACCACAATTTACCCAGCGATTCTCCAATTGATGGGCATCCATTCATTTTCCAGTTTCTAGCCAAGTGTGAGATTCTTACAAGATATCCTATTTATGATGCATATTCTTTTCTTTTTGCCTTTCTAAGTGACTTATTCTATAAAGTAATGTGATTACTAGTTAATCAAAATACATTCCATAAGACTGAAAATTTCTAATTTACTATAAAATTTATTTTCCTATTAAAAGGTTGGACCATATATGAATGATAGAAACAATGTAGCACAATGGACAAAATTCTGACTTGAGATGTTGGATACTTTGCCCAAGGCATTGAACTTTCCTGGGCCTCAGATCTAAAAACGAGGAAGTCAAATTAAAATGCTCCTGAGGTCTTTTTTCCCTTTAGGTCTAACCTTGTGGGTCTCCCCAAAGCAGTTTTCCTTCTTCTTTAATTTCAGTTCTTGGAGATACTGAAAAGCAATGTAGTAGAGTAAGAAAATCACTGGATTTGGAGTTAGCAGATTTCTCTTCATATCCTGGCCCTAAAACCTCATGACCCACAAGACCTAAGACTAGTTATTTCTGATTTTAAGCCTTAATATGCTCATCTGTAAAATGAGAGAGTAGGACTAATGATCTCTTAGCTACTGATTAACTTTGGACCCAGCAATTTCAAACTAGGATACTTATTTATGAATAATGTGAAATTTGATGTTTTGATTTTCAATAGAATGTCATGTCTTTATCTGAACACACCAAATGAAATGTAGAATTGAATCAGTTATCTGATTAATTCAAACTTCTGCCTTAACTAAACAAATAATTGTTAGAGTAGAGGTCAAGCAGCAGCATTTTGATGATTTAAGTGTAAATGAATCATAAACATATGGATTAAATTTCCCCTAAAACAAGCTGATATTTAAAATCTATGGAGAAATGTACTTGGCACAGTATATTTGGGGTTTTATTTAAACCAAAGCCATCTGAAAATAGTTTGGTACATTTTGTTGAAACTCAAGCTGTATCTACATATGTGGGGCACTGAGGCAATTATCTGGACATTTCAAGATTCTGTTTCTATATTAAATAGGATGATAATTTGGACCCCAAACCAATTTAGTCTTTAAAAATTGATTTTACTTAAGCAAAGATTTTGTCTGGCTCCAAACATCAAGATAATTGCCATAGTGTTGTATGTCACTTGCTGGGTAGATGTGACCTCAATGTTTTGGTTCTTACAAGTTGCCTGATTGTCAAGTGCCTAAGATTTAATAAAACCCAAGGCATATTCTGCCAAGAACATTTTCCCTTGGATTTTAAGTGCATTTGTTTTTATAGAAATGTAATCCACATGTTTACAGTTCATTTACACTTACATCAAAATATTATTGTAATATATACTTGAAATAATTCTTGCCACTCATTTTAGAAGGAAAATATTAAGTTGTCTATTTACAATAAATAATATTTTATATGTAAAAAGCTTAAATTCTCAATTTTGTAATTATGATATAACCATGAATGAAAGTACCAGTGTTGTCCATATAATATATATATGTGCATATAAAATATATATAATAGGTAGCTAATAATATCCACAAACATAATAGTAAATGTAAAACATTTAAAAATTAAGCAGAAATTTCCTCTAGTCCTCAATAAAATGCTAGTTGAGGATACTGTGGAGATAATTTCTAAGGTGTATTCTAATTTAACTCTAATGCAGCATTCCATCTTAGCTCACTCTCACAAAAATCATCCTAGTTTATTGGATCCCCCAAGGGCAGCTGATTATTATCCTCTCAAAGTTTATGGGTTAATGGCAAAACTTGAAATTTTTTAAAATGACATTTTATGAGTCCCCATAGGTGTACTCCCCCATTGAGCATCAATGTACTTTGACAAAGTTAATTTGTTAAAAATGAATATTTACCAAGAAATATAATTAGAGGGGGGCAGAGCCAAGATGGTGGAGTGGTCACATACTTCTTTCTGAGCTCTCCTACTACCCTCACATTAATTATGAAATTCAGCCTCTGAAATAGTTCTGGACAGGCAGAACTCACAAATATTGGGAGTGCAGCAAATTACCAACAGAAGATAATTTTGAAGATCACCAGAAAGGGTCTGTTTTGGTAGGGTGTAATGTTCTCCTCTAAAAACATAATCTTCTCTGGGAACAGGTTTCTTGGGGGACTTCTGGAGGCAGCCTTCCTTTCAGTTCAGTGTCACCCCGAATGCAGCCAGGAGTTAAAATCCAAATCCTTTATTTTCTCCTTCAAAGTCTTGTCTCTTTTCCTGGGGTCCATTTAGTTTTAATAAAGCCTATCTCTCTCCTTGGTTCCGAGAGCTTAAGCTGCCTTCTCTGGCTTCTGAATCTCCTGGAGTGAATCCTGGTTGAAACTCCTAGCTTATATATATGCTCTCTTAAAGGTGTGAATCTTGTAGAACTCTAGTAAGTACTAAGTACATAATCATTGTCTCTATCAATTTCAGTGACTTAGCACCTTATTTCAAGTTCTGGCTCATAATATCTCCTTGTAGGATCAGATCAATCATACTGAACCATGCTCAATTAGATAATTATTATCTCTATCAATTCCACTTAGTACCTTGTAAGAATCTTAACATCTCCTGCTTTCATATGATTTAGAACATAGGTGCTCATGACCACCTTGACTTCTCAAGGAGGTGAGAACCCCAAAAAAGAAGGTGATCACACCTTCCCTGACTGCTCAAAAAAGGAGTGAAAACACCATAAAAAGGAGGTGATCATGCCCTCCCTGACATCTCAGGAAGGGTGATGAAAACACCAGAGGAAATGGGAAATCAAATCAAATTAGTGGGTTTCTGAAAGGACTCATTTGAAACAGATATATATAAATCCATCAATATGGGAGGTATTACACATAATTACATAAATTACATAAGCACATAGCAACATAACACAGGTAATAGTGATGTAACAAATAACATGAGGAATTATACATATCCATAAGTCCTAACAAATAGTCCAAAAAGAATCTATTGTCCATTAGTTCATGACCCAGGAATCCAATAATTTCTGCAAGTTTTGAAGTCCTGCAATAGTCTCATCAACAATTTTTCATCTCAAGGAATCCAATGATTCCTGCTGGTTTTCAAGTCCTGCAACATTCTTATCTTGTGTTAGGGAATCCAATGATTCATGCAGATTTTGTCCTTAGGTCTTCTCCTTTGTATCAAGGTTTTTCTCTTTTTCTGTTTCTCTCCAGATGTTCATTGCCACCCATCTGTTTCCTTCTCCATCTGTAGGAACCTTTCTCCCAAGCAGTTAACCTATCTAATTCCCTTTTATTTATCATTTTCTAGATCTCTCCTCATCACCTGGCAATTACATTAGAGCTGCTCATTGTATTGGAACTGTTCTCACTGGACACTGCCCTTCTGTTGGGTTAAAAAAGCCTGTATTCTCCCCAATTGTAATCCCTTTCTGCTATCTGATTGCTTTTTGACTTATTGACAGGACAGAGTCCTGACCTTTTAAAGACTCTCTGGGTGTAAACTCAGCTGCCATCATGCCCCACCTGTTTTTTGTATAATATCTTAGAGCTGGGCCCTGCCTCTCATTTCCCTGGATCAATTTACATTTTGAGGCCCAGTGGAAGCACTTGTGGCATTTTAGACATAGGGTTTTGGGTTTTATTCTCTTACCCTGTCCTCTCACTCTGTCTTTTTGCCTACACTGGGCTCTCAGATGTCCTATTTTTCCACATTGAAAACACTGATGAGTTTTTCTAGAAGTCCCTTGCCAAGAGGGACCTTGTCTTCCCTTGTTGATCATAGTCTGGATATAATAAGCATTTGTACCCACTGTAGCATAGTGTTTTATGATCTCCTCTAAAGGAGCACCTTTGTGTCCCCATATAATTCTTCTGAAAATCTCATTGGCATTTTCCTTAGCCAGTTTTCTGAGCATAATTCTTGTAGCTGCATTTTCTCCAGTGATTCTTGTGACAGCTGTTTGCAAACGTTCCACAAAAATCAGCAAAAGGTTCACTGGCACCTTGCTCTATTTTTGTAAAGGCTTCACCTTCATCTTTCTCTGGGAGGGAACCCCAAGCTTTTATTGCAACAGTAGCAATTTGCTCATACACTGTTATGGGATAATTAATCTGTGCTGAATTCTCTACGTATTGACCTTTGCCTGCTAGTTAGTCAAAAGTGATTTGTATGTTAACTCCATTTTGTCTATTGCATTGGATTTGAATCCTACATAATTCATGATACTCCGAAAGCCACAACAAGTTTTGTCCAGTTTCTAAATATATCTTTGCTATGGATTTCCAATCACTCGGGGTTAAGATTTCATAAGCCAAACTATCTAGTAACATCTTAACATCAGATGATGTAGCCCCATAAAGAGTGAAACCTTTTTTCAAATCCTTAAGGAGTGTATCGTCTCCTTTTTTGACCTGAAGAGTCAAACTCTTCAGTCACAGGATATGCATTTATTTTTAAATCAGATATATCCTGTCCTTCTCTCTCAGCCTTAACCAATACCTTTGTAATCTTGTTATAGGCTGCTTCACAGAAAGCCCTGAATATGTTACTGCCTCTCCCTCTCCTCTTCTCCCTCCACCCATGAAGGGTTAATTGAGGGAAGTAAGTCAGGGGATGTGGAATGACCTAATTTCTCCTGCTATGAAATACCATACTTAGAATTGTACTTAATTACATTCTTATCTGATTCTTCATCCTTTTCACCTAGTTTAGTTGGACCCTCCCCCTCCTGCTCTTTCTTCTTATAACTTATATAATTTCCTAAAGCCAGTTGTATTAAATTATATGTATAAAGTGCATTTTTGGAAATTGAGTTTGGATTGGAATTGTAGTATTCACCTAGTTGCTCTCCTATTAATTTCCACTCATTTGGATCCAATTCTTTTTTCTTAGAGAACCAAGAAGTTGTGTACTCTACAGTTTCTAAAAGTTCAGTGATCTGCTCCCAAATTATTATCAAACCTTGGCTTTTCATAAGTCTGACAATGCTCTCTACACATTTTCCTTGAAGAGGAAAAAAAGGCTGTTTTCTAAACATCTGTCCCATTTTAGCTGAAATACTATTTTAGCCCTTTAACAAAGTTTCCTTGTTGTACTCACTCTAATTTCTGGGTCACAGATGAAGGTTATTGGTCCCACATTATGGCACCAAAATGTAATGTTCTCCTTTAAAAACATAATCTTCTCTGGGAGCAGGTTTCTGGAGGCAGCCTTCCTTTCAGTTCAGTGTAATCACCCCAAATGCAGCCAGGAGTTAAAGTCCAAATCCTTTATTTTTTCATTCCAAGTCTTGTCTCTTTTCCTGGGGCCCAGTTAGCTTTAATAGAGGCCTATCTCTCTCATTGGTTCTGAGAGCTTAAGCTGCCTTCTCTGACTTCTGAATTTCCCAGAGTGAATCCTGGTTGAGGCTCTTAGCTTATATATGCTCTCTTAAAGGTGTAAATCTTGTAGAACTCTAATAAGTAAGTACATAATCATTGTCTCTATCAATTTCAGTGACTTAGCACCTTGTTTCAAGTTCTGGCCCATAATATCTCCTTGTAGGATCAGATCAATCATACTGAACCATGCTCAATTAGATAATTATTGCCTCTATCAATTCCACCGACTTAGTACCTTGTAAGAATCCTAACAGTAAGGCAGGAGGAGGTCAGGTGAAGGCAAGAAGGCAGAACACAGAGGCCAGTGCATGTGAAGCAGACTCTGGGCTGGATGAGGTCTCCTGGGTGGTACAGACTCTATGCTGTGGATAATCTATGGGGAGCACTCTACCACAGTGTTGGCTACTCTGACCTGATTGCAAGTCAGTGGATCAGCAGATAAGATATAAAACATCCAACACAAACATAAAAGGTAAAAGTGTAACCCAAAGTGCTGGAGTCTCACAGGACCTGGCCACACCCACCCAGCACAAGGAGAAACTCAGTGCAATCCAAGTGCAGTGGCTGATGCTCTATGTTGCCTGTAAAGGAGGCCTGGAAAGCCTTCCTTACCCTAAAAGCAGATTCCAACTTTTTTTGAAAAAATGAATAGTTAAAGTGAGTACTAACTATAGATAGCTTCAATAGTAAAAGAGAAGAACAGATTTCAAACCCTGAGGAAACTAAAAGCTAATTTTCACCAGATGAAGATCCAAAGAATGACATGACCTGGTCCCATACAAAAGGCTCTTCTAAAAGAAATCAAAAAGAATCTTAAAAGAGAGTTAGAAGGAAAATGAGGAAAGGAAAACTGCAAGAGGGTTTGGAAAAGGCATATAACTCATTAAAAGATAAGGTGGAAAAAGAAAATAACTCCCTGAAAAACAGAATTTGTGAACTGCAAAAGATAAAGAACTCCCAGGAAAACAGAATTTGTGAATTGGAAAAAGAAAATAACTCCTTAAAAAATTGTGAAATGGGAAAATAAAATTCCATAGAAAAACAATTCATTTAAAAACTCAATTGGACATATACAAAAAGAAGTAAAAAAAAATTGAAGAAAATAGTTCATTAAAAATCAGAATTAAACAAATGGAAATGAATGACTTGATGAGACATCAAGGATCAGTCAAGCAAAACCAAAAAAAATGAAAAAATAGAAAAAAATGGTAAATACTCGGGAAAACAACAGACTTGAAAAATAGAGCTGGGAGAGATAATCTAAGCATTATAGGACTCTGAAAACCATGATGAAAAAAAAGAGCCTAGACATTATTTTTCAAGAATTCATCAAAGAGAACTGCTTAGATGTCATAGAATCAGAAGATAAAATAGCCATTGAAAGAATTCACTGGACCTGAAAGAGACAGCAAAATTAAAACTCCAAGGAATATTGTGGCTAAATTTCAGAACAATCTGACCAAGGAAAAAATATTACAAGCAGAAACAAAAAAATTCAAATACCAAGGAGCCACAATAAGGATTACTCAGGATCTAGCAGCTTCCACATTAAAGGATCAAAGGGCCTGGAATCTGATATTCTTAAAGGCAAAGGAACTTGGAATGCAACTAAGAAAAAAACTACCCCACTAAGCTGAGCATTTTTTTCAAGGGAAGAAGATGGACATTCAATGAAACAGGTGAATTCCATTTATTTATGATGAAAAAAAAAAAACAGATTTAAACAAAAAATTTGACCTCCGAACATAAGACTCAAGAGAAGAATAAAAGCATAAAAATAACTTTTGAGAATCATATTTCTGTTATGGGCATACCTAGAGAGTGCATGTATAATTTGATTTTACTGTTATAATATAAAAAAAGGAACTAGAGGTAGAAAGGGGATTGTACCAGAAAAAGGGAAAAGTGGAGGGAAAAAGAGGGAAATTACATCTCACAAAGAGGCAAAGGAAATCTATTGTATATGAAGGGAAGAAGGGAAGGGGATGAACATTGTATGACTCTTACTCTCATCGGATTTGGCTCAAAGAGAAATATTAGATATATTTAGCTTATAGAGAAACTTGGGTTTCTGAAAAGTGGGAGGGCAAAAAGGAAAAGGGAAGAGGTGGGCTAAATAGAAGGGAATATAGAAATAGTAGGGGAAAGGTATAAGAAAGGGGAGGGACTACTAGAGGCAAGTAATGCCCTCAGGGGGAGTAGGGAAAGGGGGGAAGGGAAGAGAAACCTATAATCCGGGGATAATAAGTGGCAGGAAATACAGAATGAGTAATTTTAACTATAAATGTGAATGGAGTGAACTCTCCCATAAAACATAGGTGGATAGCAGACTGTATTAGAAGCCAGAATCCTACAATATGTTGCTTATAGGAAGCACATTTAAAGCAGAGTGATACATAGAGAGTAAAAGTAAAAGGCTGGAGCAGAATCTATTATGCTTCAGGTGAAGTCAAAAAAGCAAGGGTAGTCAATTTGATCTCAGATCAAGCAAAAGCAAAAATTGATCTAATGAAAACAGATAAGGAATGAAATTATATCTTGCTAAAGGGTACTATTGATAATGAAGCAATATCAATACTAAACATATATGCACCAAGTGGTATAGCATTTAAATTTCTAAATTACAAGTTAAGAGAGTTGCAAGAAGAAATAGACAGCAAAACTATAATAGTGAGAAATCTAAACCTTGCACTCTCAGAACTAGATAAAGCAAAATACAAAATAAATAAGAAAGAAGTTAAAGTGGTAAATAGAATACTAGAAAAGTTAGGTGTCATAGATCTTTGGAAACAATTGAATGCAGACAGAAAGGAGTACACTTTCTTCTTGGCAGTTCATGGAACCTATACAAAAATTGACCATATATCAGAACATAAAGAAATAGCAGAAATGCTAAATGCATCCTTTTCAGATCACGATGAAATAAAAACTATATTCAATAAAAAGCCAGGGGAAAATAGACCAAAAGGTAATTTGAAACTAAATAATCTCATTCTAAAGTATGAATGGGTGAAACAGCAAATCATAGACATAATAATTTCATCCAAGAGAATGACAATAATGAGACAACATACCAAAATTCTTGGGATACAGCCAAAGCAGTAATATGGGGAAATTTTATATCTCTAGAGGCTTAATTGCACAAAACAGAGAAAGAAAAGATCAATGAATTGGGCTTGTAACTAAAAAAGCTAGAAAAAAGAGCAAATTACAAAACCCCAATCAAATACTAAATTTGGAATTCTAAAAATAAAAGGAAAGATTAATAAAACTGAAAGTTTAAAAAAAAAACTATTAAATTAATTAATAAAACTAAGAGTTGGTTTTATGAAAAAACTAACAAAATAGATAAACATTTGGTAAATTTGATTAGAAAAAGGAAAGAGGAAAATCAAATTGTTAGTCTTAAAAATGAAAAGGGAGAACTTTCCACCAAATGAAGAGGAAATTAGGGCAATAGTTAGGAGTTACTTTGCCCAACTTTATGCCAATAAATTTGATAACTAAGTGAAATTTAGAAATACATAAAAGAATAGGTTGCCCAGATTAACAGAGGAGGAATTAAATTGCTTAAATAGCCCCATTTTAGAAAATGGAATAGAACCATCTATTAATCAACTCCCTAAGAAAAAATCCCCAGGACCAAATGGATTTATGTGTGAATTCTACCAGGCATTTAAAGAACAATTAACTCCAATATATATAAACTATTTGAAAAAATAGGGAATGAAGGACTCTTAACACATTCCTTATGACACTGACATAGTACTGATACCTTAACCAGGTAGGACGAAAAGAAAGAAAAAAAATTGTACAGCAATTTCCCTAATGAATATTAATGCAAATATCTTAATAAAATATTAGCAAAGACATTACAGAAAATCATTCCCAGGATAATACGCCACGACCAAGTAGGATTTATACCAGGAATGTAAGGCTGGTTCGATATTAGGAAAACTATTAACATAATTGACTATATCAATAACCAAATTAACAAAAACTATATGAATATCTCAATAAATGCAGAAAAAGCATTTGATAAAATCCAACACCCATTCCTATTAAAAACACTAGAAAGTATAGGAACAAATGGACTCTTCCTTAAAATAGTCAGTAGAATTTATCTAAAACTATTAGTAAGCATCATATGTAATGGTGGAAACTGGAACAATTCCCAATAAGATAAGGAGTGAAACAAGGTTGCCCACTATCACCATTACTATTCATATTGCATTAGAAACGCTAGCTTTGGCAATAAGAGAAGAAAAAGAGATTATAGGAATTAGAGTAGGTAATGAGGAAAGCAAATTGTCACTCTTTGCAGATTATATGATGGTATATTTAGAGAACCTCAGAGAATCTACCAAAAAACAATTAGAAATAATCCACAACTTTGGCAAAGTTGCAGGATACAAAATAAATCCCCATAAATTATTACTAACAAAATCCAAAAGCAAGAGATACAAGAGAAATTCCATTTAAAATAACTGTCAATAACTGATGCTGAGTGAAATGGGCAGGACCAGGAGGTCATTATATACTTCAACAACAATACTATATAATGATCAATTCTGATGCACATGGCTCTCTTCAAAATGAGATAAATCAAATCAGTTCCATTTGGTCAGTAATGAAGAGAACTAGCTATACAGAGTGAAAGAACTATGGGAAGTGAGTATGAACTACAACATAGCATTTCCACTCCCTCTGTTTTTGTCCACTTGCATTTTTGATTTCCTTCCGAGGTTATTTTTACCTTATGTTTAAGTCTGATTTTTCTTGCGCAGCAAAATAACTATGGAAATGTATACATATATTGTATTTAACATGTATTTTAACATATTTAACATGTATGAATCTACCTGCCATCGGGGGGTGGGAGGGGAAGGGAAAGGAGGGGAAAACTTGGAACAGAAAGTTTGGCAAAGGTCAATGCTGAAATATTACCCATGCATATGTTTTGTAAATGAAAAGCTATAATTAAAAATAAATAAATAAAATAACTGTCAATAGTATAAAATATTTGGGAATCTATTTGCCAAGGGAAAGTCAGGAATTATATAAACAAAACCATAAAACACTTTACACACAAATAAAGTCAGATCTAAACAATTGGAAAAATATTAAGTGCTCCTGTACAGGTCAGACAAATATAATAAAGATGACAATACTACCTAAACTAATCTATTTATTTAGTGCTATACCAATCAGACTCACAAGAAACTATCTTACTGACTAGAAAAAATAATAAAATTCATCTGGAAGAACAAAAGGTCAAGAAATTCAATGAAAAAAAAAATCAAATGAAGATGCCTAGCTGTATCAGATCTAAAATTATATTATAAAGCAGCGGTCATCAAAACCATATGGTACTGGCTAAGAAAGACACTAGTTGATCAGTGGAATATGTTAGCTTCACAGGACAAAATAGTCAATAACTATTGCACTAGAACTAAGCAATCTAGTGTTTGACCAACCTAAAGACCCCAGCTTTTGGGATAAGAATTTACTTTTTGACAAAAACTGCTGAGAAAATTAGAAACTAGTATGGCAATAACTAGGCATTGACCCACACTTAACACTGTACACCAAGATAAGGTCAAAATGGGTTCATGATCTAAACATAAAGAATGAGATTATAAATAAATTAGAAGAACTTAGGATAGTTTACCTCTTAGACCTGTGGAGAAGGAAGGAATTTGTGACCGAAGAAGAACTAAATATCATTATTGATCACAAAATAGATAATTTCAATTATATTAAGTTAAAAGGTTTTTGTATAAACAAAACTAATATAAACAAGATTAGAAGGGAAGCAATAAACTGGGAAAACATTTTTTATAGTCCAAGGTTCTCATAAAGGCTTCATTTCTAAATTATATAGAGAATTGACTCAAATTTATAAGATCACATCATTTTCTGATTGATAAATGGTCAAAAGATATAAACAGACAATTGTCAGATGAAGAAATTGAAACTATTTTTAGGCATATGAAAAGGTGCTCCAAATCATTATTGATCAGAGAAATGCAAATTAAGATAACTGAGATACCACTACATACCTCTCAGATTGGCTAAGATGACAGAAAAGATTATGACAAATGTTGGAGGGGATGTGGGAAAACTGGGACACTGATACATTGTTGGTGGATTTGTGAAAACATCCAGCCATTCTGGAGAGCAATTTGGAACTATGTTCAAAAAATTATCAAACTGTGCATACCCTTTGACCCAGCAGTGTTCCTTTCTACTGGGCTTATAACTCAAAGAGATCTTAAAGAAGGGAAAGGGACCCACATGTGCAAAAATATTTCTGGTAGCCCTTTTTGTAGTAGCTAGAAACTGGAAACTGAATGGATACCCATCAATTGGAGAATGGCTGAATAAATTGTGGTAAATGAATGTTATGGAATATTATTGTTCTGAAGAAATGACCAACTGGATGACTAAACAACAAAATAATAATAATAATAATAATAATAATAACCACAGTTTATAAAGAATTTTGAGGTTTGAAAAGCATTTGACAACATTATCTTACTTGATCCTCACAAAAACCCTATGAAGGAAGAGTGCTTATTGTCCCTATTTTATAGATTGGGAAACTGAAGCTGAGAGAGATTGAGTTACATGTCCAGGGTCATGTCTCTGATTCTGAGATTGTATTTCACAATATTTTCTACTCTATCACTTAGCTTATTAGGTGTTAAGCACTGTACTAAGTAAAGGGGCTACAAAGAAAAAAAAATACATCTTTGCCTTCAAGGAGATTACATTCTAAGAGGGAAGGCAACCTAAATCTAATTGGTATATACAAGTAACAAACAAAGTAGAGTAAAGATTATCTGAGAGGGAAAGGCACTAGCAGGAGGTCCATGAAAAATCTCCTTCAAAACATGTTATATTAACTAATTCTAGACATAATACAGTGATTCTAAGAGATGAAGGTAAGGATAATATATAAGGCAAAATGAAGCATCATATGTGAAAAGGGATGAATCGAAGACTATATTTCAGATAAGACAATGTTATTAGGTGTGATGTGAAACACACGGGCAAAATAAAAGGAGGTTTGAAAAAGTCAAGGTGAGAGCTGGAAAAGGATTACATCGCTGCAAAGATTCTACTGGATATTTGACATAAATTTATTATGATGACAATAAGCAAGATTTCAAAATTTTTTTCCAAGTTTTTCAGGAGCACATAGGCAGGAAAAAAAAATGATAGTAGGATTAATTCAGTTGTGATTTGACAAAGTGTGATCAGGAATAGGACAAAGGAACAAGAGGCTTGAGAGTAGAATTGTAATAGTAGAATATAATTGAATTGGCTTACTACTACATTAAAATTGGGACCAAAGTTCAGGAACAATGCTCTAAGAAATACTGAGATATAGAGAATAGAGATTACAGTGAAGATGAAAATTAGATTTTTGATGAAAAAGATAAAAAAGGAAATGTATAAGATTAAGAGAGATAGAGAGAAAAGGAAGGAGGAGAAGAGGAAGGGAGGGAGGGAGAGAGAGAGGAAGGGAGATAGAGAGAGGTGGAGATGGAGAGAGAGAGAGAGAGAGAGAGAGAGAGAGAGAGAGAGAGAGAGAGAGAGAGAACATAGTGTAAAAATAAAAATGAGATCCTCAAAAGGAAAACTCTTGGGAGCATTATTGCCAAATTCCAAATGTTCTCAGATTAAAAAAAAATACTAAAAGAAAGAATAAGAAATAATTCAAGTATCAAAGATCCATAATTAATATCACACATCATTTTGAAGCTATATTGTTCAAGTTGTAGAGAGCTTAGAATATGATATTCTAAAAGATCTAGGCTTTAAACAAAGAATAATTTACACAGGAAAAAAATCGAGCAAAGCAAGTGGGGGCTTTTTTTTCCCCTTTGTAACAAAATTCAAAAGACATTTGCAGCAGCACTTCAGTTTGCAGAAACACAACTAATAGATTAGGTAAATAGCCAAATTTGGGGCTTCTTGCTCAGCTGACTATTTTCTTATTTAAGCCCTTTCCATCCTCACATCCTCACATGGACCTGATTCACCATACTTCATATGCTTCTTAATAGGATCAAAGAAAATGCAAAATTCTTTATAGACTATAAAGAGTTATATAAAAGTTATTTATTGTCAACACCATCTTCTTCATCATCCTAACTATTAGTTTTATCTTTGAATTTTAGGATTTATGGAGAAGATCATTGCTACCTCCATTTTCCTTCTCCCAAGAGTTGAAGCTATACAAGGATCATTGATTGAACTTTGGTATCAGGGGCCAGACTCTGTGGGAACATACCAATACATCACATACAGGATGATTTCTAACCAGAACAATTAGTCCTGTCAATTACCTATCAGATATGGTATAAAATATCTAAAAAAAATTTCACACTTCCAGTAAAGACCATGTTCCCAGGGAAGTTTCCAGTAGAACAATGAAGGTACGGGCTATCAGTGAGGTTAGATGAAGTCACAAGGCTTTCCTGTGCCTTAATAAAACTTCCTATCTGGTTCAGGAAAACCTTGTCCCTTTACCTAGAGGTAGCTTTCCTAGCAGCAGCCCACCAATTCTCTTTCTACCCATGTTGTAGCTAAGGCAATGCCTATATTCCTCTCTTTTCTTGTCTTGAAAACCAAAATTATTTGGTTGCAGCCTTTGTTTTTGTTTTCTTTCTTTCTTTTCTTTTCTTTTCTTTTCTTTTCTTTTCTTTTCTTTTCTTTTCTTTTCTTTTCTTTTCTTTTCTTTTCTTTTCTTTTTTTTTTTTTTTTGCTTAGCTCTTTTAATCAGCTCAAATTGCTTCCAAACATTTGCCTATTACAAAAAAAAATAAAATAAAATGTATTACACATACATTTTCCATCCTATACAAATAACCATCTTAAAACAGGACAAGCCTAGGCTCTCTCCCCGTTTGTAAAAACTGTGCCATACTTGAAAAAAAAATCACTGAAACCAACCCAGAAAAATAAGAGGGAAAGACAAAGGGAATCTGCTTTAATAACAACCAGAACTCCTAAAATAAGAAGGGGGGCATTCCCTAGGGTAAATAAATTACCATAACAACACACAAGAGATCATCAGTTATTCTTATAATGCAAGAAAGAACAATAAACATATCAGAGATTTTTCAAACTTTCAGGATGGCTAGAGCTGACATATGATGGGTGTATTGTTTTGTAATCTCTCAGAATCACATCATAACTGGGAAAGTGAACAAGTTTGAAATGAAATGCTGGGAAATAAAGATCCTTTCCAGGCCTCTGATTCTGCAAAAGGAATAATACAGAGGGGGAAAATCAAATTAATATATAAAGTAGGCATGGAAACATAACACAGTAAAATCATGATTCCATGTTTCATAACATTAAAAGAGTAAATCAGAATTAAGTTTTGTGGAGCACTTTTTTTTCCCTTTAGGATTTTATATACAAAATTTACTATATTCACTATATCATTTAAGCTACTTCTTTAATAATGAATTTTATTAAATATTAAGCT
The DNA here is from genome assembly GCF_016432865.1 of Antechinus flavipes. Classification (NCBI taxonomy): domain Eukaryota; kingdom Metazoa; phylum Chordata; class Mammalia; order Dasyuromorphia; family Dasyuridae; genus Antechinus; species Antechinus flavipes. Next base: position 594,517,411 of record NC_067398.1, on the reverse strand, counting down.
TGGAGGATTTTTTTCCAATGAATTTTCAGATATATCACTTTTGCTCTCATTTGTGTTGGGTGAGATTTCATCTTTCTAAATAATTGAAGTCTGCATTAAGCATGGTTTATTATCTGGTAAATTCTTGCTGTCAAGTGATTTTGTTTAAACAATTTGCTCTAGATATGCTGAAATCTCTAAAATAATAAAAATAAATTTTAATATGAAAAATAGATATTTCAATAAATCTATGTTCTCATTCGGGGCAGTAAATGCTTCTGATGTTGAAGTCCACAATTCATTCATGTTTTTCCATCTTCTATGACTCTTGTCCCTTTCTTCATTACTTTATAATCACTCATTTTTAATCAAAAATAGTTTAACATAACTTGATAATTTATCTATCTAACTCATTAGCATTGACACTGAGTTATTTTTCCCTTTTGTTGAAAATTCAACTCTATCAGCACTAGATGACTGTTAACATTGAGGATTCTCATAAGAATTCTTTGGTCTAGATCTATGATTCTCTGATTTTACACATCACTTCATCTCTTTGATCTCAGTTCATTCATCTGTAGGGTACAGATACTGATATTTTATTACCTACTTCTGAGATGCAATGAAGGTAGCTTCTAAATCATAAAGTGATACAAAACATAAGCTAGCGATTGCACATATTTGTCATTTTCTTCAACATATGACCTTATCTCACTAGCCTTTATGCCAGAGAACCTAATAAAGTTTTGTCTCTGATGATTTGTGTGTATTCCACATGTGAATTTGGGAATAGAGGATTTCTTCATAGAAACTTAATCAATAAAACATTTGTATCAAGTTATGTGTAAAAAGGCCTGCTCAATGGCACAATAGATTAGCATGCTGGATGTGAACTCAGGAAAGTTCATTTTCAGGGCTTCAAAATTGGCCTCAGACACTTATCATTTGTGTGACATTGGGCAAGTTACTTAAAATCATTTTTGCCTCATTTTCATCATCTGTTAAAGGAGCTGGAGGTGGAAATGGCAAAGCACTTCAATAACTTTGCCTAAAAAACCCAAATAGGGTCATGAAGAACCAGACATAATGGAAATGATTGAAAATCACATTGGATGCTTTTTACAGAAAATAAATTGTACAAAGTAATGAAATACAAAGTTGAATGAATAATTGATATTGATTTGAAGGAGTTGTTTATTACTTAATATGCAAGAGACAAAAGATAGATGTGTATGTATATATATATATGTCTATATGTATATATATATATATATATATATATATACACAAATACTTCTAATGCAAGATAATTAATAAATGCAAAAGGAAAAGCATGGTGTGCTGTAAGAGCTAAAGGATGGGGTAAGGTGGGAAATAATATTTGGACATTGTCATGTGCTCCTTATGTGGCAACATTGGGAAGGAATCAGGTGTACAAGGAGAAAAGTTAACACATTGAAGGGTGGAAAGAGGCTATCAACCTGGGCAGAAACTTTAGTTTTCAGCTGGAAAAAAGTGCTGGAGATCAAAGGACCTGGATTCTAATCTTTCCTCCAATGCTTCCAATCTGTGTGACCATGAGAGAATCAATTAAGCTCTTTTTTCATCTGTAATATGGGAGAGCTGGCCTAGATGGATACTGAGATTCCTTACAGCTCTAATTCTATAAACCTCTGAACAAATCAGAGATAATTCTTTAAGCCCTTGGGGAGAAATGTATTTGTGGTTCGTTTGTGTTCCCCTCCTAGATGAGGAAAGTCCCACTTAACAAGCATGATGTATGTTTCTGCTATACTGATGATTGTTACACATGTGCATGATTTTTTAATTTGGGCACAAGCAAAGCCAGAGATAGTCCATGATTAACATTGGGAAGAAAAAGAGACACTCAAGTTTTTATTGCATCACCTAGTTTATTTCAGGGTTGTTTTCATTCCACAAAAGTTGCAGATTACATTCATTTTAATGATCATTTCTATTTCACAATGATTTCAAAAATTAGATATAACAACTTTCTGGCAGATTATTTCTTTTTACATATTAATTTTATCTGCATAATGGTGTTTACTTTTTTGGGGATGCTCTAGCTTGTTTGGATAAAAATTGAATCCAAAAATAATAAAAGTTCCAAAAAACCTTGATATAAACACCTCATATGGACAAGCTGAATATTATTCTCCTGATGTGTGTCTCAGATTGCTTATAGTTTAAATTAAATTTAGTCTTGATGGATCTTGCATCACACCAATGTTTTACAAACCTATTTTTAATGCTTTTTAGAATCTGCTTTAGAACAGAGGTTGGGAATAGAAGTCAATTCATTAACTTATGTGTGGTGTTCTTTTTTATAGTATATGATGGTTCTCTGGGAGCAGGTTTCTTAGGGAGGTTTCTGGAGGCAGCCTTAGTTTCAGTTCAGAGTAATAATCACTTCAAATGCAGCCAGCTGATAAAATCCAAATGTTTATTTTCTCCTTCCAAGTCTTTCTTTCCTTGGGCCTGGAAAGCTTTCTTAGAGGCCTCTCTCCCTCGTTGGTTCCAAGAGCTCTTGCAGCTTCGACTGTAGTTTTAAGCTTGTCAATCTCCTTAACTGAACTCACTTGAGCTTTCTTTGATTCTGAGAACTCACGTTGCTAATCTTTTACCTTTAACAGCTTCTGCTTCTAGCTCAACTCCGATTCTTGTCAATCTTCCGAACAGAACTAACTTCACTGATTCAGCTCTTTTTTATGCTCTCTCAAAGGTTGATTCCTCCTCCAAGAGTGGGATTATGGGAGGTGTGAATTCACAAAGTTACAAAGCTAACTTTGCATATCTCCCATACTTGTGAACACTTGTGAATCTTCCAAACTTGTGAATTAATGTGTGTGAGCTAATGTGTGAACTCTCAAAGGTGCAAACCCAAGCACACAAGCATTGCTTCCATCAATTCCATTGAGTTATGATCTTGTTTCAAGTTCTGGCCCATAACACTTACGGATAACATGTATCTCTCAATTTGATTCTGAAAAGTTTCATATTCCCTCACATGAAACTAAAAATTTCTATCTTGTTTGTTAGTGGAAATCGTTTTCCTCCAGGGACACTAAACTGTGTTTCTTACAAGATGCTATGGTAAATGACATTTCTAATTGATCTGATAATCATCAAAATCAGAGAAAGAAAAGAGATATTCGCTCACAAAAGATATTTACTGGGTCAGCTGGGTGGCACAGTGACTAGAACACCAGCCCTGAAGTCAGGAAGATCTGAGTTCGAATATGAACTCAGATACTTAACACTTTCTAACTGTGGTCCTGGGCAAGCCATTTAATCTCAATTGCCTAAGCAAATAATAATAATAATAATTACCACCATGTTGGAGAATGCATTGTGCAATTTCCAAAGAAAGAAGAATTACTTATTAATTTTGAATTTTTTTATTTCCGTATTTGTCATGTTGTGAAAGAAAAGATAAAAAAAAAACCTCAAAAAAAAAGTAAATAACTGTATGCTTCAATTTGTATTTATATTCAGACATCATCAATTCATTGTCTAGAGTTGAAGGGCATTTTTCATAATAAGACCTTCAGCATTGCCTTGGATCATTGTATTGTTGAGATGTAATTCACATCTGATGATTTTATAATACTGTTGTTACCTTGTACACAGTATATTTCATTTTGCATGAATTCATGTGAATCTTTTCAGGATTTTCTGAGAGCATCCTGCTCTTTGTTTTTTATAGGACAATAGTATTTCATCACTATCATGTAGCAAAATTTGTTCAACCATTCCCCAATTGATGGGCATCCTCCCAGTTCCCAACTCCTTGACAGTAGAAAGAAACTGTTATAAATGGTTTTGTACATATTTTCCCCTTAGTTTTTTTAAATCTCTTTTTGGATACATACCTAATAATGGCACTGCTAGGTCAAAGAGTATTCATAAGTCCAAATTGCTTGAAAGAATGATTTATTCAGTTCACAATATTAATAGTACATGACTGTCTAATTTTCTGCACATCTCCTCCCATATTTGTCATTCTCCCTTTCTGTTCTATTAGCCAATGTAAGTAGCACCTTAGGATTGTTTTAATTCCCATCCCTCCAATCAATAACAATTTAGAGCACCTTGACATATGACTATCAATAGCTTTGATTACTTCATGTGAAAAGTGTTCATTTATCAGTTGGGGGAGGTTCCTAGTTTTATAAATTTGACTCAGTTCTCTATATATTTGAGAAATGAGGTCGGTATCAGAGAAATTTGCTTCAATTTGTTTATAATTAAAATTGCTGAATATATTTCCCTCCATTGTATTCCTATCTCCTTGTTGATTCTAGTCTCTTTCTCCTTTCACCCTGTCCCTCCTCAAGTGTTTTGTTTCTATTTCTCTCCCAATTTGTCTTCCTTTCTATTAATCCTGCCCTCACTCACTCACCCCAACCCGTACTCCCTGCTTCTTCTCCTCTTCCTCTCATACTTTCCTATAGGGTAAGGTAGATTTCTATACTCAATTGAGATTTATCTTATTCCCTCTTTGAGCCAATTCTGATAAGCATAAGATTCATGTATTCCACCACCCTTCTTCCCTATCTTCTTCATTGTAAAAACTTTTTGCTTGCCTCTTATCTGAAATAATTTATCTCATTTTATCTTTCCCTTTCCCCTTTCTTCCAGAGCATTCCTCTTTCTGGAGTGCCATCCCTTCATATTTAACTCATATATGTGCCCTCTATCTATATATAACCCTAACATCTCTAATAATGAGAAAGTTTTTATGAATTACAATCTTCATCTTCTCTTATAGGAATCTCAACTGTTTAACCTCATTAAGTCCCTTATGATTTTCCTTTCCTATTTATTTTTTTATGTTTCTCTTGAATGTGATATTTGAAATTCAAATTTTCTATTCAGTTCTTGCCTTTTAATTAAGATTGCTTGGAAATTCTTTTTCATCAAATGCCCATTTTCCCCCCAAACTGATTATACTCAGTTTTGGTGCTAGGTGATATCTGATTGTAATCATAGCTCATTTGTCATGTAAAATATCATATTCCAAGCCCACTAAACCTGTAATATAGAAACTGCTAAATCTTGTGTTACCTTGTCTGTGGCTTCATGATATTGAAACTATTTCTTTATGGATGCTTGCAATATTTTCTTCTTGAGCTGGGAGCTATGGTGTTTGGCTATAATATTCCTGGAAGTTCTCATCTTGGGATCTCTTTGGAGAGGTGATAAGTGGATTCTTTCAATTTCTATTTTATTCTCTGTTTCTAGAATATCAGACTAGTTTTCCATGATAATTTCTTGGAAGATGATGTCTAGGTTCTTTTTTTGACCATGACTTTCAATTAGTCATGTAATTTTAAAATGATCTCTCTCTTTTTTTTTTTTATTTAATAATTACTTTATATTGACAGAATCCATGCCAGGGTAATTTTTTTTTTACAACATTATCCTTTGCACTCGTTTCTGTTCCAATTTTTTCCCCTCCCTCCCTCCACCCCCTCCCCTAGATGGCAAGCAGTCCTTTATATGTTGGATATGTTGCAGTATATCCTAGATACAATATATGTTTGCAGAATCGAACAGTTCTCTTGTTGCATAGGGAGAATTGGATTCAGAAGGTATAAATAACCCGGGAAGAAAAACAAAAATGCAGATAGTTCACATTCGTTTCCCAGTGTTCTTTCTTTGGGTGTAGCTGCTTTTGTCCGTCATTTATCAATTGAAACTCAGGTCTCTTTGTCAAAGAAATCCACTTCCATCAAAATATGTCCTCATACAATATCGTTGTCAAAGTGTATAATGATCTCCTGGTTCTGCTCATTTCACTTAGCATCAGTTCATGTAAGTCTCGCCAGTCCTCTCTGTATTCATCCTGCTGGTCATTTCTTACAGAACAATAATATTCCATAACATTCATATACCACAATTTACCCAGCCATTCTCCAATTGATGGGCATCCATTCATTTTCCAGTTTCTAGCCACTACAAACAGGGCTGCTACAAACATTTTGGCACATACAGGTCCCTTTCCCTTCTTTAGTATTTCTTTGGGATATAAGCCCAATAGAAACACTGCTGGATCAAAGGGTATGCACAATTTGATAATTTTTTGGGCATAATTCCAGATTGCTCTCCAGAATGGTTGGATTCGTTCACAACTCCACCAACAATGTCCCAGTTTTCCCACATCTCCTCCAACATTCATCATTATTTTTTTCCTGTCATCTTAGCCAATCTGACAGGTGTGTAGTGGTATCTCAGAGTTGTCTTAATTTGCATTTCTCTGATCAATAGTGATTTGGAACACTCTTTCATATGAGTGGTAATAGTTTCAATTTCATCCTCTGAAAATTGTCTGTCAAAGGATATGAACAGACAATTTTCAGAGGATGAAATTGAAATGATCTCTCTTTAATGTGTTTTCCAGCTCAGTTGTTTTTCCAAAGAAATATTTCATCTTTTCATTCCTTTTTAAATTCTTTCTTGATTTCTAATTAAAGGCATTGGCTTCCATTTGCTCAATTGTAGTTTTTAAAGGAATTATTTTCTTAAGTTTCTGTACCTCCTCTACATTTGGTCAATATTAATTTTTAAGGCGTTTTTCCTTGCTTCTTCCTTCAGTGTTTTTTTTTTTTGGGGGGGGGAGGGGTAGGGGGGATGTGTGTGTGGCCAATTCTGCTTTTCAAGCCATTCTTCTCCTCATTGGCTTTTTGTACCTCTTGTACTATTAGGAATACTCTGTTATTAAGGTGTTATTTTATTTAATACTTTTGCATGTGTGACCCCTGTACCAAGCTGTTGACTCTTTTTTTTTCATCATTTTCTTGCATTATTCTCATTTCTCTTTCAAAATTTTTCCTCTTCTTCTCTTATTTGATTTTCAAAATCTTTTTTGATCTCTTCCATGACCTGAGACCAATTCATATTTTTTCTTGGAGGCTTTGTAGGTTAGAATTTTGGCCTTGTTATCTTCTTTTGAGTGTATGTTTTTATCTTTCTAGTCACCATAGTAGCTCTCTATGGTCAGAATGTTTTCCTGTTATTGGGTCATTTTCCCATTTTACATCTTGATTTTAACTCTTTGTTCATGGTTTTGCCTCCATGGTGAAAGGTGCACTGTTCCAAGACTCAGGAGTTTTGTGCTGCTATTTTCAAAGATGTTTCAAGGGACCCGCAAATTTTCAATTCTTCCAAGGTGAGATGATCTAAAAAGAGGTGTGTTTATCACTCTTCTGGCCTATGCTCTCATTGATGAGTGACCATCAGTACTTTTTTTTTTTTTTTTTGCCCTTGGATTGTTACAAGGGTCCTTGCTTCACTGCAGCCACAAGCTCTGGCATGGTAACGCTCCTTCTTTCCATGGAATTGTGACCCAGGACTTCAACTCAAATCTGAGTATGAAGGAAAAGACAGAGTCCTCTCCCAGTGCCAGCAAAGAGAATCCTATAATCTCTTTTCGATCAATTGTTCAATCCCCTTATAGTCAGTGGACTGAGAATTCTGGAAGCAGTCATTGCTGCTACTGATTCAGTGGCTCCCAAGATCTGATCCCAAGGTTTGCAGAGGTCTGATGTGCACAGCCTGCACTGTACTCCACTCTCACCCAGCTGTGGCAGACTTTTCCTGCTGATCTTCTAAATTGTCTTTATTTCACTCTAATCTTTGTGAGTTCTGCTATTCTAAGAATTGTTATATGGCATTATTTAAAAGAGGAATTTTGTTGAAAGCACAGGCAAGCATCTGCCTTTTTTTCATCATTTTGGCGGCTCTTCTTCTAATTTAAAGATAACATTGTGCTGATTGCACAATACAGTACTTTTTAAAATCATATCCAAGCTCACTCCAAAGTTTTTGAGTTAGCCATCCATAGTGGAAAAACAAAAGGGATGAATAGCACATATTATTAAATGAGGACTACATAACATATGTAGAACATATATGTATATAGTAAATATGTAATATACATGTATATATAAGGACAGGAGTAAAACTAGTTTATGTGCTTATTTCAGAAAGGAATAAAAGAATAAGATTGTTTATATCACATCTGAAAAACTATGTAATGCATCTAGTGATTCAAAGATACTCACTGTTACAAAAGTTCATCTTTTTAAACCAAATATTTGTCATATGATTCAATAAGGATGTTACATATGGAACATTGTTTAGTGGTGCTATTGTGGACATTAAAACCAGAGGATATGGGTTTGAATTTTGGCTGTATTTATTTTTGTCTTTTTAAATTTATTTTTAAATTGATTAGATCTTTTCAACTCTCTAAGCCTCAAACTCAATCCTTTCATACAAAAATTAGTAGGTTAGACTAGCTGACTTTTAAGTTTCTTTCTAGCTCTAAATTTAAGATCCTGTCATCATCCACCCTGATCTCGGAATAATTATAATTAAATGTGGATCAAAGGGCAATAGGACAAGGCATGATGGGTATATGAAAGTTACAACATATTTCCAGTGACAATTTGTCTGTAAGAAATAATAGAAAAAGGCAGCATCAAGAACTGCATGATGCTTTTCATGTCACAATACTAAACAACTTTATTACTGCTTTAGGGCCCAAAAAAACATGAAAAGAACCAGTCAAAGCCCTTTGACTATTCATTGGGAAGAATAGATAGAGATCCAGTTTTGGAGATAAGAGATGTTGATTTCAAAATTGTCTCAAATCTACACTAACAATGTAACCCTGAGTAAATCATTTAATCTTCCTCAAACATGATTTCTTTATCTATAAAATAGGATAATACAATTAGTAGCAATTATATCACAAGATTGTTTTAAGCATCAGTTGTTACAATGTAGAAAAAAACTGAGCAAGCCAATTTTTAGCACACAGGAGGTATATAATAAATATTAATTGACTATGTAAATGCTCCTGCTGATAATGATTAGAAAATTATGAACAAGAATTGCATAGGGTGATAAGCCATGAATAGATCGTGCTCTGTACCAGTGAATAGAATGCCCATACAAATCCATTGGAGTAAAATAATTCAAATCAGTCTTATATTACATATAATGAATCCCATGTTTCATTTTTGATATACTTTTGTGTGGAATTTTTCAAATATCTAGGAATAGTATTGCAGCTGGATTGAATTTTTACCATGTATCTGTTACTTAAAATAATTATATCTCCATTACCATAGCTCATTGTATTTGATTAAACCCATGATATAGTTTGAAAAGGTTTATAATTAAAAAGTATTTTTCTATTCAAACAAATATAATTAAAAAGTATTTAAACAAGTGTCAGACTTCTTTTTTTAAAAAAAACTAGTCTATCTTTACACTCCTCTAAAAATAATATGACAATGTCTTCTTAAAAGGGAAATTTAGTAATGCATGCCACTGTTGAGAGATTAAAGGAATGATTCTGCTCTTGCTAAAATGTAATTTTATCATTTTCTTGACTAGCAATACCTGAAAATGAAACACAAATTCGCAAAACTGCAGAGATTAATATTTTAATGCCATTGTTTTAAAAGTTTGCAGAAAGGATATGAACTGGCAATTTTCAGATGAATAAATTAAAATCATTTCTAGACATATCAAAAGGTGCTCTAAATCATTATTAACCACAAAAATTCAAATTAAGAAAATTCTGAATTACCACTACACACCTCTCAGAATGGCTAAAATGACAGGAAAAAATAATGACGAATGTTGGAAGGAATATGGGAAAACTGGGACATAATATATTTTTGGTGGAAGTGTGAACTGATTCAGCAATGCTGGAGAGCAAAATATGCCCAAGGGACTATCAAACTATGCATACCCTTTGATCTAGCAGTATTTCTACTGGGCTTATATCCCAAAGAGATCTTAGGGAAAGAGGGAAAGAGACCCACTTGTGCAAAAATGTTTGTGGCTTCCCTTTTTGTAGAGGCAATAAACTGGAAACTGAGTGGATGCCCATCAATTGAAGAATGGCTGAATAAATTTGATATATGAATGTTATAGAATATTATTGTTCTATAAGAAACGATCAGCAGGATGATTTTAGACAGGCCTGGAGAGATTTACATGAACTGATGCTGAGTGAAATGAGCAGAACCAGGAGATCATATAAGGCAACAGCAAGATTGTAAGATGATCAATTCTGATGGACATGGCTCTTGTCAACAATGAGATGATTCAGACCAATTCCAATGGTCTTATGATGAAAAAAGCCATCTGCGTCTGAAAAGAGAATATTGGAAACTGAAAGCAAATGACAGCATAGTATTTTCACTTTTTTGTTGTTGTTTGCTTGCATTTTGTTTTCTTTCTCAGTTTCCCCTTTTTGATCTGATTTTTTTTTTTTTTTGTGCAGCATGAAATTTGTGGAAATATGTATAGAGGAATTGTATGTATTTAACATACATTGAATCACTTGCCAACTGGGGGAGGGGAGGAAAGGGAGGAAAAAAAATTAGTTAGAACACAGGGTTTTGTAGAGGTGAATGCTGAAAATTATTCATGTATATATTTTGAAAATAAAAAGCTTAAAGTAAAAAAAAAATTTTAAAAATTAAAGTTTGCAGAATTCCCCCTACCATATTTATGCAAGTGATCTCAAAATGCTAAATGAAAATGAAATCAATTCAAAATTGTTTGGGAAAGTTTATTATCTATCTTAAATAAATATTCAGGCTGATTTGGAGGAGAGTTTTCTTTGAAAATATACTTTTGTTTCTACTATTTTCCTAATACAGTTTCTCATCTCTATTGATTATATGTCTGATTCTCAAATTTCTAAATAGATTAAGTTTATAAGTTCTACATTGTCATTAAAAAAAATGGATCTTTCTTACAAGTGTTTAAACTAGCATAACTATATTTAATTTTGGCCCAGCCAAAAGAATACCAGACTCCCATGAGGGTAACATTGCTTAGTATATCTGACAGTATGGAATTAATGAGAGTAAGCAGAAAGAATGACACCTAGACAAACAAACAAAAACACACAAACATATATATATATATATACACATACATATATATATAAAATTGTGGTCTGTGAATATTGGAATTGGAAGGGATCTTATAGAGTATGAAATCAATTCTTTTTTTTTTCTTCAAATAAATTCCAGATTCAAAATGAATTTGCACTATATATAATATATATACACACATATTTATGCATGTGAATACACACATATATAAATATACATACACATATCAGAATATTATATATTAAGAATAACTAAAATTATGATTTTTCACTTTTATATTTAGTCTTAAGGTTTTCTTCTACCTAACACCTTTAAAACTTCTAACATGTTTAAGTCATAGTGAAGAAGACAAAGAAGAGTAAGAAAGTGTTTATATTCAAGAAAGGGATATTTAACATATGTCTTTTGCTAAATTCCTTTCTCACCATATGCAGTGAAGTTGATCTGAAAAGCTGGTGACACTAGAGGAGGAGAGAGGGTCATAATGAGGCCATCATCTCAATGACAGCTATAGCTGATTATAATGACTAATCCCATCTGATACTAATAAGTATCCAGGCAAAGAGACAGAGATGGAGACTGAGCCTGTATCACATAATCCTTTAGAAACTTCTAGTAACCTACTATTACCATTAGTCTGCTTATGTTACATAAGTTATCTTATGATAATGAGCCATTAGTTCATCCCACCACAGATAACTTTTGAACCATAACAAATTTGTTCAATTTTATTAGACCACCTCCATCTAAATGACTTCATCAAAGGTACAACAATCATTGCACTGAATAATCTGAAATCAATTTATTTTCTTTGGTGAAAACTGGATAAGGGACAGGAGTGTTTTTTAATCATACTCAGTAAAAATGTTTTTGATGGGGAACAGTATTCTCATGACTAGGGATATTTTATTGTTGGTGGTTTTCCCCTTGGTTGGAGGGGAGGGGGAAGAGGGGAAAACCACTGTAAAGCTTAATGTAGAATATACTTAACAGGATTTTTTTTGTGTGCTAAATACACTACAAATAGCTTTGAAGTATATAAAACAAAATCATTCCCCATATTTCTTTTTGATCAATGTCACTTGTTCCTTGAGCTTTCAATTACTGTTACATTAGCATTTGGAATAATATTTTGGAATTCAGCCTAGCTATCCTCCAAAGTCAGGTGTTCCTGGAATTGAAAGACCTGAGATCTAATGCTAATTTCTCTTAAACTTACTAGCTGTGTGATTCTGAGCAAGTGATTTAACCTCTTCCTCCCTCAGTATACTCAAGTATAAAATGGGGGTAATAATAGGACCAATTCGTTGCTATGAAATTTGAATGAGATAATATTTGTTTTTTGTTTTTGTTTTATTTTTTAGTATTGTAGTAATATCTTTATTTTTAATGCACATTGTTTCATGAATCATGTTGGCAGAGAAAAATCAGAGCAAAAGGGAAAAACCATGGGAGAGAAAAAAGAAAAAAGAAGTGAACATGGCATGTGTTGATTTACTTTCTGTATCCTTAGATCTTTTTTTTTTCTGGATGCAGATGGCATTTTCTGTCCAAAGTCTATTGAGATTGCATCAGATCACTGAATTGCTGAGAAGAACCAAACCTTTTATAACTGGTCATTGTACATTCTTGCTGTTATTGTATACCATGTATTCGTGCTTCTGATTGTTTCATTCAGCATCAGTTTATGTAAATCTTTTCAGGCTTTTCAATAATCAATTTATTCATCATTTTTTATATAACAATAATATTCCATTGCCTTCATGGACCTCAGTTTGTGCAGCCATTCCCCAATTGACGGGCATCTACTCCTTTTCCAATTCTTTGCTACCACAAAATGATGCTGCAAACATTTTTGCACATGTGGGTCCTTTTCCTTACTTTATGGTTTTCTTGGGATACAGACACAGTAATGGCACTGCTGGGTCAAAGGGCATGTACAGTTTTATAGCCCTTTGGGCATAGTTCTAGATTGCTCTCCAGAATGGTTGGATCATTTCACAACTCCATCAATAATGCATTACTGTCCTAGTTTCCCCACATCTCCTCCAACATTTACAATTATCTTTTCTTGTCAATTTAGTCAGTCTGAGAGATGTGAGGCAGTACCTCAGAGTTGTTTTAATTTGTATTTCTCTAATCGATAGTGATTTAGAGCATTTTTTCATATAACCATAAATGGCTTTAATTTCATCATCTTTAAAATTATCTGATCATAATGAAATAATATTTGTAAAAATATTTAGTATAGTTCCTAGCACAAAGTAGGCATTTACATACTTATATGCTTTCTTCATTGTGCTATCATCCTAGACCACTACCCCTATTTTTACGTCCTTTTCAATTCATTTCTCAATCCCTAGCAATCTGACTTGCACTTATTGTTCTAGTGGGGTTTACATGATTACTAAGCAGTAAAACTGATGCTTTCAATGCTTCCCAGCATCCTGGAAACATCAAACAAAAGACTGATGCCTTAAAATTGGAAAGACAAAAGCAGTGTAGACAAGATTAGAATAAACATTGTACAAAGTTTAAAAAATAGAACTTGATGAAATCACAAGTATATTTAGATACAGCTCTACCTTTAACAATGCTATCTTCTACTCACTTTGTACTATATTTTTGGGTTAGTGCATGAAACTTCACAGGATTATATGGATGTAGGCATCCTTAGTCATTGTCCATCCTCCCTATTGTAGTAATTCAGCTTAAACACCCCCTTATCCCTCCAGAAATTACACTCACTCTACATTAGTATAAAGTAAAGAGAGAATGGCTTTAAGATAAAGGTTCGAAGCAGTGAAGAATATGTCATAAGGACAAAGTGGAGGCAGGTATGTTTGGACTGGAATAACTTTGGTGTTTATTCTTGTTAGGTGTGAGAGCTAGGCCAAACTTTACATCCCTCAATGGAAGGAAGTTGGGGAATATTTAACCTCAGGGATTCATGCAGTAGAAGAAATGAGAGAAGTCAAGAAATAAGAAAGGAAACCAGAAGCAAATGGATGAAAATGATGGGAAACCAGAAAAAAATCTAGCTTACAAGGAGGAAAAAAAAAAATTAGAAAAGTTAATGAAGACACGATAAAGAGAACAAAAAAAATATCTCATTTTAAATTATTTTACATCTCCTCCCAGTAGAATTCAAACTTAATCCTTAAAATTCTGGTTTATGATAGATTATCTATCACCACCTTGTTTTGCCGGGAACTAGGCCACTATAGGCATGTCCTAGACATGTACAAAATAAGCAGCCATGAATTCACCTGCCCAATCTCCTGCCACTTCTGGTTCCCTTTTAGGCCTGTCTTTCTCATTATAATGTAAATTTCATGGTAATGGGGCAGCCTTGCATACTTCTATTTATTTGTATCACCAAAGATTAGCCAAGTATCTGACATAAAACAAATATTTAATAATTTATTTATTAATCATTTCATTTTGAAGGAATCCAAAACAACAAAGACAAATAAAATATTAGGAAAGACAATGAACCAAAATTACTCAGTGGAAAAGAAAATATTGTGGACTACCTTGTGTATCTGGAGAGGAACAATAACAAGAAAACTCATATTGATTAAAAAAAGAAACTTTTAAAAGAAAAAAAACACATCAGGTTTCAGAGTTTTTAACATAAATGGCAAAACATAAAAATTTTTATTATATATCAGAGAATGTTTTGAAACAAATGGAGGCTTTAAGGGAGAAAGTAACAAAATTTTTAATACAAAAACACCAAAGCAGACAAAAATTGAAGAGAAGAAAAGCAAAAGCAAAATAAACAAAAATTTTACAATTAGCATTTATATACAAATTAAACATGAATTCTACACAAAGTGTGTTGGAATCCTTACTAACTGTTAACTAATTAGAGTTGATCTAATCTTACAAGAAGATGTTTTGGGCAGAACCTGAAACAAGGTACTAAGTAGAACTAATTAATACAAGGCTTGTGTTCATACCTTTACTCATTGGAGTTCAATGAGTTCATACCTCCCTTGAAGCTCTTTGGGCCAGAGAGCACTATGGGAGAAAACCCATAATCCCTCTCTCTGGAAGGAGCATAAATAGGCCAATGGGCCAGTCGAAGAGGTTCTTCAGAGGAAGACGCTACAAGTCGAGATTTCACCGGAAGGACATGAAGAGCGGTGCTGGCTCTGGAGGCTGAAGAAAGCAGAGGCAGAGGCTGAAGGACCAGACCTTTGGATTTGGTGGCATTTGGAGAGAGCTCTTGGAACCAAGCAGAGAGATAGGCCTCTAAGCTAACCGGGCTATATTGGAGATAATAAAAGATCTGAACTTTTATCACCTGGCTGCGTTTTGAGAAGAAAAAGCTCACCACACTTTGGCACCCGAACAGGGACAGATTCAGATCCATCTGAACTAGATCACAAAAGTGCCTCATCTTGTACATAGAACATACAGAGATAACTTAAGGATCAAAGATTCCTAGAGGAAACTGCTGAATTAAAATTTAAAAATCCAAATACCATCCCATAGGAAATAATACAAGAAAACTGACCAAAACTTTGGAATATAGGAAACAAATCACTCATCTAACAAAACTATAGATTGCTAATGGAAGAAGAAGAAGAATCAACCAAACCAAACATTGTTGAAATTATAAGATGTAATAGTTAATCTCTACAGTTTCAATAAACCAAAAAAAAAAAAAATAATTTTTTGAGAAGTCAGCATAAAGACCTTTAAATATGAAAAAAATTAAAGTTATGAGGAATAAGAGAAGAAAATGGAATCATATTTTTTTTAAAAAGAGTTCAAGCCATAGCACATAATAATATCCCCCAAATCAGGCAATAATGGACAAAAAATATGGATTTTCAAAATGATAAAGCATTCCTGAAGAGAGAAAAAAATGATAAACATTATTTGACTTCAACAGAAACACAAGAAAGATCAGGCGGAATTATCAAGTAGGGAAAAAAAAACTACATAATGAAATAAATCCTCAGAGAGAGACAGACAGACAGACAGACAGACAGACATACAGAGACACAGAGACACAGAGACAGAGACATAGACAGAGAGAGTTAGTTTAGTTTATGGGGCAAAAGAAAAGACAAAGAAGGATAATAAAGGCACCAACAATATATAATTTGTTTTGGTGAAGGAAAAGAATCCAGAGATAATAAATGGGATGGGGAGAGTTGAATGAATGGATTAAATCCTCTGGGCTCTTGTAAGTGGATCAATGGTGTTGTTGTTGTTGTTGTTGTTGTTGTTGTTGTTGTTGTGAGAATAAAAAGGAGGAGAAGAATGTTGCATGGATTTTAATTTTCAGATTTTCTGAAGTCTTCATAATTAAAAAATCATTTTTTGTAATCACCTGCTATATAATAAATTTTGTTCCACCTTCTCATTTAATTCGTTTTGGGTCTTCTTTTTCTATAGACACTCTCTTTGTGAACTCCTTCAGTTCCACAGACATAATCAAATCAGTTCAAATGACTTCCAAGTCTATATTTCCAGTACCAATCTACCTCCTGATCTTAGGTCCTGGATCCTTTCCTCTCAGATCCTCTCCTCATTTTTTCTTCCCCCCTCTCATCCTTACTCTCTTCTTCCAAGGAGATCAAATGATTTGAAATGCCCAAGGTCAAAAAGGTAATAACTATTTATGCCATGATTTGAACCCCAGTCCTCTACTCCAAATCTAACATTTTTTCTGCTACATCACTTCATATACATCTTTCAATGCTTCTCTGAACACATCCTATTCTTATGGCATAGTGATATAATATTACATTCATGTACTGCATTGCTTTTAGTTATTGTCCTATTGTTCAGCAATGATCAATTGATTTATATTTTCAGTTCTTTGCCATCACAAAAAAAAAAATGCCTATGTTTTGGTATATATTGAATTAGGCTTTCTATTTCTAAAATCTTTTATACTCAGTTTAGAATAGGATAAACATTTTAAACATGTAGTAACATAATTTCAAAGTGTTTTCCAGAATAGTAGGACCAATTTATAGCCATCTCAAAATTATATTATTGTGCCTTTCTTGCCACAGTCCCTCCAACATTTATTATTTCTATCTTTTGTCTTCTTTACCAAAAATTTGGGCATTACCAGATAACAGACTCTTAATCTAAAATTTTCAAATAAAACTAAGGTCCAAAATATCATAAATAATTGATGTCTTTTCTCACATGATTATGCTAAAGTAAAATTTTAGCCATTAGAATTTTTTGTTTTTATTTTCTTTCTGGTTACCAAATTACTTTTACCCCAATTACACTGAGAACTCATTTTAGAAGGGAAATTATCAATTAATCTTATTAATTATTAACTCACTTTGATTAAGTAAGATTATTTTCTTAAATAGTAATCACACATGAATAGCATTTCTTGTCTAATCTAATGCTAGGGCCTTTGGGGATTAGTCACATGAGGTTAGCATTCTAAATTTCTAACCAAGCATGCAGTCTTCGTATGCATAAGATCTTTGCCTCTTGTAAGAAGGTCAGTTAATATAGCAGCAATACAAAGAGTCTATGTCTGCAAAATAAAAAAGGAATTGGTTGATGATCACTAATATATGTTCCAGCTCTTCAATATGCTGTGATAACTAGGACCTAGCCAGTAGGTAAGGAAAAGACCTAACCAGTAGGTAAGGAAAAGACTGCAAATATTGAGTCTACTAATTAATATTTATGTTTGACTTTGAAAGATCAGAAAATACAGTAGAATAAGAAAAAATAGTTTAGCCAAGGTTCCCTGACATGACAACTCTAGGAAGAAGAATCATAAAGCTATTATTCTATGCTAGGTGAAGAGATCTTAGACTCAGTCCTTGGATGAAGAAAAGATCTTCAGCATGTTTCAAATCCCCAGAGAATTTGACACTTGCCCTTCAAGTGAAAGAATTTGCCAACTAACATTTATTAATATTTCCTATGTAATAGACACTACATTCTTCATTGCAGTATGGAACAGAGTCTCAGCACAGAGCCTTTAAAGGGTCTCAACACAAAGCCCTTAAAGAGACATCTGAAACCCATATCTGAGCTCCCAGGCACAAAGACCATACTAGTGTCAATCTGCCTAGGAAATGACATTTCACAACCAGATATAAAGAATAGTCACTTTAATTTTAGCAATGGGACAATAGATAAAATACTCTAGGATTGTACAAAGCCAATCCAATTCCATAAAAAGTGTGCAGAGTAAGCCTCTTCCTAAAAATACAACTTCCAGTCCTGGAAGTAAGGCTAGAAAATGACTAGAAATGAGTCTAGTAAATGAGCAGAAAAAGAAGATAAAGAGCATATTTGATGGTAGTGATGCCCAAGACACAAACCCATAAGAGAAGACTAGCTCAAAAACATATATTAGCAAAGTCTAAAAGAAAAATATAGCATGACCAAAAATTCAATTAGAATTCTTCAAAGAAAGAGTGAAAGTTTAAAAAGAATTAAAATGATATTGTAAATTAAATGATAGTGGTAGAGGAGGGAATTTAAAAATAAATCAGAGGAGAGACTTGGATAGGTAATTAATAGCTTAGCAAAAGAGGTACAAAATTTTACCCAAGTAATGGATTTCCTTAAAAAGCAAATGGAAATAAGTTAATAGCTTCATGAAATAATATGAAATAGAAAAATAAAGCCAAAATATATTTTTAAAAAAGGTGTAAAATATTGCTATGAAAAGCTGACTTGAAAAGCACATCATGGAAGAAGTTAAAAGTCATTAAAATAATGGAAAAACCAAGCTCAAATTTAAAAGAAACTGGATATTGTATTTTAAGAAATAATATAAGAAAAGTGCCCAGACATATTTTAAATAAAGGAAAAAGTAAAAAAAAAAAAAAAAAAAGAATTAACTGATCATTTCCTAAAAGAAACTACAGAATGAAAATTTTGAGAGTTGTAATTCAAAACCAGAACTTCCAAGTCAAAGGAAAAAACCCTTCTACCGTGTTTCCTCGATAATAAGACCTATCCCAAAAATAAGCCCTCCCCTTACTGTGTAAGATTCCTCTAAAATAAGCCCTCCCCCGAAAATAAGCCCTATTGAGATTGCTACTGTAGTGAACGTGATCCCCTGCGCTACATGCTACATGACAATACCCTCTGTATGCACCGTTCTCTCCCCCCCCCCCCCAAAGTGAAACGCATGCTGTGCTCTGAGCTGCATCCAATCAGAGCTGCAGCAATGAGCGTATTATCCTGTTCTTCCCCAGTAATTTGCTTGCTGGTGCCATTGAGAGCAGTGCCACGGAGGAGAGCTGAGGCAGGACAACAGGGAGTGAGGGAGCATGATGGAGGATAAAAAGGGCATGATGGAGGATAAAAGAAGAACTCAGCCAGCACTCACCAGGCTAAAGAAATGAAGAACTTCCTTGCAGAGAGAAGAATAGATCAAGTAATGATTCCTGCAGGAATGACTGCCTATCTCCAGACCCTTGATATTGCAATAAACAAGCCATTCAAGGACCATTTGTGCATGGAAGTCAATGACTACATTGAAAATAGAATGGAAAGAAATCAGCGTGGGAACTTTGTGAAGCCCTGTCTGCAAGAAGTCATGACTTGGATGAAGAACTCATGAGATAAAATTACTGACAGCTATGTTGCCAAGGCACTACGAGCAGGTTACCTGGACAAGACATGTTCATTTAAAGAGAGCTATATTGCTGGACATGACAAATTGGGTCCACTTCTTCTGAAGGAAATAGAGGCGCAAGACATCCAGGATAGAATTCAGGGTATGACGATGTTGTTGAAGATGACATGATCATTATTGAATAAAGGTACTTTTTTTTGTTCACATTTACTGTTTATTAAAATTGCTGTCAATGTTCATTAAAATAAGCCCTCATCTGAAAATAAGCCCTCTGGTGTTTTTCTGTCCAAAAAAAAAAAATTAGTAAGACAGTGTCTTATTATTGGGGAAGCACGGTAGTAGTAGGCAAGCAAGAATTCTAATGTTAGAGTCACAGTTAGGAGCATACAAAATTTAATAGTCACCATAAAAGAAGAGAAAATTAATAGCAGTGTTATTCCAAAAGGCAAGACTTATAATCAAGCATAGCTTACCCAGAAATCTAAGAATGGATTTTCAGAGCAAAAAACTGACATTTAATAAAATAAGATTTCCAGCATTTCAGATGAAAAGACCAGAACAGAAAAGAAATTTTGAAATATAAACAGAGGAGTCAAAAGAAACATAAAAGGTAAATAAGAGTATACAATGGGAAGGAGGAAAATCAGATATAGTGTCTTTGCATTCTAATTAAGAGGATAATGATGCCAAAATCTCTTCAGAACTCACCATATATTGAAGCACAAATTAATGCAAAACATCAGTAATATTAAGTACATCCTTTACTATATACAACAAAATATATTTAAAATAAAAGCTCTTTAAAGAGGGGATAAATAATTAAATGGAGGTTAAACAATTTCTTTCTAAGAAATATGCAGGCAAAAATTAAATCATAGAAATTACAGATAATTTCATTAAAGATAATGACAACAAAAATATGTCAAATTTTTGAGATATTGCTGAAGCAATCTATAGAGGAAATGTTATCTCTATTAAACTTTTTATCAAAAAAAGAAAGAGAGAACAAACAGATCAGGGATTTAGGCATGCAAATACAAAATTTAAAAAGCAACAAATTTTTTTACAACTCAGTTAAACATCAAAATATTTATTCTGCATATCAAGGAAAAGATTAAGAAAAATGAAAGCAAAACAACCACCACTAAATTAACAAATAGGATGGGACTTAAAATTAAAAAAAAAAAAAACAATAATACATTTGATTGAAAAGAAAAAAAGCCAAATCACCAGTCTCAAAATGAAAAATAAAAAGAATTTACAACAAATGAAGAAGAAATTAAAAGATATTTTTAGAAATTATATTATCCAACTACTATATGGCAATAAAGTTGATAAATTATATTGATAAATATTTACCAAAAACCTACAATAACATACTAACAAATAGATAATTTGATTAACCAGTCTTTGGGAAAAAAGAAATCAAAGATGTCATAAATAAGCTCCCAAGGGAACAAAAAACAGAGACCAAATGAATATAAAGTAAATTCCATCAAAAATTCAAAGAATGATTAATTATAATATAAGATAAATTTGGAAAAGTAATGATCCTAACAAATTCCTTCTATGATATAAATATTATCTTGATGCCTAAATCAGAAAATGTTAACAGAGAAAGACTAGAGTATAATATGAACTTTGATGCAAATATGTAAATGAAGTGCTATATTAGTAAGAAGGTTAAACCAATATATCATGAAGATTATATTATATTATACATTATATATTATAATCAACTCATTTTAGAAGGGAAATTATCAAGCAATCTCATTAATTGTTAAGTAACTGATTAAGTAAGATTATTTTCTTAAATAGTAATCACACATGAATACCATTTCTTGTCTAATGTAATGCTATGACCTTTGGGGATTAGTCACATGAGATTAGGTATAATATAATATACAATACTAGGTTGGATATAGCCTGAAAATGCATGATTTTTTTTAATATTAGGCAATATAAAACCATAATTTACCATATTAAAAACTAACACTGGATCTTGTAATCAAATTAATAGAAACAGAAAAAAAATTTTGGATAAAATATAACATTTCTGTTCTTCAAAAAACTAGAAAACATAGGAATAAATGGTATTTCTTACCATAGTAAATTTTTACCTATATTTCTCTCTATCCATATCCATCTACCTAAAAAGAAAAACCTACATTATATATAATGCAAATAAACTAGGTTTCTCTCCAATAAGATTAAAAGATTGAAATATATTAATCCAATAAGATTAAAAGATTAAAAAGATTTGTTGCCATAACTTCTCTTTCATAGAATCCCAGAAATGTAGCTATAGCTATAGCTATAAACAATATTGCTAGCTATAGTAATCAGGTAAGAAAATTATATATTAAGGGAGTAAAATAATGAGCTAAAAGAGAAAACTATGACTTTTGTAATTGACATTATGGTATACTTAGATAATCCTAGCAAGTCAATTAAAATTAATGAAAATAATAAGTTTGAAAAAGTTGAAGGATATAAAATAAATCCAAACAAATCATCACCATTCCCATATGTCATTAATAAAACCCAGAAAGATGACAGAATTTATAATCAATTTAAAATGACTAGAGATTATATCAAAATATACACAGGAAATATATTAATACAACTATAAAACAATATTTATATGACCAAAGACATAAGTTGTTAGAGAAATATTATTTGTTTATGGATAAACCAAACCAATATATTACTTAAATCAATTTGCTTATTCATTGTCATACCAGCAACATGATCAAAAGATTATTTTATAAAATTACATAAAACTTTTAAATCATTGAGCAATAAAAGGTCAAAGAAATCTGAAAAAAATAACAAAAAAAATTGAAGGAAAAGGTTCTACTAGACATCAAGCTATATATATAATGGCATGGTTTCAAGAATAGAGAGATTGATTAGTGAAACAAATTAGATGAACAACATGTCATAAAAGGAATCTAGTAGCCTAGTGCATGCTAAACCCAATGAGCTAAATCTACATTCATTAAAAAAAAAATTGGGAAAACTGGACACCAATATGGCAGGTTATGTTTATACCAAAACTCATATAATATTCAAAAAAAAATTTCAAACAAAAGTGAGAACCAAGGAAGAAATTACCTTTCAGATGTGTGGTTAGAACTTTTTGTGACCAAATAAGTGATACACAGAATTAAAGAAGATAAATTAGTTCATTTTGGTAAAATGAATTCTGAAAGTTTCACACAAACAGATTATGCTGCTAAGATTCGAAAGGAACCAATTAAATGGGGAAAATCTTTGCAGCAAGTTTCCTCATTATAGACCTCATTACAAAGATATAGAAGGAATTGGGGAAGCTAGGTGGTCCAGTGGAGAGAGCACCAGCCCTTATGTCAGGAGGATTGGAGTTCAAATCTGGCCTGAGTCACTTAACACTTCCTTGTTGTTTGTGACCCTGGACAAATCATGTTTTGCCTCAGCAAAAAATAAATAAATAAATAAATAAATAAATAAATAAATAAATAAACAAACAAACAAACAAAAAAAGACATAAGGAATAGATTCAAATTTCTAAAGATCCAGATTTCTTACAAGTCATTCAGCAATAGTCAAAGGATATATATAGAAAGTTCTTGATAGAAATCCAAGGTATGTATAGCATTACTACTACAATGACTAATAATTAGAGGACTATGAAATAAAACAAAATAAATAAAATAGTCCTTTTCTCTTCTGATACTGCCCCCATCCTTGTATTAGGCTTCATCTTCACATACCTGGATTATTGTAATAGCCTATTTGCTACAAGTATCTCCACATTACCTATCCTCTACTCAACTAAAGTTAATGATTAAAATAAACTCCATTGGCTCCCTATTACTTCTAGGATCAAATAAAAAATCCTCTTTTGTATTCAAAGTCCCTCAAAATCTGCCCTCCACTTCTCCACTCATACACATACCTTGCCATATTTTTTTACTCTTATGCCTGCCCCTTACCACCTTCCAAATTATTCTAAGATGTAGTGATAATAGATTTCTTGTTTTTATAATGAAGAAAATCCATCTTGGCTCTTGTGTTTACTTTGTCTATTGCCCATTTATGGAATACTCTTCTTTCTCCTGTTTGCCTTCTAACTTCCTTTAATTCCCAACCTTCTACAGGAAGCTTTTTCCAATTTCTCTTTTTTTATGTAATATTTAATCTCCCCCAATTACATTTTAAAACATTTTTAAAGTTTTGATTTCCAAATTCTATTGCTCTCTCTTTACCTTACCCCTCAAAGGTAAGCAATTAAATTAGTTCATATATGTACAATCATGTAAAACATATTCATATTAGTCATTTTGTACAAGAATGTAGTGAGTTCAAATGTTGGAGTTCTTGTTCTTCTCAAAACACAGCCGATTTAGCTTAGAGCCCTCCGAATATCTCCAAATCCAAAGGTTCTGTCCGTTAGCCTCCGCCTCTGCTTTCTTCAGCCTCTAACCAGCACAGAGATGGAATGAATCTCTTGTTTCCTTCTCTTGGGGCTCAGCTAGCTTTCTGGTGAGTCTTTCAGACCAGCTTGGTCTCAGTGGGGGGCGTGCAGGAGCCCAGCCACCTACCACAGTGGTGTGAGATGAAGATGAATCTGGTTGTCCACTGAACTCTCACTCGTAGCTTTATCCTCTGAAAACTCTTCGTCTGCCACCAGAGTAGCTCCTCTCCAGTCCAGCTGAACTCTCCTCTGCGACGTGGAAAATGTATTCTGGAATAGCTCTCTCGCCTTATATGTGAATCTTCTGAGAGAATGGGATTATGGGTTTTCTCCCATAGTGCTCTCTGGCCCAAAGAGCTTTAAAGGAGGTGTGAACACAAAGGTGTAAACACAAGCATTGTACTAATTAGTTCTACTTAGTACCTTGTTTCAGGTTCTGGCCAAAATCTTCTTGTAAGATTAGATCAACTCTAATTAGTTAGCAGTTTGTAAGGATTCCAACACAAGAAGACTTAAACAAAAGAAAAAGAACGAGAGAAAATGAAAAATAGGATTCTTCAGTCTGTATTCATACAGTATCAGTTCTTTCTCCAGAGGATACTATACTTCATCATGATTCCTTTAGAATCGTCTTGAATCACTGTATTGCTGAGAAGTTGTTATTCACATTTTTTCATCATACAATATTGCTGTTGCCATATACAATGTTCTCCTAGTTCCATTCACTTCACTATGCATCATTCATATAAGTCCAGGTTATTTTTTCTGAAATCATTCTGCTTATCATGGCTTAAAGCACAATAATATTCCATCACAATCATATATCATGGCTTGTTTAGCCATTCACCAACTGATGAACATCCTTTTGATTTCTAATTCTTAGCTACCACAAAAAATTACTATGTTTTATTCAAATGGGTGCTTCCCCCTTTTTTGTATGTCTTTGAGTTATAGTGGTATTTCTGGAACAAAAAGTATGCAGTTTTAGATCCCTTTTGGACCCCAATTCTTTTTAATTTTTGTTTTTTAATTTTGTTTTTTGGTTTAATTTTAATTTTAGTTCTCCCTATATTAATGATATTCTGTTTATTCTATAATAGCTTGTTTTTACATGTTTATTTCCTTCTTGTTTTCCCCATTAAATTATTAGTTCCTTGAGGGCAGGTGCTATCTGTTGCCTTTCTTTTTATCCTTAATACATAATAGTTATTTGATAAACACTTGGTTTGATGATTTTTCTTTTTATAGATTGGTCAAGTTTATTAAAAAAAAAAAAAAGGAAAAAAAATGCTAAGTGTTACAGTGGTTGGGCAGGAGGGGAAAGGGAACATTAATGTACCTTTGGTAGAACTGTGAATTATTCCATTCAGAAAGTAATTTGAAACTATGCCCCAGAAGCTACTAAAATAATAATATACTAATTTATGTTATAATAATATAATTTATATTTATTAATAATATACTAATATTTTACTGATATGCTTAATGTTGTTACTAATAATAGCTACTTAGTATTTCTATGGTGTTTTAAGGTTTCCAAAAAGATTTTCATATCATTAAAATGTAAAAATAACCCTATGAAATTGAAGCTATTATGATAATCATTTTATAGATGAATAAATTGAGTCACAGTAAAGTTAAATAACTTGTAAGTCTCTGAGATAAGAATAGAATTAAATTCTTGGAATCATGGTCAGCATTCTATATCCTTCAATACTTATACTGTCATTCTTTTGGCCCAGCAATTTTAATTTTCCCCTGTACTCCAAAGAGATTGAATAAAGAGGAAAAATTCATGAATGTAAGAAATGAAGAACTCAAAAACTCTGATGAATACAATTATCCCTGATTCCAGGCCACTGATGATAAATAATACTACCCATATCATGACAGAGAAGTAAATGACTAAATATGCATGTTGAAATAAGCATTTTTAGACCTGGCCAATTGGGGAATTCATTTTGTTATACTATGCTTATTTGTTATAATGATTTGTTTTATATAATTTGTTTTCAAAGAGGAGGAACATGTAGGAAAGAGAAAAAATATATTTACTTAAAAATAAATGGTAATAAAAAGTAACATATAAGTAGGAGTAAATAGTAATAACCATAGTAAATAAATAATATAATAAATATATAAAAATAAAAAATAAATAAAATAGTAAAAAACAAAATAAATAAATAGTAAATAGGTGGTAATAAAAACATGAAACTAGTAATAAAAAGTAGTTTGAAAAAATCCATGTAACTTTATATGAATCAAACTGTGGATCAAAGTTTTCTTATCTTCAAAATAAGGGTTGGTTAGATAATCAAAATGGTCCCTTTAGACTTGACATATAGTATCCTATATAAATTAAAATAATTATTTAAAACCAATCCCAAATGAAAGTGCCATTATTAAAGATTTAGAGTTAATATTGGAGACATTACTTTGAAATCTATCAATAATGTTTTCTGTGTTTCAAAATATCACTTGAAATTACACTTATGTTTTATCTCACATTTCAACTTCTTCAGTAAGACTTCTTTTATTCTATTGGTTAATAATCTTCCTTTCCTACCATAGCCCTTATTAAGGGTTTGTTTGCGTCTCTTATTGTGAATCTTCATAAAGTCTTTGATTCTAAGGCTGAGTATTTAAGTTGGAAAGGGCTTTTCAGTTGTTTTACAAAGTGATTAAAATTGAAGTGATTCAGTTTTACTTTGTGGGCACCACAGCTCTTTGAGAAGCAGTTTTTTTTTTGTTTTTTTTTGTTTGTTTGTTTGTTTTTTTACATTATCCACTTTTTGCAAACAATGTTCCTTAGTTTTTCAAACTCTCTTAGAATGGGAAAGTAGAATACTAACAAGGATCAATGTGACTTCACAGTAATTCCCTCCTGTCATTTGAATTCCCTCCTGACATATTTTGTATGTCATTTTGAACTTGTGATCTACGAAATATATAGAACATGTAAACTAAGAGCAAAAAGAAAAAAAAATGAACCAAAATAATATACTACCTAAATTAAGTTATCAGAAATAGTAGATTAACCTAGCTACCAAAGTTCTTATGCTTCCATTGAAGTGTTACTATTAGAAAAGTATTTTGAGAAAAATAAATGGATAAATGTTCTTGTTTAAAGGAAAATATTGGTCTGCAAAATAAGGTGAATTGTATTTGTGATATTTGAATGTTTTATTCTGCAGTATATAACTAATAAAAAACCCAAAACTGAAGTGGAGGTGAAGTTCAACCAAATAAAACCAATTGGCAAATGATAACAACTTTAGGAAGTTGTAAGCAAACTGCTTTGCTAATCTCACCATGCTATATAAATGTGAATTATTTCATCACCATTCAGCTAGTTCTTTAAATAGTGTCCATCTCACTGTAAAAGACCACATTAAGTGAAGAGATGAAAGTCAATCTCTCAGTCTGTGAAACAAATTCTATTTCCATCTTTCAAATCATTCAAAACATCCAACTAATACCTTGCTATCCTCAAAATGGAACTCAGTGTCTATTACATTAATTATAGTCTGTCTTCAGAGCAAGTAATTTTTAAATAAAACATATAAATAAGAAAATATTTATTTTTAAAGAAGAGAGTTCTCATTGAAAAAATATTTAGGGTTATGTTCTACCAGCTGGAAAGACTAATATGCTTTTTTAAAGTCTGGGTAACTATTCTGTGCTTCAAGAACAAGAGAACTTCAATTCAGGAACAATTTGTCCCCATCCTACTTTACAAATTACCATGAAAAAGTTCAATAAATTATGAGACTTGAGAGAGGAAGATTAAATTCTTGCTTACTTCCCAACATTTAAATGTCATCTACAAGCATCTTATGGGAACAGTAAAATATAGATGAAATCCATTAGTTAAATGGAAATTTTTTCCTGGTATGGCTGAAGGGAAACCATACTCTACATTCCCAAAACAGCATCATGCTTTGCATTTTCTCTGTTTCTCTCAGATCTGATATCCTGACTCCAAATGAAGCAGCTGACCTGAACATGTACAGACAGAGGAAGTGGTTACCCTGACAACAGGCACCATGGACCACGTGTGACCTCTCCAAGCAGTTCCTTTTCTTCCCTTAAAGATATTGCACACACATATCTATGTTCATATAAGTTTTACTTTATATTATACATATATCTTCTTAATACTTGTTTTCTCTCAGCCTATACATTGACAAACATAATTTTTATGTTAGATTTGGATTTTTTAATATAATTAAGAAAAATTTTTATGAGTCAATTTCTCAGCACAATTCAGTTGAGGTAACCAAGAAGGTGCCCATATGAGGCATGCTTGAAATGGACAATTCGCAAGAACCAGCAGAGGGAGCTCATACTTTGTTTTTTTTTAGTTGTTTTGTTTCAGTCTTACTAAAGTGACAATATAAATTGACTTCATCTTTTTCTGGAAAAAAAAATAGTACACTTGGCCTTCTTAAAATCTAGAAAAGTCTCTCTAATAAAGTGTAAACATATTGATATAAAATTGTACAGTTTTTGGTTTTGTTTTAATCTAATAAAATACAAGTCTTTCTTGCTTATGTAAATAAACAATTTTTAGATTTCGGGTGCAACCAATTAAAGAATACCCTATGAAAACTGATCTAAACGAAGATTTCAACTTTCTCATAATTTTCATTTACATTTGGCATGGAACAAGCAAGAGACACCAATTAAAAATACCATATATACATATATATGATACACACACACACATATAATTATGTTTTACCAAGTTATTCCATAAAATGAATCAAACTGAGTTTACACTGGGAAGGTTGAATATCAAAATAACATCAGTAGAAATCTGAATCTTAGATGGAATATGGAAGTATTATGAAACTAGAGGCTTAGTAAGATAAAGTCAACATTATTCAGCTAATATTAGACTTCAGCTATGAGGGTCATATGCAAATATAGGACTAGATAAAACCTGCTTTGTTTCAAAAAAAGAAACCAGGATATGTTTTAAAGAATGATAAAAGAAGTTTTCAGATAAGAACAGTTACCCCAAAGACAAGTTCAAATGTAAAAATACCTTGGTTGTGTCAAAACAAGGGCAGTTTAAAGAAAAGAACTTCTTTTTTAAAAAATGAAATTAATAATGACATTCTTTCTGTCTTCAATGATCATTTCTATGTATCTCCTAAATTTATATATCTAGTGTTGATCTCGTCTATGCTCAGTTTCTCATCAAGTGATTACTGAATATTTCTTTTGTTGCTTAAATATTTATGTCAAAATGGTTGTCCTCAAGGCTTTTAAAACTTATGTTCAAAACAGAACCCATTATCTTTGCCTTACCGCTTATTTCATTATTTTCCAAATCCTATAACTACTATATCGAATACCATCAATTTTCTATATACCCAGATTTGCTGTTCTCGATTCATCACTCTCGTTATTGCTATTTTTCTGATCAGTTACCAGCTTTTGTCAATTTCATCTCCACAAGATCCCCATCTATTTATATAGACCCTATTTCAGACCCTCCGCATCTTTGAATTGTATTACTGACAATTACATCCTTTTTAGTTTTCCTATCTTAAGCCTCATTGATCTTCAATTAGTCTTCCATTCAGCTGCTTGGTTTATTTGCTGTTCTGTACACAATACACTCCATTCAGAATAGTATCTCCATGCTTTGCACTGGTCTTTTCTCATATCTAGAATGCATTCCCTCTGTACCTCTACTTTCTGCAATATCTGTTTTTTTTTTTTCAAGGACTAAAGCTTAAATCTAACCTCCTTTATAATACCTTTCATGATATCCTTAGCTACAAGATTACTTGTGACCAAAATAAGTAAATAAACAAATGAGCAAATATGTAGGTATATTATATATATATATATACATATATGCATTAATATAAAACACATATATGCACACAAATTTATATATACATATACATATATTGCACTCATACATATACATTTATATACTCTTAAGAAAAACTATGTATTATATTATTTTAAATACATACATATATGTTTATATATTATATATAAATGTTTGTCACACATATATGTACACATACTCATATAAGTACATGTATTCTCTCTCAGTAGAATATAATTTCCTTGAGAAGAGAAGACACAATGTCTTTGTTCTTAAGTACTAAGAGCAATGCTTTTTAATTCATACCTTCATTTACTTTTATTTCTGACACATTTGTTTTCAGATAAATATACATTTGGTTTTTTAAACACTTTTTTAGAGTCCCAAATCAAGATATTCTCTGCACTTGAGCACCTTCACTAGTTAATTTTCATTTTGGCAGGTGAGTTTTTAAGCACATATGTATACAATACATATATGTATGTGTACTTATATATTACATGCTTATTATTATTTAATATTTATATATACTGGTTTTTAATTTGCAAGTATATAGGTTGCTGTTGTTACATAGTCCAACTGTCAAAGACAATAGGGTGGTTTGCCATCTCCTTCTCTAGCTCACTTTAAGAAGAGAAAAATGAGGCAAACAGGATTAAGTGACTTGGCCAGGATCACACAGCTAATAAATGTCCAAGGTTAGATTGATGAGTCTTCATGACTCATTTATGACTCAGATTGATGAGCCTTTATAACTTCAGTATAGGCACTATATCTACTGTACCACAAAGCTATATAAGTATATTTTCATATTTGGGAAAGTAAAAGAGACAGAGACAGAAAGAGAAAGAGATGAGACAAATAAAGAACAAGGACTAAAGGGTTCTATATCTTCTTACTTTTGCATTTCCTCTGTCCTGGAAAACCTTTGCTTTTCTTGGGGGAAAACCCTTTAAACACGTTTCAGTTAGAAAGGATTTGGAAGCTCAGAATTTAGTGGAATCAAATGTATATGGAACAATTCCAAAGCATGGGTCTCTCTGGTTTATATACCCTAAGTACATAGTTTAGAGGAAATTATGCAAAGCTGAATTAACTTAGAAATTGTGATTTGGTGGGGAAAAAAATGCATGGTTCATTCCAGAGATGATGGAGGAATGACTTAGTATCCATTCCAGGTGCTTTGGGTAAGCATTGCCAGAGCTCACAGGTAGGGACTATGCCACTAAAGCCCGAAAGCATCAGAAGTTTTACAATCCTTTGAGTGGAACTGACTGGTAAAGGCAGGTCATTCCTAGCATAAACACAGTTTTATAAACATAGAGCTTCTTTCTTAAAGATTCTTTTGTCAAGTAGTGGTGTATACAGGAGAAAATGCTGGCCTGAGTCCAAAGAAGTGGCTCATGCCCACCTCTGCCATTTATTAGATATGTTTCTTTTGGCAAGTATTTAATGTTTCTGACCCTTAGTTTCCTCATCTATGAAAAAAGTAGAGGTTAACTCAGGAAAAATAATAGCATATTTGCATTGGCTGCCTAATGTAATATTGTGATGATCACATGAGATAGTGTAGGTGAGATGATTTGTTAAGAATTAGAATAAGGCAGCATTAAGAAAATATATGCTTTATACTTATTTTTAAAAGCCTTTGCTTAAAAGGAATCTTACAGGAATTCAAGGATCTCAACATTCTATTTCATTAAGTTTTAGAGATTGTCAGGTGGTACAGTGGATGGAACATAGGACCTGGAGTTTGAAAAACCTGAGTTTAAATGTTTACTAGCTTTGAGACTCTGGGCAGGCCATTTACTTTCTGTCTGCCTCAGTTTTCTCACCTGTAAGTAATAGTGTGGATAAAATAAGTATAATACACATATAAACCACATATAAACTACTGCCCTTTACTCATTTTTTCAACCTGACTTGTAACCCCAAAATTTAACTAAAATTAATCTCTCTAAATTTACCAATGGTCTCTCATTGGCAAAAATGCTTTTTTTAATCCTTCTCTTCCTTGCCCTGTTAGGAGGTATGTTTAATACAAAAATAGGGACTTTTTTTTTTGCCAAGGGCCATTTGAATATTTATAACATCATTCACGGGCCATACAAAATTATCAATTTATAGAACTCAAGCAGTGGGAGGCTGTTGTACCTAGCTTTCAGTTTATCATTTCCTGCCATTGCCTTAGCAAATGATTTTGCAGGCTTTCTGTGGCCCTGGAGCTGAATGTTCCCCACCCTGATTTAATAAATGATTTGTCTCTTCCTGTATACTCTTTCCCCTCTGAGTTTTGGTCACATTTTCTTAACTCTAATACTTTTCTGACCACTGTTTGGTTGTTTTTACTGGCTCATTATCTGTATCGACTTCATTTACTACTGTTGATGTTCCTCAAGGTTCTTCTTTTTCTAGATGACTTTTGGTCCTAGTCTTTTTTCCTGAAGATCAGTCCTACATCAATAGTTGATAAACTAGCTATCTCAAAAACATCTCAAATTCAGCAGGTCAAAAAGCAAACCAAGTGCCTCATTTTAATTTCCTTTCTATTTACTCTCCTTCTAAATATCTCTGTTTCTATAGAAAGAGTCACTATTTTGGGGTTATTGCCTCAGTGACATCCTCAGCTTCTTATCTGTCCTCATCATACAGAGCCAAACAGTTGCCAAATCTTCTTGTTTGTCATTTTTCACATTTGCTCTCTACTTTCAACTAACAAAGCCTTTATCTTAGTTTAGGCTCTCACCACTTATCACCAAGATTACTGCAATAGCTTCTTAACTAGGCTCTCTGCCTCAAGTCACTTCCCTCTCTAGACCATGTTCTGCTCAGATGTCAAAATGATTTTCCTTAAATGTAGATAAGATTTTGTACTCAATAAACTTGCAGCTCCATTTCCTTAAGAATAAAATGTAAATACCAACTTTTAAAGCCTCATATAATCTGATCCTAATATATTTTTCTGGAAACAATGCATATTGTTCCTTTTTGGTAACTCATGACATAGCCAAAATGGCCTTCTCTATTCCTCACATATTCCTCTATCTCTTAACTTTGTGCCTTTGCATAGTTTCCCCAAGGTTTGGAAAGTTCACCTTTATATTTATCTCATAGATTTCCTCACTTCTCTCTAGATAATACTCAAGCAGCACTTTCTACATGAAGTCATTCCTGATTCCAATATTGTACTACCCTCCTTCCCTATCAGTATTTATTTTGTAAATTTATTTTCTTTGTATTTATTGTGTTTATACTTGAATAAAACTTGTTGCCTACATAAATAGAAGACCAATTCCTTGAAATTATGGATTGTTTGAATTTGGTTCTTTGTATTCATATTTTCATTTCCTACCACATTTTGTTTTTTAGTCATTTGATTCTTTGTGACTTCATTTGGGGTTTTCTTAGCAGAGAGAGTGGAATGCTTTGCCATTTCTTTTTCTAGCAGATTTTTACAGATTAGGAAAATCATGCCAACAGGATTAAGTGACTTATCCAGGGTGACACAGCTGGTAAGTATCTGAAGTCCAGATATGAGCTCACAAAAGTGAATATTCCAGACTCTTAGTGCATGATTAATGCTTAATAAGCATCTATTGACTTATTGATTGTGTTACCTAATCCTTTAAGACTGTGCCTTACATGTACAGATGTCCAATCAAGAAATATTAACCAAATGAAATGACACTGACAGAGGATATCTATAGGACCACTAGTTCAACAATTCAATTCAGTAAACTGTATGTTCACTAAGCAGTATGCATAGGCTGAGAATGTTAATGATAGAAAGATGAAAATTCAGCTTTAGCCTTCTAATTTCTTAAATTTCATATCATGGAAGAGGTAGTTGTTTTTGTTCTTTGCTCTTGAAGATGACATCAGGAAGGTGATGACATACAAATAAGTTGGATTTGAGTGAGGGAGAGCTGTGACTGTGAAAGATCACCAGCTTCATTTTCTGAATTTAAGTTCTTCCATTGCATCCAGGGCCACTAATCTATATTTGGCCACTGGACTTCATGGAAGAGGTAAGCAAGAATACAATATGTGTACAATTAGGTTGTGAGTTCCTGGAGGACAAAGACTACTGTTTGCCTCTTTTTGCCTTCCCAGAGTTCAGTAAAGTGCCTTGGACATACTAAGTACTAACAAATATTTATTGACTAGCTACTAAATCAAATTAGTAAATTGACTACGAAATCAATTTAGCACAAGAGAAATCAAGTCAAATTGCTCTAAGAATATTTAAACAATAAGAGTTCCCTCATCTGAGAGAATCAGGAAAGTCTACAGGAAGAGACAGCATCTAATTTGAGCCTCAAAAAAAAATCTTTCATTCACTGGTTTTTGACAAAGAATTTTTTTTAAACTACATATGCCTCCTCTTTGTAAAATACATGTTTAAGAGGGAAAAAAAAAAAAAACTTTTATCCAATAGTAAGAGGAAACATTTCCAGTATTCTTTCTTTTTTCTAGTCATAAGATCTGTCCAAAAAAAAAAAAAACAACAACAAAAAAAAACTTGGCCCAACTACCAGTTTCTTACTTAAGATAGAGCAGTGATTAAGAACCAAGAAAAAGGTTAACAGTAGGACAGATAATTTTTATGGGGGAATTAAGTTATAAATATGACAGCTTTAGACCAAGACTAGATTAAAATAAGGAGTAGACAAAGGTTGGCCACCTGACTAAAGGGTGTGGAACAAGATATCTGCATGTCCCAGTGTGACCCTGTGACAGAATTTAAAAAAAAAAAAATCAGTGATCAACATTTTGGACACAAGTCTTCCAAAGGTGAAAGTAGTACTTGAATTATTATAATTTCAAGGATCATTACTGAGAAAGAAGAAAGTGTAAAATTGCAAGATGTTCACATCTCCATTCCATTTCTCTCACAAGCCATTTCCACTAAATGTGTAGAATAATAAAAACAATAACAACAAAAGACAGCATTCTACAATAGTTATGTATTTTAGGTAAAAGTTCATTTAGCAGTTTCTATTCATCAAAGAGGAAAAATAGTCATATAAGTTTTTGCATACCCTGGAAAATTCATTTCCCCCAAACCATGCAATCTTTTCTTAACCACTTTATCCAAAAAGTCTCCTTTCTTTCTGGTCAAACTTGAACTCAAAAGATGTTTCAGTTTATACAATATATTTTCCTTCTCTTAGTTCAGTACCATGTCCTAAGATACTGGTGGGGTCTTCTATTATAATGTAACAAGAAATGTTAAAAAGTTTCTCCCTCAAATTTTTAGACTAACATACATAACAAACATTAAAAAAAATAGGCTGAATTGGCAACAGAGTGGAATTTCAAAATGTTTTCTCACTGAGAACCTATCTGTAATAAAATAGTGTGACAATAACTTTTTTGAATGAAAGAGATTTAAGAAGATAACTGAGCTTTATACAAATACAGTGATAGTACATTAGGAATAAATGAAGAAGAGTATATGTGATTTCTTTTTATTGCTGACTTGAAGAAAGTTTTTTTTTTTTATGTTGCTAGCATAAACTTATTAACCTAACCTTTCATCAGGCCAGTAAATATCCTAGTTGTCTGGGATTCAGACAACAAAATTATTTCTTGAGAAAAAATCTGTGTTTTACTCTTTTTTGTATTTTAATTTAGCATTTATTTTAAACATTTTATTTATAAATTTTGACTTTCAAATTATCTCTGTCCTTTCCATTCCTTTCCTACTAACTAAGAAGGAACTTATATGATATCAATTATACATGTAAAATCATGCAAAACATACTTCCATTTTTGCCTTTTAAAAAAGTGAGAACAATTTGCAGTTGGAGTTCATCAATTCTCTCTCTCAAAGCAGATAGCATTTTTGTATAATTTGTCCTTCAGAACTGGCTTGGAACATTATTTTGAATAGAGTAGGAAAATCTTTCGCAATTGATCATCATTACATCATTGCTATTACCATGCATGATAATCTCCCAGTTCTTCTCACTTCACATTATATAAGTTGATATAAATCCTGCCATGGTTTTCTGAAACCAGCTCCTTGCTCATAGCACTCTGCCATAATCATATGTAACAACTTTTTCAGTCATTCCCTAAATGACAGGCATCCCCTTGAAATCCAATTTCTTGCCACAAAAAAGAATATTCTTTAAATATCTTTCTACAAAAAAAGGTCATTCCCCTCTTTGTTTGATATCTTTGGCCTACAGACCTAATAGTAGTATTGCTGAGTCAAAGGATATTCACAGTTTTATAACCTTTATGAATAGTTTCAAATTGTTCTCCAAAGCCAGTTCACTACATTACACAGTTCTTTAGCAGTTTATTAGTGAACTTATTTTCCCCTCATTCTCTTCAGCATTTGTCATTTCTGATAGGTGTGAAGTAGTACTTCAGAACTATTTTAATTTACATTTCTCTAATCAGCAGGATTTTACATTTTTAATATAATTGTAGATAGCTTTGATTTCTTCTTCTGAAAACTGCCTATATATAAAGGTATTTATGCATGTATACATATAAATACAAATATACATATATACATGTATCTATATATATTGTATATACATTTATATGTATATGTGTATATATATTATACATATATATGATTTATCTATTGGGAAATAGCTCTTATTATACACACACACACACACACACACACACACACACACATATATATATATATATATATATATATATATATAATATTTGACTCAGTTCTTTACTCAGAATAAATTTGAAAAAGTAGACTTTCATCAGATAATCTCGGTATAATTTTTTTTAATATTACTTCATTGTTTCTTTTCAACATAATGCACTTTCCCTGGTTATCTCTTTTAATTACAGCTATTTTTGCTTTGTCTAAAATCATGATTGCGATCCAAGTCTTTTTTACTTCAGCTTAAACATATTGAATTCTGCTCTAGCCCTTTATTTTAACTGTGTGTATATAGCTTTTTCTTTCAAGTATGTCTATTATAAGATTTTGTTGAATGTATGCTTTACTCTTTAGAAAATTTTCTTTCCTTCTCACTTTCCCTTTCCCCAATGAACGTCTTAAGCAAAATCTTTCCATCCAGCCCATATTGTACATCAATCCAAAATCCCAAATTGTCCATACTCCAAAATGTGTGTCTCTTTCTGGATTATAAATCCATCATCTTTTTAAAAAGAGGTAGGTGGTGTTACTCCATACTTTAAGAGGAGCTTTAATTGCTAGAGGGAAAAACAAGATGAAAGTGCTGAGATGGACAGAACATTTCTTGGTCAGTTTGTGGGAGAATATTAGGTAGAAAAAGAGATTATTTGAGTGAGGTGTTGTGCTGAGACCTTTCAGATGCCTGCCTAGTTATATAGCAACCTACAATTCAAAGAAATGTCTTAGTTGACATATGCAAGAAAAAATGGAAACTGGAATATCATAATAGCTCTTTTTTATAATGAAGTTTAAAGAATAATATAATTAAAGTTTGAAGGTTTTTAGAAACCAAATAGAATTGTGTATAACTTAGGGCAAAAACATTTTTAATATTGTGTCATTTTATGGCTGTAATAGTTTTGCATATGTGATTCTGTCATAGTCTGAATTAGAAACCTGACCTTGACCAGATGAAACCAGAATGACCTAGTTCATTGACGTTTGGTCAATTATCTATTACTTCAGTATTCAACTTCATGTTATGTACAAGTTTCATTGCTCTTTTTGTTATGTTTTAAATTCTGTGATTTTAAAGAATGAATTCACTTCAAAAAAACAAGTAAAGTTTGTAGCATTTAATGGATACACTACTATAACTATTTGAGATGTGACAATTATTGGTGTGGAAAAATTAAATATTTCAAGGAATACTCAAGTCCACATGAGATAAAGTTAATTTCATAGATTTACAAAAGAAATTGTAGATAGAGATGAAAAACGATGCCAATGACTAACAAACAAATATAGCAAACTGGACCAATTGGAAAAGAAAGACCTCCTAAAGGACCCAAGAAATTGGTGATACTAATATTGATTCTTATTGATATAAGCATCTTTTAATTTGAAAGAACTGTAAAATCAGCTTTAAAATTCAGTTGATAATCATTGCTATGAAGGAAAGAAAATATCATGAGCAAGATAATACAAAATTTCATTACAAAAGATTGGCAAAAGATGAAACTAACTTTTCATTCCAAGATGTACAAAAACCATTATCAAAGAAATATGTAAACCTGGATATGTTCATCTAACTATAAAACAACAAACAAAGAAAATATTCTGGTAAATTTTGTCTACTGAAGAAATAAGAAAATGATAAATTCTTATTAAATATATTAATGTACAGAGAAGAGAATTATTCCAGCTTTATCAAAATTCCCAAAGACAGAATGCTGCAATTCAAACTTGTACCATGGTCTATGTCACAAAAACTAAAATATACATGACAGACATAAATATGTTTTCATATCCTAGGAATTTGATTAAAATTTTACTTAAATCTTACATATTGATCATGGTCAAATTTAGTTAACAATAGTTTATCAAACCTACACTTCATATTCAGTATGGTGTGGTTTCACGATATGGCAGGCACAGGTCTTTCTTTCCCTCTCCCCCCGTCTATGAAAGTAAATTGATTTAATCTGTTTTAAAATCTTTCACAAAGATCTCAAATACATTAAGGAATGCCTGTCAAAATACTCTAAACTCAATATCAAATTATATACAGAATTTTGATTGGAGCAAAAGGATGACATAAATTGTGAAGCCAATTATAAAAGTTATTAAATGTAATCATTTATATTGTCCCAGTTAATTTGCACAATGCTCTAATCCAAGCTTTCTTTTTTTAATTACATTTCAATCTTTTAATTCATACATACTTAGCCTTCTGTTCTTAATTTATTGATTGAATAAACATTGATTAAATGTCCACAGAATTCAAGGCATTGTCACAGGTATTTGGGAAAGAAAGTAAAAAAATGACAGCTTTCCTTCCCTTAAGTAGCTTACAAAGGAGAAACTATCAAACCTCAACTTACAAAGCAGTTACTTTTATTGTTGTTTGCATTTCTTCCTTTTAAAGAATCAAAATTGCTGGTGACCTGAAGGGTGGAGTGATCATGTAAGAACTGGACACAGAGAAGGCAGGACAGCTCAAGTGTTCTATTGGTATTATTATATATACATATATTACATATATATCATGTTATTGTATTGAAATAACCAAAGGAAGGACTTTGCATCACATGTAAATTCCCTAAGGAAGATTTATGGAATGACAGGACAAGATTCTTTCAGGAGGCATGAGCATTGGGAGTTGATGAAATCTCACACCAATAAGATCATATTTTCATTTTGATGTCTAAGTATCTGACACTAAGAATCCCAAAACAATATGGCAGTCACAGGTCTTTGTTTATTTTTCTCTCTCCCCACTTATGTAAGTAAAATGACTTAATCTGCACTAAACTTCTTCACAAAGCTCTTATAACCATTTGTCTTTGTAATTAAACATGCTTTGGGAAATTCCATCACCTGATGTTCCCATGAAAATTTTATTTCATAATAAGAAACTTCAGTAAGATATGGCATAGCTTTATTCTAGAAATTTCATTTTTACCTTTCCTGATAATCTTCCAATCAGTATATTCTCCTCCATGTACTTGGACTGGGGATCACACTACAATCCTTCATTCTTGCTTTAGATTATCAACATCTCTACTTTAGCAATTTCTCTTCACTGAGCTGAATTTTAAACAAAACTAAAACCCAAGGTGGGATTTTAAGTTCACTTCTCAGTTCATAGAACTGAACTCACTCTATTGATTAAAACAACCACAAATAAGATTTAAGAACAGGTCAAACCATTTGAGGTCAAATCTTGGAATCTGGTCAGCTATTTTTTCTATTAACTAAAATGAGAACTATTTTCCTCTCAGAAGTGAGTTTTGGATTGGGAATATTGTATAACTCCAGAAGCAATCTTAGTGAATTAGCCAGGAAATACATCGTTGAAGCAAACTCACTTTGCCCCCTATGGGGAGACTATATACTTAAATAGGTAAAAGTGATATGGTATGAGCAGGAAACATTATATAATAAACACTGGGGCGCTGCATTTTTTATGAATTCAAAACCCACCAATATGAATCCTGTTGGCTAACTCTCTTAGGGGAGAAATTCCTTAAAATCAGGTTGGAGTCTTTAAATATAGTTGTTCCATTCTGAATCAGTTTTTCTATATTGAAAAGCTATGTGTCTGGGAATGAGAAGAAATAATTTCTCTTCCTCATTGGTGCTGAGAGTTGCAATACACTAGACTTAGTATATTTGTCTTGAATTTAATTATCCTACAATAAGATGATATTACCTAGTACACTAATGATTATTTGATTAAGCAAAACTAATCAATCAAAACCAATCAATATAGTTTTATTAGATGCCTCCTATGTGCCTGGCAATGTGTAAGGTACTAGAACTACAAATACAAAAATGAAAGAGTCTTTCTTTAAGGTCACTGAGTGTACACCTAGTAATCAGTCAGTCAACTGGCATTTATTATGCACTTCCCATAATTTCAGACACAGTGCTAAGTGCTGGAGGTACAAAAAGGGCTGGCGGGAATGAAGGGGGTTGAGGGAACATTCTGTGCTCTCAATGAGATCATTGTCTAATGGAGAAAATGTTGTTTGATTTATGTGCTCAAAGAGATCGATGTCATTGGGAAGGTGATGCCATAACATGTAAGTGAATGGGATTTAAGTGATGGAGGGTTATGTAAGATCACCTGCCTCACTTTCTCCTCCAGAGCCATCTGGGTTCAGTGGCCAGATATAGATCAGGACTGTTGGAGATGGCCCAAGATAAATGGAGAAAATAACATGCAAATGACTGTACAAACAAAATGCATACAAGATTAATTGAGGATAATTTCAGAGAGCAGGCACTAAGATTAAACTGGATTGGGAAAGATTTCTTGAAGAAGGTAAAATTTAAACCAAATCTTGAAGAAAGTCAGGGAAGCAAAGTAGTTACAATATAATGATAAGAAGGGAGACTGTACCAGATAAGAAGGTAATGCAGTGAATATCATATGTTCCCAAACATGTAAAGAATGTATGTTTACACATGAATGTCTGCACTATAAATTCATATTCATTTTACTTATTAAAAAGTATGCTAGTATAGACTTATATGCATACAAAATAAAAGTGATGGAAAGGAGCTAACACTAATAATTGGGTAGCTATTAAATACCACTAAGTTGTACATCCAAGTTAAACTTTGAAGAAAAAGTAGAGGTTCCAAGAAATGTAGGTGAGAAGAAAGAGATTTCCAAGCCCTCAGAATAGTCTGTGTTCAGATTAATGAAAAAAAATCTAGCATTAAAAAAGATATGGCCATGGATTTGAAGTAGCTTCAAAATCTAAACATTCAGGATTCGAATTGGTCTCTGAAACATATTTTGTTGTGTGACCCTGTTCAAGTCATTTAACAAATGTATTCTCTGCCTCATTTCTTTTTTTTTAATTTTTTTTTAAAATAACCTTTTATTGACAGAACCTATGCCAGGGTAATTTTTTACAACATTATCCCTTGCACTCACTTCTGTTCCGATTTTTCCCTCCCTTCCTCCATCCCCTTCCCCAGATGGCAAGCAGTCCTATATTCTGCCTCATTTCTTAATCATCAAATCACCAATCTTAACTTTAATAACCAAATGGGCATTGCCTCAGTCAAACTGAAACCTTTTATTTATTTATTTATTTATTTATTTATTTATTTATTTATTTTATTTTATTTAATAATAACTTTGTATTGACAGAATCCATGCCAGGATAATTTTTACATGACATTATCCCTTGCAATCACTTATGTTTCGTTTTTTTCCCTCCCTCCCTCCTCCCCCCCCCCAAGATGGCAAGCAGTCCTATATATGTTAAATATGTTGCAGTATATCCTAGATACAATACATATTTGCAGAACCGAACAGTTCTCCCGCTGCACAGGGAGAATTGGATTCAGAAGGTAAAAATAACTCGGGAAGAAAATCAAAAATGCAAATAGTTCACATTCATTTCCCAGTATTCCTTCTTTGGGTGTAGCTGTTTCTGTCCATCATTTCTCCAATGAAACTCAGTTAAGTCTTTTTGTCAGAGAAATCCACTTCCATCAGAATACATCCTCATACAATATCGTTGTCGAAGTGTATAATGATCTCCTGGTTCTGCTCATCTCACTTAGCGTCAGTCCATGTAGGTCTCTCCAAGCCTCTCTGTATTCATCCTGCTGGTCATTCCTTACAGAGCAATAATATTCCATAACATTCATATACCACAATTTACCCAGCCATTCTCCAATTGATGGGCATCCATTCATTTTCCAAACTGAAACCTTTTAAAGACCTTAATTTAAAAAGGCCAAATTCTTCTACTTCATCCAGGGCCATCTCTAGTCATCCTGATCTGTATTTTGCCATTGGATTAGACACAGATGGTTCTGGAGAGGAAAGTGAAGCTGAGGACTTTGTACAGTAGCCTCAATAACTTAAATGCAATTCACTAAAATGTCATGGCATCAACTCACTGATGTTATGGTCCTCTTTGAAAAAGGTCAGCCAACAATAGCAATACTAGAGGACTATAAATTGAAATAAAAGTGCTGCTTCATCTTGGTCTTAAGAGGAAATGCCCTCCACCAAAAAAATTGCAGTTTCATTTTCTGCCTTTATCTATTTGGATGGGCAGACTTTAAGTATCTCTCTTTGAAACAAGGTCAACTTCCTCTTTGTCATTAAATATTATTCTTAGTTCATAGGACCCAAATCTACAAAATGCCTTAGAGATTGTAGTTCCAGGACCCAACACTGTGCTTGCTAATAGGGAGATTTAATAAATGTGTAGTGAATTGAATAAAAATAACTCAAATTTTATCTCATTTTGCAAAACAAAACAAAACAAAACAAACAAACAAAACTGAAGCCTTTATAATTTGAGTAATTTACTCAGTCACCCAAATCATGAAAAGCAGAGTCACTATTAAAAACCAAGTTTTCTGGTTCCAAATTCAGTATTCTTTGTGCTAACACATGGGAAATCACTAATACAGTGGAAAGAACAATGGATTTTAAACAAAAAGACCAGGGTTCAAATCTAACTTCTATTACCCATTATGTATATGATCATGAATAGGTCATTAGCTTTTTGTGTTTCTCTAGGATATTTAAATTGGAGCTGTGATAGAATGATCATTCAAAAAGTAAAGAAATTCAGCATAGAACCACATTGAGATTTTCCTCTCCAAGGAGACCATTTTATTTTATGAGTCATCCTTTCAAAGCAGCCTAAAAGTGTGAATGTTTAGTATTGTGAATTATATCACATCGGAACATTCCAATTTCTTTGGAAAGTCAAATGGTAAAATAAGATTGCATGACTGAAATTTCATTGTGACCTCTGTGGAAATGAGAGACACATGCCCAAAGAGCAAGGAGGGAAGGAAGGGAGGGAGAAGGGAAGAGAGGGAGGGAGAGAGGGAGGGATGGAGGAAGGAAGGAGGCAAGGGAGGGAGGGTTGGAGGAAGGAAGAAGGGAAGAGAAGGATGGAGGGAGAGAGGGAGGGAAGGAAGACAGAGAGGGAAAGAGGAAGGGAAGGAGGGAGGGAGTGAGGAAGGGAGGGAAGGGAAGAAGGAGAGAAAGGTGGGAAGGAAGGGGGGAAAAGTGGGAAGGAAGGAGGGAAAAGTGGGAGGGAAGGAAGGGAGAGAGGGAGAGAGGAAAGAAAGGATCTAGGAAGGGAAGAAGGGAGGAAAGGATCTAGGAAGGGAGGAAGGAAAGGATGTAAGAAGGAAGCAAGGAAGGAAGGAAAGGAGGGAGAGAGGAAGGAAACAGCAATGTGCTTTAAAATTAAATACTAATAATTCTTATTATTTACACGAATAAAATTGTCATCCATAGATAAGTTTATCCAATTTTCCTTAGAGATTTCTTTGTGCTCTTCCAATCTAGGATACCTAATATATTTCAATATATTTGGATAAGAGTTTAGGGGCTGGGAGAGGGGAATCCACTGCATGAGGTACCTCTACACAGCAGAACAGCTGTCATCTTTGTTACACATCTAAACATATGAGACTTGGCCATACCTGTTTCATTGCCCAAACAGGTTTGATAAGTCCAAGGGAAATATAAATGAAGAACAGCTGTTGTTTAAATAAGGTCAGGCAAAACAGGGATACAGACCATTCACTATGATGTTCAATAGTGTTTATATTGTCCAGTTCAAAATGACTTCAAAGTTGATTTCCACAGAAGAAAGTTGATGTGGCCAAATTTTCCAGGATTTCTGAAGAGTTGTCAGTAAGAAAGGGCCATTTTTTATAGCTAAGATTGCTGCTTGAAAGATAGGTTTATCAAATGTGCATCACATAGAATGCAAAAAGCAGTGATTTTGGAGGTAAGAGATTTGGCTTTTAAACTAAACTGCTCCTTATTTACCATATAATTTTAGGCAAATCACTTATAACTCTTCTATTATTAATTTCCTCATCTCTAAAATGGGCATGTATTCATTGACTCAAATGATATATTGTATATAAAAGGGGAGGATTAGATGTGTTAGTAGGGGGAGATTCCAGCTGAGGGCAACTCTCTCTAGTAATTAAAACTGAGATCTTCTATGCAATTTTTAGACATAAAAAGTTGTCTTTTTCCCTGAGACAAGTGATTTGCCC
This sequence comes from Antechinus flavipes, assembly GCF_016432865.1. NCBI lineage: Eukaryota > Metazoa > Chordata > Mammalia > Dasyuromorphia > Dasyuridae > Antechinus > Antechinus flavipes. The sequence goes on along the minus strand of NC_067398.1, from coordinate 594,472,876 downwards.
AGGTTACACAATCATATGTGTCATAGATGGGTGCGTTTTCCTATCTATATGCCATATTCTCCATTGCATAGAAAACTACAGAAAGGCAGTTTGTAATTAAATGAGAGTGAAAATGTTAACTAATTGACTTTTTTTGATTAAATAAATATGTGTAATATTTTAAACATTAAGCAGAGAGATTTGGGGTTAGGACACCTGGCTTTCACAAATCATATAACCAATTGGACTCAGTTGCTTCATCAGTTCAGATGAGACAATTAGATTAGTTGTTCTGTAAAGTTCCTCCATTTGTAAATATATGAGGCTCTGGTTGTAATGCAGGATATGCTGCATTATATCTAATATATGATGAAGAAGGGAAAACTCACTACATTCAAACTTACAGATATTACCATGACTTTGTGATTATACTGTGAATTATACTACTATATAATTCTGTGATTATACTATTGAAATAGTTCTTTTTCATGAGTATGCCAACCCAAGATCACTATAACTACCAATTTCTTCATCTCTAAAATGATCATATAGCACTTACCTCAAATAATGTTGTTTTTATTTGGTTGTTTTCAGTTTTATTGGACTCTCTGTGATCTCATTTGGGGTTTTCTTGGCAAAAATAGCAGAGCTATTTGCCTTTTCCTTCTCCAGCTCATTTTATAGATGAGAAAACTGAGGCAACCAGAGCTAAGTGTCTTTTCACACAGCTAGTATGTGTCTGAAGCCATATTTGAACTCAGAAAGAGGAGTTTTCCTGACTCCAGTCCTAGAATTCTATCTCATGCATACACATTTTGCCTGGTTTAATGTCTGTTTAAAAAAACAAAACAAATCAAAACAAAGGAAAAAGGAAGGAAGAGATGGGAGGAAGGAAGGGAGGGAGGGAGGATAGGAGGGAAGGAGAGAGAAATGGAGGGACGAACTTAGGAAGGAAAGAAGGAAGGAAGGAAGGAAGGAAAGAAGGAAGAAAGGAAGGAAGGAAGGAAAGGAGGGAGGGAGGAAACCTTGTTCACTGACTTCAGGCTGCAAATAATTAGCACCTTGCTAGACATGAGCTGGTACCTAGAATTATACTTCAGAAGCTTGCTATCTTTAATGGTCTGATAGATGCCAATTCCCCCAATACAAAGTTCCAAATACAAATCTCAAAATATCTTTGAAAACTCAACCAAATAAACTCTTACAACATGAGCATAATCACAGACCAAACTCCCAAAATTGCCCACCCATAATATTGAAGTACAAAATTTTTAAAACTATTTTGTAATAGATGTCGTCATGCCAAGTACTCATCATCTCCAAGCTTCATGGAACACAACACTTTCAAAATACAGCAATCTAGCAGTAGGAGTCATATTGGAACCTGACAATGCATTCGAATAGTCCTATCTGTTCCTAGAATTGACTCAGGAATTATATTTGTTATCCACAGAAGATGAGCCTAGCAATTTTATTCAATTACAAAGGTAGTTAATTTATTTATTTTGCAATGATACACAGAATACTTGGCATGTAAAAATAATAGTAAGATTATAGCAGCTTGTCTTAGGATCATTTCTGTGTAAACTTCATTGAACAGGGCAAGCAGAATAATTTTCAATAATAATAATAATAATAACAACAATAGGAATAGTAATGATAGGAATAAATACATCTATGTTTCCATGTTTCTTTCTGAAGTAATTGAAATTTCTTCAATCATACTTTTTTTTTGCTTTTATAGTCAATACTTTTCTAATTTAATATTGCATTTAAGTATTTTTAACATATCTCATATTTGATGAGAACTCATTTCCTATATATAGAATTTGGGCATAGAGAGTCAGATACATCAGACAAATATAAATAATAAGGTAGATGTGCTACAGGACCAGAATAAAATGAACACTTCCATTGCTAAAATATCAAGCTTAAATAAGAAATTATTCTAATTCTTACAGTGTAACTTTGGATTGTTTGTTCAATCCCTATATGTATATGCTAATATCTGCTTACTTTTACTTATTAGTTTCATTTTCAGCTTCATTTCATTTCAAATATTATTTTCTGAGAGTGTCTTCTATAATCTCAGAAAATCAGGGGAAATGCATTCATATGGTAGTCTCCATACACTTTTCTAAGTCCCAAAGTTGGAAAACAAAAATAAATCAGGAAGAAGGGTCTCAAGTTCATGTCATATGATATTTCAGTTGATTGTACTGGGATATTTGGCTAGAAAAGGTAAAAAATTCAAGAAGAATGATGATAACAATATTTAGATAATAGCAATTATAACAACTAATACTTACATAGCACTTTAAAGTTTGCAAAATACTTTGTAAATATTATCCCAATTTATCTTTCCAATATTCCTGGAAGATAGAGAATATTATTTTTATTCTTTTACAGATGAAGAACGTAAGGCAATCAGAAGTGAAATGACTTGTCCAGCTAATAAATATCTAAGTCAGGGCAGCTGGATGGTATAACAGATAAGAGTGCTGAGGCTAGAGTAAAGATGTTTCATCTTCCTAAGACTTATAGAAATACCTATGAGATTAATATGTCTCTTCTCTTTTTTATAAGCAAACAGCTTTTTTTTTTTTTTTTTTTGCTTTACAAGCAAACATAAAGCAAACCTTTTTGCAAGAAAGAGACAATCAAGAGCTTGCAGAGAATCAATGTATTGTTAACTTCTAAACACCTTTGTTGGCTGACCTTGCTTATCTGTGCACTCCAAACCAGCCTAAACCAGCTTTGTGGTCATGTATTCCCACGAAACATCTAGGTTCTGTGTTTTACTAGTTCCTGGGAAACACTATCTTTTCTGTACCCAAACCTCTCCTTTGGGGTTTTCAAGCAACAGTCTTCTCAACAATGTTTGATGTTCATGAGTCAATTGCCACACATATTGGATTTGCAATCATGCTTTTTCAGTGGTGGGCAGAGTCATCCTAACTGTTGTAAAATGTCTCTTCCCCAAAGATTGACGGGGATTTTTTCAACTACAAAAGAAGTAAAAATTCCTGTTTCACCTTCAAATATCCATCTCAAAGGAGTAGCACTAACTTCAGCTGCTATTGATCCTCTTATGCCAGATATATAGGTGTCTGCCTTAATTTTGGCAGTGGCTGTAATAGCTGCAATGCAGAATATTCCTGGATTCTGTTGTGGGAGTCAAAATCTAGACAAATATCACCAAATTGTCTATTAGGATTATGTATCAGTAAACTTAATGCTAGTACTTCTCCTGGGTGATAAGTCACGCATTGTCTACCTGTATTAGTGACTGGGATATTAGCTACACATTTCCCAATTACCCAAATTGGTGTATGGATAGACACTGTTTTGTAAGCACTCTCAGGAGGTGAAATGGTCAAGCCTACTGAACCTGGAGACAAAGGATCCATAGGCCAGACAGAGACAGATTTCACCTCTCCAGGGAATATCTCAGTAGTCCCAGCTGCATACAATTCTATTCTCCCCAATTGTAATTCCCTTTCTCCCATTGGGTTGCTTCTTACCTGATTGATCATGTGGGAGTACTGAACTTCTAAAGACTCTCTGGGTGTAACCTCAGCTGCCATCATGCCCCAAATGATTTTTACCTGGGGCCCTGCATCTGGGCACTGCTACCCATTTCCCTGAGTGAATCTACATTGTGATGCCCAATGGAGGCCTTTGTTACATTTCAGACATAGGGTTTTGGATCTTGTTCTCCCACCCTGTCTTCTTTACCAACATCGAGCTTTCAGATGCCCTACTTTACTACACTGAAAGCATTGACAAGTCTCTCTGGAAATCCCTTGCCAAAAGGGACCCTGTTTTCCCATGCTCAGATCTTGAAAAGTCTGCATCACAGCCTGGGTATAAAGGTTATTTGTGCCCACTGTGGCACAGTGCCTTATGATCTCCTCTAAAGAAGTATCCTTGTGTATTCCTAGTATAAGTCTTTTATAAACCTCATTAGCATTTTCTCTAGCACGTTGTCTTATCATAATTTCTGTTCCTGCATTTTCACCAATAGTTTGTATGGCAGCTGTCTGTAGACTTCCCAAGAAATCAGCAAAGGATTCATTTGGACCTTGCGCTATTTTCATATGAAGGCTTACTCTCTATCTTGTCTTCCTGGGAGGGTGTCCCATGCTTTGATAGCAGCAGAAGTAACTTGCTCATATACTGCTATAGGGTAATTAATATGCACTAAAGTGTCTGCATAAGGACCTAAACTTGCTAATTGATCAAAGGTGAATGGTATATTAATTCTAGGTTGCCTATTTCATTGGGCTTGTGTTCTACAGAGTTCACTATATTCAGAAAGCCACAAGTTTTGTCTAGGTTCTAAACATGTCCTTGCTATATATTTCCAATCACTAGATGCCATCTTAACATAAGATGATGTAGACCCATAAAGAGTGCAAGACTTTTTCAGATCCTTGATAATTTCCAGATTAAAAGGAGCGTATCTTCTTCTTTTTTGACCTAAAGAGTCAAACTCTTCAATCACAAGGTATGTTTCTATTCTCAAGTCAGATATATCCTGTCCTTTCTCTTTAGCTTTAACTAGTGCCTTTTGTAATCCTGTCATAGGGGGTGGACAAAACTGCTGCATGGGTGATGCTGATAGTGTCACTACCTCTCCCACTCCTCCTTCTCCTTCCACTCACAAAGATGAAATTGAGGGTTGAAGGTCATGAGATGGGGAATGCCCTAAGAGCTCCTGCTGAGCTCTCTCTTTAATTTCACTCTTTAATTTCATGAGTACTGTACTTACCTCCTTTCTTGTTAAATTCTTCATGCTTTTTAGCTGCTTTATCAGTACCATCTCCCTCCTGCTCTTTCTCCTTTGCCCTTATTTGAAAACTTGTGGAATTCCTTAAAGCCAATTGTATTATATTGTATATATAGAATATTTCCTTAGGAATTGAATCAGGACCATTATCATTGTAATAATCAATTAGTTGCTCTCCCACTAGTTTCCACTTATCTGGCTCAAATTTTTCTTCCTTAGAAAACCAAGGAGACATGCATTCTAATATTTCTAAGAATTTAATGATCTGCTCCCAAATCACCAACAAACCTTGCTTCTTTATTAACCTAACAATGCTTGCTACACATTTCCCTTTGGGGTGGGGAAGGCTCTTTTCTTAGTATTTGCCCCATTTCTGCTGAAAAAAGGAAAGTGAGTAGTCTATTCACTCTATTTCCAGGTCACAGGGGCTTCTCTATTGAACTTACATTCTTTTTAGTTGAGCTGCTAAATGTAGGTCCTTATGTCCAGAGCCTCAAAATGTAGTATGCTTCTTTCAGTGCCCCAAGTTTGGATGCCAAAATGTAATGTCTGGGCTAGCTTTCTGGAGGTCTTCTGGAAGGCCTTTGGCCTAGTCACTAGGAGGATAGCCAGGAATAGAGTCTAAAGTTTTTATTGTCCCCTTCACAGTCTGTTTACTCTGACTAACTGACCCTGTCTCCAGTTCTCTCAGCCATTAAATACTCTATTACAATTACATAATTACAGCATACTGAGTATGTGTGAACTAGAGAACTATTACATCATCATACTAAGTACTAAGTATATGTGAACTAGAGAACCATCATTACATCAATTACACTGAATTAACACCTTATTGTGAGTATCCTTGTTTCAAGTATACTTCTCCAGAGTTCCAGCGCTCTACATTTATTCAGTATCCAGCTTGCCTCATAAGGTAATTCATAGAAAACAGACATATTAAACTTATGGGGTATTTTTATAATTAACTCTAAACAATTCAGTTTATTCTCAGTTTCCTCATCTATATGAGCTGGAGAAAGAAATAGCAAACCATTCCAATATCTTTACCAAGAAAATTCCAAATGGATCTGAGCACAACTGGAAAAAAAAAAAGACTGAACAATAATAAAATATCTAAACCACATTTAAACTCAACCTTCCCAACTTCAGATTGAATTCTGTACCTACTAAATCACCTAGCTGCTTCAATATTAGAGATTCTGCCATGTAGAAGAGGGATTGTTTGCTCAGTGGGCAGAGCAACAAGCATAAGCTTGCTACAAATTGTTGATTGTACGAGGAAATGATTTTTATTCCCCCAAATATAAGGTAGATTGGATGGTAACTATGTGGTGTGATGAGAAGAGTCAGAAAGACCTGATCAAATACAGTCTCAGAAACTTCCTAGCAATATCTTCTTGAACAAGTCAAATATCCTGTTTGCCATTGAAGAAAGCAATAACAAACCACTCCAATATCGTTCTTAAGAAAATCTAGAAAAATAAAGTCACAAAAACGTGGACACAATTAAAATGATTGAACAGTAATAAGTGTATACTTTACTTTAGGACATTAGTATGACATGAAATCTTAGAGAAATCTAAGAAATTCTCTAAATGATGACAAAATACCTGTATCCACTTAGTTTTCTATGTGCTTTTTTCTTCACATATCAAAATATGTTTGGTGGGTTTTAAATAAAGTAATATATTTGCTACCTACCACAACATATTATTCAAATTCCAGTTTCCTTTCCTCTGCTGCTAATTGTTTTCCAAGCCTGCTTTTTGGTTTAAGGCCTAGTTCTTAAGAAAGAAATCTAGCCAGTAAACCCCAAGATATCTTGTGAGGAATCAGAGGTACAAAAACCAAAAATTGCTTCTAAGAGTATCCCTAGATAATTCCCTATGTGGACAGAGGGAGAGAAGGAAGGAATGAAAGAAGGATGAAAGGAGGGAGGAGGGAAAGGAAGGAGAGTGGGATGAAGGGAAGAAAGGAGGAAGGATGGAAGAAGGGAGGGAGGGAAAAAAGGAAAGAAGAAAGGAAGAAGGAAAGGAGGCAGGGAAAATGCAAAGGAAGGAGAAAGAGAAGAAGGGAGGGAGGGGGAGAGGAAGAAAAGAAATGAGGGAGAGAAGGAAGAAGGGAAGAAGGAAGGGACAGAGGGAGGAAAGGAAGAAGACAGGAGAGAAGGAGAGAATGAGGAAAGGAGGGAGAGAAGGAAGGAAGCAGGGAGGGATGAAAAGAGGAAGTAAGTGAAGAAAGTAAGGAAGGAAGAAGGGAGGGAAGGAGAGAGGAAAGGCAGATGAAAAGAGGGATAAAGGAAGGGAAAGAAGGAAGAGTGAAAGAAGGGAGAGAGAGAAAAGGGGAGTGGGAGAGAGGGAGGGAAAGAAGCAGAGAAAGAGGGAGGGAGAGAGGAAGGGAGGAAAAAAGGAAGGAATGAAGAAAGGAAGGAAATGTAATAGCCAGGCTAACTCTCTGGTGGGCCTAAGGATCAGCTCGAGGCCTTGGGCTTAGTGGAGAAATGAAGTGAAGGAGGCAGTTTGCCACATGGCTGGTCAAAGATGGAGTCTGGAATCTGGAGTCTGGAGCCTGATTCTCTATGGCTGAGAGTGCTGTGGCAGAGAGAGAGCCCTCTGTCTCTGGAAGGGAGGCAGGGAGGGAGGGAGGGAGGAATGGAGGAGGAAAGAAGAAAGGAGGGAGGGAGAGGAAAGGAAAGAGGAAGAGGGAGGGAGGGAGGAAAGAAAGGAAAAAGGAAGGGAGGTGAAGAAAAGGAGGGAAAGGAGAGAAGAAGGGAGGAGTCTTTTTAACTGACCAATTCCAGAACAACTTTACTCAGGGAGGTTCTTATTTGTTCTCAAAGAGGACCATGACATCAGGGAGAGGATACCATGACATCCAAATGAATTGGATTTGAGTGAGAGAGGACTGTGCAACGTCATCTCTTTCACTTTCCCCTCCAGTCATTTGGTCAAAGACAGGATATAGAATAATAAGACTGGAGATGGTTCTGCATGACATGGGAGACCTTGGTCTTTTTAAGGGAAGGTCTTCAATACATCTCCATTTGACTGAGGCCACACCCATCCAATGATTAAGGCTAGATAGCAATTAAGGCAAGAATCTCTTCTTTAGCTCAGTCCAAAAAAATAATGATAATAATCTAAATAAATAAATGAATGAATGAATCTAGGAGGGGAAAACCCTTAGTTTTTTCTGGCCAAAGCAGTAATGGTTGATGTTTAGATTCAATCTGAGTCAGTGAGGTCCCAAACAGTGAATGCCCTCCCTCCTTTTTGATTTGTAAATCCCATTGGCTTCAAGAACTGACTGAAGCCACAATTCCTCTCAGTATTTTTTTCTGTTCAATCTGACCTCTATTATCTTTCTTCCTCAATAAACTATAGTGGCTCACTATTACCTCCAGGATTAAATTCAAAGTTCTTAACAACCTGAACCTTTCTTGGAGGATCTTCTTCCATTTTTCTCTCCTCCATGTACTCCAAAGTTGTAGAGCGGCTGAAAAATGCCACATAAGACATTCAGTGCAATATTGATCCAACATATAAAATCTAATTGTGATATTCCAACAAAGAGTCATCTAAAATTTCACTTGCAAACTACAAAGGGAAACTTAGGACCTTTAGCAGCTCATTCTATATATGGCAGTTTTCATTGTAAGAAAGTTTTTCCTAATCATGAATTAAAATCTGCTTCCCTACAAATTATATTTCTACTAACTACTTCTGCATTCTAAAGAGAATAGAGTAGTCACTTTTGGAGAAACATTTAACTAATAAGGGGGAAGCTGATTTTTAATCAGGGCTGCCAAAATCAAGGTAGAGGATGGGGAAAGTTGCACTTCTTATGTAATGGGATGTGTTTCTTTCTTGCAAAAACTGCTATTCCAATTCCTCACCATATGAATCTTTGTGCTGCTACTTCTGGGCAGTCACTTCTCATGTCATATTGTCATGGGGAAGTATCAGGAGGATGGGCTGCTTACTTTATCATTACAACTATATCCTTCATCAAACTATATTCTTTGTTGTTGCCCTTCTCTTGCCTTCCTCTTGTACTCTTCTTTGGGCCATGACCAATACCTCTCCCTCTTTCCCACAAAGGCAACTTTTTTTTTTTCCTTCTCAAGAGAAAAAAATCTTGCTTCTAATGTGACATTTGGGAATATCTGAAAGTAGCTATCTATCATCTCTCACTTTTTAAATTTTAAACTGGTATTTCATGTTTTCAAGACCTCTCTTATTGTTTGCCCTTTTGTGAATTAATCTTTCTTGTCCCCTAGCTTGTGAATTTATAATATAATATTATGCTTAGAATTAGTCGTATTAGTCTAGTCTTGTCTCTCCAATGACTTTTTGAGGACAGGGACCATACCTTTATACATGTCATGTCACCTAGAGTCCCTAGCACAATAGGGGATCAATCAATACTTGTTGATTCATTGGCTGAAATTTGCATTATCCTTTGGGATACCAAGTTATCTTTATTGAAACTGAAAGCATATGAGTAATGTACACTTGCCAACCAATTCTAATTGTGGCTCCAAGAAATTTGCATGCTCAGCAGCCACAATCTTGTAAAATGATCTAGGCAGATAAACTAAATCAGGTTCTTTATAGATTAAAGATCTATGATGCATCTCAAGTAATTAGTGTTGATGGAGCCACATTGGTTAGTGATAAGACCATGACCCTGGAGAGATGAGCTGAATGCTTCCATAGTGAACTTCTAAAACATCATCATCAATTAATGCTGAAGCCACTGATTGAAGCCAATCCAAATTAACAAAAAACATATGATCATCTCAATAGATGCAGAAAAAGTATTTGATGAAATCCAACATCCATTCCTAATAAAAACACTTGAGAGTATAAGAATAAATGGACTTTTCCTTAAAATAGCCAGTAGACTTTATTTAAAACCATCAGTAAGCATCATATATAATAAGGATAAATTGGAACCATTCCCAATAAGATCAGGAGTGAAACAAGATTGTCCACTATCACATTGCTATTCAATATTGTATTAGAAATGCTAGCTTCAGCAATAAGAGATGAAAAAGAGATTAAAGGAATTAGAGTAGGTAATGAGGAAATCAAATTATCACTCTTTGCAGATAATATAATAATATACTTAGAGAACCCTAGAGATTCTACTAAAAAGCAATTAGAAATAATCCACAACTTTAGCAAAGTTGCAGGATACAAACTAAATCCACATAAATCATCAGCATTCTTATATATCACTAACAAAATTCAACAGCTAGAGATACAAAGAGAAATTCCATTTAAAATAACTGCCAATAGTATAAAATATTTGGGAATCTATCTGCCAAGGGAAAGTTGAGGACTATATGAGCAAAACTACAAAATACTTTCCACACAAATAAAGTCAGATCTAAACAATTGGAAAAATATTAAATGCTCTTGGATAGGTCAAGCGAATATAATAATGATGAGAATACTACCTAAACTAATCTATATATTTAATGCTATACCAATCAGACTCCCAAAAAACTATTTTAATGACCTAGAAAAAAATAACAACAAAATTCATATAGAAGAACAAAAGGTCAAGACTTTCGAGGGAACTAATAAAAAAAAAAATCAAACAAAGGTGGCCTAGCTGTACCCAATCTAAAACTATGTTATAAAGCAGTGATCAGCAAAACCATTTGGTATTGGCTAAGAAATAGACTAGTTGATTAGTGGAATAGGTTAAGTTCACAGGACAAAATAGTGAATAACTCTTGCAATCTAGTGTTTGACAAACCCAAAGACCCCAACTTTTGGGATAAAAAAATCACTATTTGACAAAAACTGCTGGGAAAATTAGAAATCAGTATAGCATAAATTAGGCATAGACCCACACTTAACACCATATACCAAGATAAAATCAAAATGGGTTAATGCTTTAGGCATAAAGAATGAAAGTATAAATAAATTAAAAGAACATAGAACAGTTTACCTCTGTGGAGGAGGAAGGAAGTTGTGACTAAAGAAGAACTAGAGAGCATTATTGATCACAAAATAGAAAATTTTGATTATATCAAGTTAAAAAGCTTTTGTACAAACAAAACTAATGCAGACAAGATTAGAAGGGAAGCAGTAAATTGGGAAAACATTTTACAGTTAAATGTTCTAATAAAGGCCTCATTTCCAAAATATATAGAAAATTGGCTCTAATTTATAAGAAATCAAGTCATTCTTCAGTTGATAAATGGTCAAAGGACATAAACAATTTTCAGATGATGAAATTGAAACTATTTCTACTCATATGAAAAAGTGTTCCAAATCACTATTGATCAGAGAAATGCAAATTAAGACAATTCTGAGATACCACTACACACCTATCAAATTGGCTAAGATGACAGGAAATGATAATGGCGAATGTTGGAGGGAATGTGGAAAAACTGGGACAGTGATGCATTGTTGGTGGAGTTGTGAATGGATCCAACCATTCTGGAGAGCAATTTGGAACTATACTGAAAAAGTTATCAAACTGTGAATACCCTTTGATCCAGAAGTGTTACTACTGGGCTTACATCCCAAAGAGATCTTAAAGAAGGGAAAGGGACCTATATGTGCAAAAATGTTTATGGTAGCCCATTTCCTAGTGACTAGAACTTAGACAATGAATGGATGCCCATCAACTGGAGAATGGCTGAGTAAATTATGGTTTATAAATGTTATGAAATATTATTGTTCTGTAAGAAATGATCAGCAGGATCAATACAGAGAGGCTTGGAGAGAATTACATGAACTGATGCTAAACGAAATGAGCAGAACCAGGAGATCATTATACACTTCAACAACAATACTATATGAGGATCAATTCTAATGGAAGTGGCTATCTTTGGCAATGAGAGGATCCAATTCAGTTCCAATTGATCAGTGATGAACAGAACCAGCTACACTCAGCAAAAGAACACTGGGAAATAAGCACAATATATCATTTGCACTCTTTCTCTTGTTGTTTGCTTGCATTTTTATTTTTCTTCCCATGTTATTTTAACTTTCTAAATCTGATTTTTCTTGTGCAACAAGAGAACTGTATAAATATATGCACATATATTGTATTTAACATGTTTAACATGTATGGAACTGCCAGCCATCCAAGGGAGGGGATGGAAGGAAGGAAGGGAAAAGTTGGAACATAAGTGTTTGCAAGAGTCAATGTTCTGTCAATAAAAAGCAATATTTTTTTAAAAAGATGCATTGGATGACCTTGGTGTCTTCAATATATAACCATATTCTAAGCACTCTTACCTGCTTATATTTATCTGACTTCATGGCCATTGGAACAAATTGTTCTTGGTTGCCCATTCTACTGGAAAGTCTTCATATTCGCGGAATAGATACCCTCCCAACTTATTGACAGGTATAAGATTTCTCAGTTATTCTCAATCTGGTTTAGCCCATCTCTCAGAATGGTTCACTGGGATGTGACCATTCCAAATGCTAAAGCTTCTTGTAGAGAGTAAGAGGATTAAATAAATGCCAATGGTAGAAAGCAAAACCGAAAAGGGTTCTGCAGCCCTCATAGCACAGATAACTAGTCTGTTTCCTACTCTATACCTGAGGGATAATAATAGCACCTATTTTTCAAAGGTGTTGTGAGGTTCAAATAAGGTAATTTTTGTAAAGCACCTAGAATGCCTGGTACCTAGTTCATTGATTTATTAACTGGTTGATGTTTGGTTGATAAGTAGGTAGGATCTAATAGGTATTTTACTCTGTGTTGCCTTTGAGAGCCTAGGATCCTTACCTCTGAATCAAGATAATAGCCATACAGTTGATATTCCTGGAGGGATATGTTAAGGTGAGTTGAAAGCTAGATGAGAAGAGCCTGCTTTATATATATATATATATATTTAGAACGTTTTGAAAGCACAAATTTTGATTCCTTTGATTCATCATTTTTTATTCCCTTTTTTTTGTTTTCTTCAATGCACTTTGAATTATCATGAGATTTGCTTGTAAAATTAATTTTACTCAACACCTATACACTGAATCCCTCCACCCCTATCCCCCTACACCAACTCCCCTCAACTTCACTCAATACATAGGTCCAACTAAAGTCAGAAAGGATTGAAGAACAGTTAAAAGAGTGGGAGGAAACGTACTGCTGTGGGAATAAAAGCAGAGTAACCATGGGGGATCAGATTCTTTTTGCCTCTTAAGCCTGATGTCACTTTAGCTCCTATTGCTAAGCCTGGGGTAGGAAGGTTGGATTTTTGCCCAGGCAGTTAGTGGGGGCATAGTGCCAATGGGAGGTCACAAAGGAGGGGAAAGAAGTTCAGGAGGAGGAGGGAAGCAAACTTTTTGAAATGTTCATGGTAAAGGGGTCAAAAGTAAATCATGTCACAATATTGTTTTCCTAATCTATTATTAAACTTCATCTCTCAAGGTGTGATTTCTCAGACCCAATGCATTTTTAATCCAATTAGAAAGGATCCCATTGTTTTGAGAATTGATAGTTTTCAAAAAAGCCAAAAAAAAAATCTCTATTTACCCTATATAGTTTTCATTAGTTTTGACCATATTTAACAATGAAGTTCTATTTTTATGTTTCATCTCACTTGTACAAGAGATTACAAATACTGTCTATGAAAAATGTACTTTCTATCCTCCCACACAGAGCTTCTACAAAAACAATAAACAAAACAGATGTAGAAGGACTAAAAAGTAACAAGAAGATATGTTTACTTTCCTCTTCCTGGCATTCTTAAGGCCTTATTCATGATTCCCATTCACTGATTTGATTCTTTTAAAAGACCCTCTGTATCTAGGCAAGTGTTTATATTCCTGACTTATTTATAGTCATGTTTTAAATGGTTTGTAATGTAGTATTTTATCCTGAAGCATCTCCCACTGTGATACAGGTGTCAAATGACCCTGCAGTGTGATTGGTAGTTAGTTAATCTTGTACAAATTTAGGTAAGGGTGAGAAGGAAGAGAAGAGGCTGAGGGATTAGGGGTAAAGTTTCCCTAGGTAGAGGAGGGCCAGCCTCTCTTAAAAAAAAAATATGGATAAAAAGTCAAAAGCAAGACAAACATTTACAACACTTGGACCCTATCAACATAACATCCTGAGAGCTACATATATGCTTGCATTACATCTATTTAAAGCCAAATTCAGAGAATCCACCCAAAACGTTCATATGGACTATTTGTGTCCAACCTGTGGCAGGGCATTCCAAGGTTGTATTGGTCTGAGCAGGCACAGTCAGACACTGTAACTTGACTCTAACATATTAATGTCATTTTGGTTCTCTTCGAAAATGAAAGACAACAACTAACCAACCATTTAAAACTATAGGTAATAAGTCCTATATAATGTTTTCCTTTTTTCAGATTAATCCAGAGAGTAATTTAATATAAAATAAATGCATGTAATTAAACATAAGTTAAGGATAAAAAAATTCCCCTCCACCCCAAAAAAGAGACACTTTTTGATGTTGTTGTTATTTATTAAAGTTCAATTCTTAGTAACCTTATAAATCATAGCACACTAGTCTCTTCTACCCTTTACTATCTCCTGAAATCTGATCAAGCTCATGTTCTTTGCTTTCATGGTACAACAGATCCATCCTATCCTCTGCTGTCCCCTTCTTTTGACTTCAATCTTTTCTAACATCAGTCTTTTCCAATGAGTTCTATCTTCTCATATATTTAAATATTCAAGCTATAGCTTTAGTATTTGAACTTCCAATGAATAGTCTGAATTGATTTGATCTCTTTGCTCCCTAAGGATTCTGAAAACTCTTTTCCAGTAGCCTAATTCGAAAGTGTTAATTCTGCAGCTTTCACCTTTCTTTGTAGTCCAACTTTCAGACCATACCTTGCTACTGGAAAAACACAGAAACACATCACCTCATAAATTCCTGGACACTGTTGGAAGAGGGAACATTTGTAGTCCACACAAATTATATTCTTAGCTTTGAAATTCCAAATAGATCACATCTCTGCCCTGGAGCTGCTACATGCTGCTTTCCCAGAATTCTCCAAAGTCTGATGCCATTTTCTTGGCTGGCTTCTCCACTAGGTTGCCATTCACTTCTCTCTTGACTTGCTTCAGGTATCTACTGCCTTTTCTTTATTGCTACTATTTTCTACTTTCTGCTTATTTGCTTTCTTTTCTCAGATGCCATATTCTGCTTTTGCCTGGAAAGTTACTTCGTCCCCACAGGGGAAAGTTTAAACTCTTTAGTGAGCCAGCCTCTAGCCTCCAGGTCATTTTGGTTCTTTTGTGAGTCAGATTTATAGCCTCACTCAAAGAAGGAAAAAAAATTCCTGAGTTTATGTATATCTTTTTAACAATACCACATCTTCCTTATTAAGAATTCTCCTAAATCTGCTTATTTATTTGGGTTGGATTGGAAACATTTATTTCTGCTTCTGTCTTTACAGCTAACCACAATTAGTATTTGCATGTTTTGCATGTGGTGTGTCTTCTTTGATTGAACACAGAGAAATGGGTGTTTTTATTATTCCATTTTTATAGATAAGGAACTTGAGCTTGAGTGATTAAATGATTTTGCTACGATCACATTGTATGAGGTAAGATTTCAACTCAGGTCAAATTGCCTCATCCAAGTCCACTGTTTTATCTACTTCTTCAATAAGCTGCTACCATCGGAACCATACTGATTCTGGAGTTCTACTTAAGCCACACTAAATGGGTAAGAGTAGAGCTGTCAAGCTTTGTCTTGCATTCCTACATCTATGTTCAAATTGCTGTCCACCATGCATCTATTTCTTATTACCTATTGACTTTTATGGTTTTTTTAGGGTCCATTTTCCTGAGCAATGATGGAGTATAATAGAAAGAAAAGTGATTATACTTAGGAGAACTGATGCAAGTCATCCTAGAGCTGACTTGCTCTAGAGATGACATCCTAGAGTCATCCTAGGATGACTTGCATCCTAGAGCTATAATATAGTTGTAATGTGACCTTGGGCAAATCATAACTCCTTTTTGCATTTCCTTATCCACAAAATAAAAGAGATTGACTTGATGATTTCCAAGGTCCCTACCAGCTCTCACATGTTATAATTCAATTCCATTTCCAGTCTTAGGAATTGTTCATCTATTATCCTTAGCCAAAAATAATTATTTCAATGGGGAAGGCACCACAGGGTGTTAGAAAGAGCAGTGGGTTAGGAATATAGAGGCTGGAGTAACCAGTGATCGTGGGGAAAATGATTGACCATTTTGAACCTGTTTTTTCACATGTAAAACAAGAGAAAAAGATAATGTTTCTTAAGGTCCCCTTTGACAGTAAACTTATTTTAAATAGATTATTTTATTTTACATTTATTAAATACCCATAAGAAATAACCTGGCTCCCTGCTCAGAATCCTAAATTTATTAGTCACATAAAATGTATGGATTTAATTAGCTTCACTGTTTCATAACTTAATTTAGCATATGGACCTATTTTAGAATCATAAATGGGGAATTTAGAATAACATTTGCTCACCTATTGAAAAGATGTTAGTAGCATTATACATTCCAGGTATATAGACTGATCTTCCCTTAGGATTTTTTACCTAATAAAACTGACAGAACAACCTGTTAGGAAGCACAAAGCCAAGCCAGCAGAACCAGGCATACATACAGTAAGTGTTAGGAGCCAAGAGTACTTTTGGTAGGTAACAGCAAAAACATCAGCCAACAATATCTGAACAGCTGTCACACTGAGGTTACAAGTCCAAGGTTAAAGAATGGGACATCCAGAAACCAGTTAAAGGAGAGACTGGATTTAATACTTTACCAATCCCTAAAGATCAGAAAACAAAATATCTATTCATTTGAGCAAAAGACAGGGCATAAGGAAGTGATAATAACAATCTAATTTCCAGTCTAATCTGGAAACTTTCTGTGCAAACCAGTGAAGTTCTGTTTTATAGACTGGAAATTATCAGTAATTGTAAGACCTCTGTGATGACTTTTGCCATTTATAATGAAATCCATGTATAATTTCTTCCAAATTGAGCTCATAATACTTAAAAATATCACTCAAGTGATAGCAGAACTCTTATGAATTCTTAAATAATGATACAACTTTATTGATACTGTGTATTCCAAAAGGATCAGAGAAAGAAGGGAAAGAGAATTAAAGAAAACAAGAGAGAGGGACGGAGAGAAGAATGGGAGAGGAGGAGAGAAGGATAAATTTAAGTACAACAGAAAAAGAGGAGAAAATATCAGGGAGTGAATTTGAGACAATAAAAGCATTAGAATGTAGATTATCTCCTGTTAAAGTTCATATTTATCTGAGAAAAGCATAGGGATCTCCTAGAATTAGCTCTGGTGAGCCAATTATTAAATTTTTAGAAGGAACATTTATACCTTGGAAATAAGTGAATGCGACAAATCAGGATTTAATTTTTTCCTTTATTGTTTGTCTAGACTTAATAAAGTTGCAGAGCAAGTGTTAATAATGCAGATTAAATTATAAAATGTGTCATGTATAATAACATTTGCTCACCTATTGAAAAGATGTTAGTAGCATTATACATTCCAGGTATATAGACTGATCTTCCCTTAGGATTTTTTACCTAATAAAACTGACAGAACAACCTGTTAGGAAGCACAAAGCCAAGCCAGCAGAACCAGGCATACATACAGTAAGTGTTAGGAGCCAAGAGTACTTTTGGTAGGTAACAGCAAAAACGTCAGCCAACAATATCTGAACAGCTGTCACACTGAGGTTACAAGTCCAAGGTTAAAGAATGGGACATCCAGAAACCAGTTAAAGGAGAGACTGGATTTAATACTTTACCAATCCCTAAAGATCAGAAAACAAAATATCTATTCATTTGAGCAAAAGACAGGGCATAAGGAAGTGATAATAACAATCTAATTTCCAGTCTAATCTGGAAACTTTCTGTGCAAATCAGTGAAGTTCTGTTTTATAGACTGGAAATTATCAGTAATTGTAAGGCCTCTGTGATGACTTTTGCCATTTATAATGAAATCCATGTATAATTTCTTCCAAATTGAGCTCATAATACTTAAAAATATCACTCAAGTGATAGCAGAACTCTTATGAATTCTTAAATAATGATACAACTTTATTGATACTGTGTATTCCAAAAGGATCAGAGAAAGAAGGGAAAGAGAATTAAAGAAAACAGGAGAGAGGGACGGAGAGAAGAACGGGAGAGGAGGAGAGAAGGATAAATTTAAGTACAACAGAAAAAGAGGAGAAAATATCAGGGAGTGAATTTGAGACAATAAAAGCATTAGAATGTAGATTATCTCCTGTTAAAGTTCATATTTATCTGAGAAAAGCATAGGGATCTCCTAGAATTAGCTCTGGTGAGCCAATTATTAAATTTTTAGAAGGAACATTTATACCTTGGAAATAAGTGAATGCGACAAATCAGGATTTAATTTTTTCCTTTATTGTTTGTCTAGACTTAATAAAGTTGCAGAGCAAGTGTTAATAATGCAGATTAAATTATAAAATGTGTCATGTATACATTTTTATTTCTTTGGAGAGCCAGTTATTAATCATTTATTGGGACACTCCTGGAAAGGTATCACATTAATCTAACATGTAATAACATTTTGATATAAATTATGTGGGACAGCTAGGTATTACAGTCAGGCCTGGAATCGGAAAGAACTGAGTTCACATTTGGCTCCAAACACTTTACTAGTTGTGTGACTCTGGACAAGTCACTTAATCCTGTCTGCCTCCATTTCTCATTTCAAAATGAACTGGAGAAGGAAATGGAAAACAACTCTACTTACCATCTTTGCCAAGAAAAACCCAAAAGAAGTCACAAAGAGTCTGACATGAATGAAAGTGACTAAACAGCAATGAAATAAATTATCTATTTATATACCTATATATTTATATTCATCTTCTCATCACATAAAAAAAGGGTTCTGAATCAAGTGTAGTAATAGAATGCTTTGTTGGGATCTCTGCCTTCACATCATTCTAGCTTAATTAACAGGTACATCGGCTTGCTTCTTCCTCAAACCAAATTGTATAAACCAAGCCCTAGCCCATACTCTGGTGCACATCCTTTTCCTACGATGACAATGATGGGTAATAAATGGACATTCTGATTCAGTATTTTATGGCTCCGCAATATTGCTCTTCCCAATCTGCCCTGCCCTTAGTGACCCAGATGTTACAATGGCTGGATCCCTGAAGTTATGTCATCCTGAGGGTGTCTCCCACCACTATTTAAATGACAGGACCCTGAAAAGTTTCCAGAAAATCTACATTAACCACATGAGGGAAGGGAGAAAAAAAGAAAGGAAGGGAGTAGAGGGGAGGGGAGGTTAAGTGGCTTGCTCAGGATCACATAGCTAGTAAACATAAGAGGCTGGATTTGAACTCAAGTGTTTCTGGCTGCACGCCTAGCAATCCACTTTTATTCCAGTTGTATTCAGGGGGAAAAATGCGTTACATATATGTGTATGCATATAGAATATTATTTGATTCATTTAATCTAACCAATCTTTTCCTTCACCCCTATTATACAAATGAGATAAATAAGTTCTTTGGAGTCTCCCAAACACTGATCTAATTCCAGCAGTGTGTCAATCTCATTACAATGTGGATATTCTTGGAAAGTATGCTGCCAAAGTAAGTGAACTTACTTACAACATTCAAAACTTCACATTTGCTGTAACTGATGGGTCCACATATGGATGGTGTACATATATGGATAGTTTGATAATGGTTGATAGAAGACCTGTGTTTTTTGGTGTTAATTGTTAGATTAAAATTAGCACAAGCAGCAAAGAATCAATCCCTACTTTGTTGCATCTCAACTTTGCAGGCTGCATTAAGTGCACAATCATTTGCAAGCAAAAAAAAAAAATAATAATAATGCACCAACACTCTCTCCACTTTAGTTTTGACTCTTAACCTTTTAAAATTAACAAATTTAGCATCAGTATGGTACCTGACTTTGTTCCAGGTTTTTTCTCATTGAAAGCATTTAACAATGTGACTGAAAATATCATGCTAAAAATCATGGAAGCATATTATACTGATGAACTTCTCTGGCCAACCAAATTTTGACTTAACTTTCCATAAACCTTCATGACTGACAGTATCAAAAGTCAAATTTGCAAATGTTATAAATGGACCTCTGTTCTGTTCCTGGCCTTTTTCCTGGAGTTATCAGGCAGTAAACATATATTGACTGTTCCACGGCCCCTAAGGACTAATTGTTTATCAAGTAGCAGAAAATTGGAATCTGAACACAGGTTATTGACATGGAATCCAGTGCTCTTCCAGTTTTGGCTCCAAGAATTATATGAGTATTTTGTCCCTGATGCAGCTATATAGTTTTACCTGTTCTTATTAATTTTTTCTCGTATCCATTAAAATATCTTCCCCTCAAGGACTGTGATCAATTTTTTTTTCATTATCTTCTTTATAGAATCTGGTACAAAGCTTTGCACCATGATATGTGCTGAATATTTATTGAAATGAATAGCTAATGATCCAAACTGATGATGTTGGGGGTATATATCCCATAGTCAGCATCATTGACTGTTTGACTCTGGGGTCATTTCTGTGAACTAGCCTGCTGTTTTAAATGTAATTGTTTATTTGTTCCTCTTTTTCCTGGGATCAACATATAAACCACAGATTCTGCTTTCTCCCTAGTTTTTAGGTCTTTTGACAGCCTTGCCCTTTCTATGAACTTGTTTTTGGATTTTGTTTTAACTTTCTAGGCATTATGCCCTTGAATGTTTCTACCTACACCGATGGTTTCTTGGATTGCTATCCTTGAACCTGCCCTCTACCTAAATATATGGGTCTGCCAGGCCTTGTTCAGTCTTGCCCATAAAAATGCCACTAGAACTCCAATTCAAGCACATTTTGATGGGACAAGAAGATGAGAGAGATTCAAAAGTGATAAAAATTACTTGGATCAGAGCTGTAAGAATTACAGAATTTGGAGCAAAAGCTATCAAGTTGCCTGGAGTAAAGTATATGAGCACTGAAGTGAGATTTAAGGGATGATCACTTCTGAATGTAAACTGAGATAGATTAGAAGTCAGAAATCATCAGAATTGAGGACAATAAGTGTCTTGAAAGCCAGAGTGTTTGACAGGGTCAGAAGTTGAGTTGAAGAAGACTTTCACGTACTAAACTTATAGGGAAGGAAATAGAATGATAGAAAATAAATGTAAAAGAAATTATAAACCAATAGATCAGTTTTATTTCTATCTCTTGAAATCATATGAATATATACAATATGTTTATATGGATATGTATATAAGTATACATGTAATATATTTATGTACAAGTATATTCTAGATATCATTTTATACATCAAAATACACTAAACATTGTTACGTCTGCATTTATTGACATTCACTGTATTTATAACTCCCCCCAAAAAAAAGAAAAATAAGAGTGATTTCAATGAATAGTATGATAACCACAAGAATTTAGAAAGGATAAAGTGAATCCTTCTTAATGGATTCTTATTTGATTTTAAATTCAAAGATCTTTTCATATTAGCAGCAGAGGAAGGTAGGCAGAAGGTTTAAAGGAAATAGAGGTAGCAGAGAATTTTGACTAGAAGAGACAAGTCTGAGTTTACTAGAGGAAGCCAGAAAGTGATGTTCTTTGATCCTAGGGAAGAAATCTTGGGCTGGTCATATGACACTAATCTTATCCTGAATGATCTGGTGACAAACTTTTCCGAGTGAGGAGGTCAGGGGAAAGCATAATAACGCAAGGTACTAAAAGAAGCTATAATACCTTGGGATGAAATGTGAAAAATATAGTGAGAGGGTCACTTAGGTGGCACAATGGATAGAGCACCAGCCCTGAAGTCAGGAGGACCTGATTTCAAATCTGGTCTCAGAAACTTAATACTTCCTGGCTGTGTGACGCTGAGCAAGTCATGTAACTCCAATTGCCTCAGGGGGGAAAAAAAAAAAAAAAGTAGTGAGAACCAAGCCACAAGAATACATTTTTACTTCATAGGTCTGTTTAAGGTTTATTGTTTAGTCATTCAGGATGGTCAAGCTCTTCATTACACCTTTTTTAGGGCATTCTTTGCAAAGATACTGCATGGTTTTCCATTTCCTTCTTCAGTGGATTAAGGCAAACTGTAGCTAAATGACTTATTCAGGGTCACAGAACTAATAGAGTCTGAAATCAAATTTTAATTCAAGCTTTCTTAAACCCAGGCATAGTCTTCTACCTACTGAGTCATTGAGCTGTCTCATCTTGCTGTTTAGGACTTGGCCTGACCTACATATGAGACAACTAAATGCATATAATTCAATAATTATTTTTTAGGTGGGAGTGGTTGAATTTAATTAAAGTCCTCTTAATATAATTATAGACACCTAAAATTGGAAATCACTTTTTTCGGAATTATTTGTAACAACCATATTCTGTAAATTCTTCAGAATATTAGTTAACAAATATTGATTAAAATAGTAGATAAGTGATTCAGTGTACAGAGAGCTGGATTTACAATCAAGATACCTTCTATCAAAACACCTCAGACATTGACTAGCAAATCCTTACCCTCTGTTTGCCTCTATTTCTTCATCTGTAAAAAGAGGATAATAATACTATCCATGTCAAAGAGTTATTAGAAGGATTAAATGAGATAACATTTGTAAAGTGTTTCACAAATTTTAAAATGTTCTATAAATTCTTTTCTTTTCTTTTTTAGAAGCAATCAGGATTTAGTGACATGTCCAGCATCACACAACTAGTATTTGAGGCCAGGTAACTCCTAACTTCAGAGCTAGTACTCTATCCACTATACCACTTAGCTGCCCCTATTAATTATTATTATTTTAAGCATAATTGGTTTCTATATGGCTTACTATGGTCAGATCCTGTGCTAGGTACTGAGATCAATTTAAAAAAAAATGCAAAAATGTGATTCCTGTCCTCAAGAAGCTCACTCTCTAATGGGGAGACAACATATTAAAAACTATGTACTTAAATGATCTCTCTTTCTCCCTCCCTCCCTCCCTCCCTTTCTCCCTTTCCTTCCCACATTCCTTCTTTCCCTCTCTTCCTTCCTTTGTCCCTTCCCCCCTCTCTTCTCTTTCTTCTCTTCTCTTCCCTTAGGGAAAATCAATTACTTTTATAGGCTGGATGACACAGAATAAGGGGGGAAGGAAGGGAAGAGAGAGAAAAGAGTGGAGATTGAAAGGGATTCTGCTTCTTTTAAAATTCTGGGGCCAGAAACCAAATATTCAGTTTATCCTGCTAGAAAAACTCTGAACAAGGTTTTATTTTCTTTATAAAGATGCTGCCAGATCACTGCAGGTCACTCAGGAGGTCCTTTCTCAGAAGTGGCCAAGTTTGGGAAGAACACATACCAGCAGTATTCAAAAAAGCAAAAGAAAAGAAAAGAAAAAGAGACCAAAAAGCGAATCTTTCTTTTTTTTTTTCCCTTCTACCTCCAGATATGAATTCTGTTTTCATTCACTGTCCTCTTAAACAGAGTGTAACTGACTTTGCCATGAAAACTGAAAACAGCTCTTTTTTTCATATTTTCAAGGCAAGAAAAAGTCTAAAGTTGCCCTTATTGACATAAAATGAGATTTCTTATTCTGGAAAGATTAATTTTCTAGTAAATCTTACTTTCTTAAACAAAATGACTGATGGGTTTAAATATTTGAATGGCTCATTGTTACATATCACTTATATGTTGGCAAAGTATTTAATATTGCTGAAGTCATGTTTCAATCTTAGTGAATACATTTAGGTCTTTTGTAAAGATACTAGAATGGTTTATCATTTCCTTCTTCAGCTCATTTTACAAATGAGGAAATTGAGGCAAATAGGGTTAAGTGTTTTGCCCAGGGTCACACAGCTAAATGTCTGAAGTCACATTTGAACTTAGATTTTCTTCATTTTAGGGCAATGTTCAATCCACTGTGCCATATCTGTGTCCTTGATATGATTCGATTTTCAGAATATGAGATATGTAAGTACTTTTTTTATCCTCTTATGCAGATGAAGAAACTAAATTTCAAAGATGAAGTGACTTGCTCAGGATCACTCAATAAGCATCTGCTTGGTAATCAATCATAAGGGGTCACAAGTTTCACTTTGGTCTTCTAAGTGTTTTCATAGTTTAAAAGATAGAACAAGATTAAGTGCTATTATACTTTAATATATAAACATATAACAATCAGGTGAATTGTTCTTTAGTTCATTTTAGCAACCATGGATTAAGTGTCTATCATGTATGAGGGGTTTTGCAAGGCAGTCAAATACATAAAGACAAAAACAGAACAATTCTTGCTCATAAGCAGCATATATTGTACCAGGATCTCCTCCAAGAGACTTTTGTGATTCCTCCCAGTTGTTAATGCTCCCCTTTCTCCATCAGAAATCATTTTCTATTTATTCCATATTTAACTAACAGTAAACATCTTGTTTCCCCAAGTAGAATAAAAGCTTCTTGAGGTCAGAAGGTGTTTTATTTTTTTTTTAATTATATCCTCAGCAACTATAGAACCTGCATATAATAGGTGCCTAATACATACATGTTGAATTGATTTGAACTGAGTCTCTCGGGAAGGATAGTTTTAATATAAAGGAATGGATTCTATTGAATACTTATTCAGACTATTTCACCAACTATTCAATATACACCTATATAGTTGCTTGCTCAAGACAGAGGACTCTGGTAGAAAGTTGAGGGGATGACAAAAAACAAATTTTAGATAAAATACCATTGCTATCTTTCTTGCTTCATGCCCAGTGGAGAGATCTAGACAATGATAATACGCAATATTACATAAAAAGCATATTTGATGGTTAATTAAGGGTTTCAGAATATTTCAGAGACTTACATTTGAATTGGACTCTAAAGAATGGGTAAAATTTTTATAGGAAAAGTTAGAAAAAGGCCTTTGGAGGTTAAGATACTAAAGAGTTTATTTTGGAAAATAGAATAATTTTTTTTGGTTTGAGCATAAAGAGGAATAATATGAGACAGGGCTAGAAAGATAAGGTAGCATCATACTGTGTATGCCAAGGCCAATTATTTTGGTTGAATGTAAGTGTTTCCAAATTTTCTTTCTTTGGTTCTACTTCTGTCTCTCTCTTGAATTATTAGATGAAAGAGAGATACTAAAGTTGTTTGAACAAACATGATCATCTTTGCTATTAAACTTGCTTCATCTATGACCACCAGATGGCTCTACTTTGCATCAGAGTACTATGGCAGAGGAGCATTCGTTTAAATCTGATTTTACCTCAATTTAAAGGGGTAACAAGAGAGGAAAGGCAGGTAAGTGATGCAGTGCTGGGTCTGAAATCAGAAAGACTTAACTCCTTTAATTCAAATCTGGTGTCAGATACTTTCTTATTGTGTGACCTTGAACAAATATTTTACCTTGTCTACCTTAATTTCCTCATCTATAAAATGAGTTGGAGAAAAATTGAAAACTATTTTAGTATCTTTGACAAAAAACAAAAACAAATAAAACTGAAGCAAAAAAGAAATGGAATCATGAAGAATTGGACACAACTGAACAACACTCAGAAAAATACTTCTAGGATAAGAGAAACATTAATATGGCATTATAACCCAAACAATAAACTTAAATAACCTTACACTGAAAAAAAAATTATCTGGTAGCCATATGAAGGATAGATGAGGGATAGGATGAAAATCAGAGGTGGAAAGACTCTGCAAAGTCTTGTACAACAATACAGATGAATGGAAGTGATGGTCTAAGTATTTTGTGTGGTATCTGTGGGAATGAAGAGATAGTGTTTATGGGGATTTTTGTGAAGCTATAAGCTATAGAACTTCATAACTCATTGTTAGAGTAATAATAGCCAATAGTTATATATCAAAATGGATACAGTGCTGGACCTGGAGAGGGAAGATCTGAGTTCAAATTCAGCTTCACACATTTATTAGTTGTGTGATTCAGGGCAAGCCAACTAACATCTGTTTTCCTGTTTCTTCATCTGTAATATGAGGGGAAATGACAGTGTCTATTTCCAAGAATTATTGTGAAAATAAAATGAGATAGTTATTGTAAAGCACTTAACACTGTGCTAGGTACATAATTTGTTCTATATAAATGTTAGCTAATACATTGCGCGTGTGTGTGTGTACATATGTGTGTATGTGTGATGATACAAATACATTGTTATATTATTGATTATATTATATGTAAATATGTTAAATGATATATACACACACATGCATATTTCATTTCACTTTAGCTTTGCAAAGCACTTTGCATATTATCTCATTTGATCCTCACTCCAACACTGAGATATGAGATCTTATTATTTCCATATTTACAAAACTGAGGTACAAAGAAATTAAGAGAATTTTCTAAATTAAGTAAATGTCTGATACAATATTTGAAAGGTTATGAGAGAGAAGTGAGAATGAAGAAAAATTTGAAACATAGAAGAAAAAAAGAATGGTGACATAGAATTTTGAAAGAGAAAACCGTTTAAGGGAAAAGTGAATAAGTTCAATTTTAGACATGTTGAATTTAGATGGTAGTGGGACATTCCTGTAGTTCTGCTGTAAACACCTGATGATAAGGATGGACAGTTCATAAAAGAGATCATGACTATAAATACTGATTTGGGAACCATCTGAAGAGCTAGTAAATAAAATTATAGGAATAAATGAAATTGACAAGGGAGAAAGTAGAACCAATGAGAGAAACTTTGGGAACACTCAAGTTTAAAGAATAGGAAGAGGATGAATGAACATGAATAATTTGAGAAGTAGAAAGGGAATGAACAGAATGTGATGTCTGAAGGCAAAAAGAGAAAATATACATATTAGGCAATGTGGTCAACAGTGCTGAATGCTGCTAAGGGATCAAGAGAGATGTGAAGAGAAAAAAAAATCTATTGGATTGAATGATTGGTGGATAAACAATTATTTTAAAGAACAAGTTAAATAGAAAACTCTTCAGAGGACAGGTTTCAAAGGAACTGAGAAGAAAGTAGCAAGTTAGAAAGTTTTTTGGGGGGGTTGTCTTTTGTTTTTTAAAGCCTGAGGAAACACTAGGAGAGAAAGATGAAATAGGAGCTGAAAATGTCAGAGTGAAGAGGTGTGAGAGAGGCTATGACTGATTTCTGGAATACACTCTTGAAGATAATGAAAGATGATGTGCCTCAATTCAATCTTTAATTCAGTAATTATTGAATTAAATATCAGACTCTCTAAAGTCTGACTTCCCACTTTTATTGCACTTGCAAATTTTCAATGGTCACTTCTAAGGAGTTTAATTTACTCAAGGAACTGTGTAGAGAGCTAGAGATAAGAAGGCAAAAAATAAAACAGATTCTGCTGACATCCTAAAACACAAATCTGTTCACTTTATTCATTTTCTCAATAAACTTTAGTGGTTCTCAATTACTAATCTCTCCTGATCTTCCTTCTACATAGTTATCTGGTTGGTCTTTGTAAGGCTTTTTCTTTTTAGCTCTTCTTCTAGGTCATCAAGGGTTCCTTTGGGACTCTGTCCTGAGTCCTCTCATTTTATATGTTTTTTTTTTTTAATTTCATTTGGTGAGTTCATCAGCTCCACTGGATTCAATTATCATCTCTATGTTGATGATTCTCAACTCTACCTATCCAGCCTTACCCTCTCTGCTCATTTCTTTTATTTCATATCTCTCTGTTATACATTTCAAACTGGATGTCCAGTAGATATCTTAAATTCAACATGTCCAAAACTCAATTCATTTTCTTCCTTATTCCTATATTCTCTGTTACTGTCAAGGTAATTACCATCTTCCCATTCTTATAGGTTTATAACTTAGGTGTGTTTTCAACTCTTCAATCTCTTAACATCTATAGATAATCTGATGATTTAAACTTTGGAACATCTTTTGCATATACACTCCCTTCTTAACCTCTGAAATTAGGCCTTGTCACAGACCTTTATCACAGATTTGACCACATTGGTGGTCACTCTCACTCAAGGAATTTCACTGGTTCTCTATTATCTCTAGGATCAAAAATGATTTTTCCCCCAAACCCTTCAAACCCGCACTTCTAAATTACCAGGCTTTTTTTTTTACATGTTACTTCAACCCCACCCATACTTAAACATGTACCAAATACTCTTTAATCTACTATCACAGCTTATCTTGCTGTGCTTCATATAAAAAACTCTGTTTCATAGTTTTAGACATTGTTACTGGTTATATCCTATGCACAGAATGATCTCTGTCATCTATGCCTCTTAGATTCCTCGGCTTGCTATCAAAATCATATCTTCTGTAGAAAGTCATTTCTAATTCCTTTACTTTTTGTACCTTCTCCCAGATGCTTATTTTTAATTTATCCTTTATATAACTTGTTTGTAGTTATTTGCACATTGTCTCCTCATTAGACTTTGAGTTCCTTAAGAACACAGACTACCTTTAGCCTTTATTTATAGTCCCTTGTGTTCAGCCCAGTATCTAGCATATAATAGACATTTAATAACTGTTTACTGACAGTGACTGAAGTGTGATTTCTAGGAAGCCTTCTTCTCAGATAGGACCTTTTCTCTATGTTTTCATCTGTTTCCTTGCCATACACACATAAGCAAGATATCAGAAGACCATGGTGGTCATTTTCTGAGAAGTAGTAGAACAGACCTGTGTCTATAAATTGTTCTCATCTTCCAATAAGCAGAATAGCAATATAAATATTTGGGACTGCAGTCTATTTAATTTGGCATTTGCAGCTGCTGGTGGTGCTGTGCAACTTGTTAATCTGCAGCTTAGAGCTTCTTTGACATTGGTGAAGAAGAAAAATAGTCCATACAAAGACATACTACATTAGAGCAGACAACCCTTACGTAGATGAGTTATGATTTGTTATATATTATCATTTATTAACTATATGCTAACATCAAGAGATTTTATTATATTATCACATGATTTTGTTAATCAAAGATCAAGTTAAGATGAACTTTGTAGAGTCTTGATGCTTCTTTTACTGTTCAGCAACAAAAAAGGACTTAATAAACACCAAAGTTTCACAATGTGTTCATTTCAATGCATTCTATAATTTAAGAGTAATCCAAAGAATATTCATGCATTCTCAATATACCTTAATATCCTTAAATTAGATATAGTTATGAAGTAAATAAAGCAATTATGCTAGGAGTAGGGTATTCCCTGAACAAAATATAGAGTCCATGTGAGTCAGATATCTATAGGTATAGTAAGTAACTAATCAAAGCTTTCTGCTGTAATCTTTTTGAGAAATTCTGTTTTTGCTTGTCTTTGTTGCTTTATAAAGTTTCTCAACCACTTGTTCATCCCAGGAATAAGATCAGATACTAGAAAAACTGGAGACTGGGGGAAAAAAAGCTTATCTGCTTATTTTCCAAGGAACAAATAGAAATGCTACATGAAAATAGAGAAAAAAATAGCATTATATTGGTTATTCATTATTAGATAAGGGCTGATAGTGTTCTTAGTGATGCACAAAACATACACATTTTCCCCTAAGGGTTATATTGATAAGCAAAGAAGACAAACCCCCCTGTATATGAGACACAGTAACTGAAGAGATGATGGGAGTTGTTCAGTCAAATGTTTGTTTTGACATATAGCAAATGATATTGTGTTTCCATGTACTCAGAGATTTAGATATATAGCCAGTTACATATCAAAGTCTTCATCTTAGCATCTCCAACCTGAAGGCATATGAAAAGATATGTGCAGGTACTTCAGCTGAAGTTCTTGTATATCTACTTGGGCAGATAGTTACCTATTGCATCCTTAAAATATGTCCCAGAAAAGACTGGTAACTCATTCTTATACTAACAATTCTTGTACTTTTCTTTCTTTCTTTTTTTTTTCTTCCAAGTCAGCAGGAGTAATAATAGAGTGGTTGCACAGAACCTGTCCACAAATTCAGAGGGCATACTTTTAATTAGCATGCAATTTAAAGAGAGAAATGTAAGAAATGTTCTCATTTGCTATTTGCTTTTCTAAAAGCTTATCCCTACTTCCCCTCCTACTGAGACATCAGTTTATGAGAGTGTGGAGCAATGAATACAAAGGAGGACTTTCTTAAGAAATAATTTGCTTGGTATCTTCCTGCCCACCTTCCAAAGTTAGGTTAAAATACTCTTACACTGAATAATTTTGCCATTCTGTTCACCGTGAAAAAACAAATAATTCTAGTATCACAACAAAAGAATTTATAACACCTGATACTGAAATTACTCATAAGTTATTAGTTTCAGAGCTAGACTTTCAGTGGTCTATTTCTGGGAATTTGCAGTATTGCTGGTGTTTGCCAAAGCCACATGTCACCAGTTTCATTGCAGGTGATCTGAAAGTATTCACATTGCTATCTGGCAGTAAACATGGTGCCACACACAAATACACAAAATCTCTCAAATGATCAGTAATGCAAAGCAATAGGCTATTGTTATAGGTCATTTTTAAATCACAGGGAGTAGTATGACTTGTGTTATGTCATAACAACATAAACCAAAGAAGCCAGGAAAATCAGGACAAGGATATATCCTACTCACAGTCCTCAATGAGGTAGGATATAGCCAGAATCTGGAAAGGTGGAGCTATGCAGGATCTTAGTTATCAGGGAAACACAGATACAACCAAATTCATCATGGGGCAGGATATACAGGATCTTAGCCTTAAGTAGAAATTTTTAGGTTATAGCAGGAAAATGAAAGGGGCTGATGATCTAGCAATATGCCCCCAAGTTCGTAGTCTTCCTTTTAAGTTGTATGCAAGTTTTCCTTAAAAGATCAGTTCCATGACACCATGAATATAGAAGAGGATCAGTCTTTAAATGATTTCCCACTTTTGATATGCATTAGAAAGCTCACTAGACTTGTAATCAGAAAGATCTGCCTTTAAACCCAGTTTCAGACACAAAATAGATGTGTGATCATGGCAGATTACTTGATTTCTCTCTGCCTTAATTTCTCCCTCTGTAAAATGGAGGGATTAGATTTAATGGCCTCTGAGATTCTTCCCAACTCCAAATCTATTAACCTATGTATCAAGCAAGGAAGTAGTAATTAGTGTGACTGCATGAGATAATGGAAATTTCTAGGACATAAAGTTTTCAGAATATTCCAGAAAAGAGTATTACTCAGCAGGAGATGGAAGCATGTGCAGAGCAAAGATTGCCTATCATAAGAAAGACTAACAACTTTCTCTTACCCCCAGCTTCATTGAAAAAAGAAAAAAAAAGTTTTGTTTTTTTTTTTTCTATTTTATGGTCTACCACAAGTTGTCAGTTTAAAAAGGTTTTCTTACATTTCTGATATGGTGACAAAGGGAAGTTGGGTTGGACCCAGTCCAGTAACAATGTGTGGCATGATGCAATTCGATATTCTGGAACTGCAAGTAACACAAGTCATTTCGACAGGAATGTTAGTAAGTGGCTTTGTTTCTTTTCTCAAATTTTAATACTTTTACTGTTGACTGACCTGTAGGTAACACACTCTCCAAAGCCTAGGGACCAGAAGTTAATTTGTGTATACTCTGTAAGTGGCACAAATCTAAAGAATATTGAAGTGTGGTTATGATAACCCCTTTCTAGTTGAACAAAACCATTTATTGTGGCCATTGGCCAAATTACGTATGTGTTTTTTCAAAGAGACAACAAGAAAATTCTAATGCGATTGATAATATTTCAAATATTTTGTTTCAGTATTTTTTTTGGTTGTTAATATTAGTTTCCACTTTGGGGGATTTTAATACTTATAAGAAGGCAAATGACTGACAAAAAAGAAAAAAAGGGGAAAAAAACAGCTTAGCATCAAGAGGGAAGAAAGTGGATTCTTTTGATATTAAAGGAGAAAATCACAAAGAATGTGCTATTCAGGGTGACCCATTCAGGATGGTTTTTGCATGAAGAATTCAAGAACAGAAAATCTAACAGTATTAATTTAGTTATGTAAATTTTACTAGAATTTATTTCCCAATATACTTGTTTTGTAATCTGACTTATTATACATAAGAATATAAACCAAGGAAGCCAGGAAAATCAGGACAATGATGTAATCTGATCAGAACATAGTAAGAAACTTCTAATTAAGCACTGGAGAAGAAATTATAAGATAAATTTTCATGTCAAGCTGTATATTTGCTATAACTAATACCTTTTTTCTCCTTGTTTTATTAATATAACCAATGCCAAAAGTTAATACTTTTTCCCCTTTATGGTTACAAAACTGATTAATATAGGTCTTAAGTCTTAGGCTCATAATTTGAAACCTAGCAGGGACCCCAGAGTCCATCTGGTTCAAATTTCTCATTTTTTAGAAGAAAAAACTGAGGGAGGCCTACCCATGAAAAGCAGCTAATTAAAGTAGAATTGTATTTTTAAATTCAAAGATATAAATGGATTTGAGACAGATATATCAAGTAAGCTGCCAGCAAAACTCCTCAGGGAGACCAGAACCAGATTAAAATATAATTTGTAAAAGTTTAACAAAGTAAACAAAAATACAATAAAACATAGATAATGTTACTTTATGGTTTTCTAATTCAATATGCTGGTCACTGGAGTTGGTTTCTATTTGATTTTGACACCACTGTTGGAAGAGATGAAATTATTCAATATTATATAACTATGTGAATACTATAGGAGAGTCCTTATCCGAATTAATAAAATGAATGCATCTTTGTCATTATTACAAAGTACTTCTGGATATTGGGAAAAGTTCAAATGGAATGCTGAATCTTTTAATTTGGGGAATGACAATGGAAACTAGTTTCAGCTCTAATTATATTTAATCTGTATGGTTTCATACAGATCATTAGAGCTAGAATTAGAATTATAGCTAGAAGAGACTTTAGAAATCAATAAGCCCCACTCTCATTTTACAGATGAGGAAATTAAAATTGTGAGGGAATATAACTTGCTAAGGGTCAGAGAGCTACCAAGGGACTGAGGCAGGATTTGAACTCAGATCTTCCTGATTGTAAATCTAGAACTTTATCCACTAAACCATCTAGCTGTCTCATTAGCAGAGGTCTTTCATCCATGCCTGCTCAATTTATGTAACTATTTTTTGTATGTTCCCACTAATTTGCCAAAAGGAGACCTACCCATGTGGTAGGGACCTTTCTTGAGTTCTATCAACATTGTAGAGATAACACTTGAGCATGTGGGATACTTGTCACTTACAATCTTCTCTCACCATGAGAAACAGCTCATCTGTTTTTAATCATACATTTCTTTGAAAAGAATCCCTCTATCTCTTTCTCTTCATTATTCCATCTATTATGGTACATTGTAAACCCTCTTACCCATCATGAATTTCTCCCTTTTTTTAGAAACTCCAAGTGGGAAAAGGACATGGATAGTATATCAAACATAGATAACTACGAGAATAGGCCAGATATTAGATTATAGATATGATGACATAATATCTGGAAGGAAAGATTCTAGTTCAATACGATGAGAATTTTAATTTTTTAAATAATTCCAAACTGAAGATATGATGTTAGTATGACCTAGTCTTTGAATAGGAAAACCAATTCCACTCTGGATTATGCTTTCTCAGAAAATTTTCTCAGGGATACTGTAGCATCTCATTTCGTGGGAAGTTACCAGGTGCTGCAAGCTCGTCAAAAAAATTCTAATTAGATGTGAGTATAGAACTTTTAGAATAGATAATCTTGAAATGCTTTCTTTCCTCTCATCTCAAAATTCTAAGAAATCCCAAAAGGTGAAGTCAACAAGGAAGATAAGGGGAATACTGTACACATTCCCTCTTTGATATCAGCTAAAAATGTTGAAGGGAAAGAAGAATAAGGAAGCAATAAGCAGGTTAGAGTTCATCTATCTTTAAAACAGGAGTTCTGAAATACTATATGTCACAGACCATTTTGGCAGTGGTGATGTCTGCAGACCTTTTCTTGAAAATCAGAATAGCAACAATGGTAGCAAGAATAGTTAGCCTTTATAAAGTACTTTGAATTTTGAAAAGGATTTTATATATTGTTATTCATTTAATCCTACAATTACAAGGCACATGGGTGCTACTTTTTTTTCCCATTTTACAGATAAGGAAGTAATTAACCCAAGGTCATACAGCTATTAGGTTATCTGAACTAGATTTTTAAATATCCTGATTCCAAGGGCTATGTCTTCCTAATATAGCATTTTATATGCTATGCCTCCTTGTTGTCAGTAATGGCAAAAAACATTATTCTAAGGCTGTTTTTTTTTTTTTAATCACATATATAGCATAAGCAAAAGGGGTAGAATGGGAAAGGAAATACACATATACTATCTCTTATATGCCAGACACTATGCTAAACTGTTTTACAACTATTATCTCATTTAATCTTCATATCAAACTTGAAAGATAATACTACTATTAAATCAATTTAATAGTTGAAGAAAGTTAAGAGATTTGCTTAGGATCACACAGTTACCAAGTATCTCAGATCACAATCGAATTCATCTTCTTGACTCCAGGCTTTTCATGTTCTATCTACTCAGTAACTAGCTGTCTGGTGATTACAGTTGAAATTGATGGATTGCCAAGGAAGTCACTTAAATTTAAATACAGTTATTATATGTACACACATATATGGTAAAAGATAACAAGTCCATAAGAATTAAGTTAAGAATCTCTGTCTAGGATTTAAGAAACCAAAGCATTGCCAGTGATAGCATGGAAATGTAGACTTTCTAGGGGGGAAGGACAGGAAGGATGCATCAGTCCTTTTTGATAACACTAGACTTGGACAGAATGGCCTCTAAAATTCCTTCCTCTGTAACTGAACTTCCTCTAGGTCTAAGAATTTTTGGTAGATTGTCTTATTGGTCCTTATCAGAACAGTTTTGGAAGGATCTAGACTAGGACAAGAGCAAACATAATTGCTGGTCTTTATATATCAATAGCTATTATCATATATGTAGTGCTTTAAGATTCAAAAATTACTTTACATGTGTTATCTCATTTTTTCCTCACAGAATTCTAGAAAAGTAAGTACCATTATTGTCCCAATTTCATAAATCAGGAAAACAAAGCAGTCAGTCTTTAAATAATTAGCTGTGCCCTCTTTGTAGTGACAGAAACTAGAAACTGAGTGAATGCCCCTCAATAAGAGAATGGCTAAATAAATTGCAGTATATGAGTGTTATGGAATATTATTGTTCTGTAAGAAATGACCAGTAGGATGATTTCAGAAGGGCCTGGAGAAACTTACATCAACTGATGTTGAGTGAAATGAGCAGGACCAGGAGATCATTATATACTTCAACAGCAATACTATATGATGATCAATTCTGATGGACGTGGTACTCTTTAACAATCAGATGAAACAAATCAGTTCCAATAGAACAGTAATGAATTGAACCAGCTACACCCAGTGAAAGAACTCAGGGAAATGAGTGTGAATTACTACTTAGAATTCCCAATCCCTCTATTTTTGTCTGCCTGTATTTTTGATTTCCTTCACAGGTTAATTGTACACTATTTCAAAGTTCGATTCTTCTTGTGCAGCAAAATAACTATATGGCTATATATACATATATTGTATTTAACATATACTTTAACATATTTAACATACTTAGTCTACCTGACATCTGGGGGAGAGGGTTGGGATAAGGAGAGGAAAAGTTGGAAGAGAAGGTCTTGCAACTGTCAATGCCAAAAAATTACCCATGCATATATCTTGTAAATAAAAAGCTATAATCAAATCAAATATATATATATATATAGCTGTGGATCACACAAGTAGTATCTGAAAACAAATTTGATTTTGATCTTTCTGATACTTGATCTATTGTTTGCTCTTTTTACAAAGAAGACCAATGCCATCATAGTGTCTTGACTCATGGATAAATTAGATTTAAGTGGGGCAGAATTGTTTCTTCCAGAGTCAATGAAGTTCTGTAGCAAGACAAAAAGTCTGGATGACTAGTGATGACTTGGAATTCAGTGGATAAACTTGGCATCTTCAATATCTGAGGAAGTGCTCCATGATGCCTGCATCAGCTGTCTTCATGCTATTAGAGCAAATTGTCCTCATCTGCCCATTCTGCCAGTAGAAGTCGTCACATGCAAGGGGTTAATGGCCTATTGGTTATCCTGAACCTAGTTTAGTCTATCTGCCAAGACAGTTTACCAAGGTGTAGCTGCTATGAATGTTTGGAGTCACAGGTGAGAGTTGAGTGTCAAATGTATATCAAAGATGAATGAGTAGTCCTGAAAAGGATTCAGCAGGCTTTACAGCAGACGTGCTAGTCCTCTTTTTTTTTTTTTAAACACCCATACACTATACATAGATGCTTGAATTATTCTACCACTAATTGCCAAAAGTTTTCGAAGAATAATGAAAAACAAAGGATTTCAGAAGAGGTGAAGGGGTCATAGTTAGAAACTGGAGGAAAAGGTAGCTTCATACTGGCAATTTCAAAGCATATCTGAAATATATACAATTGGTTGCAAATTCCAGACTAAAACATGACAACTATATTTGTAGGTATCATCCTTTAATAATGGCCACATCTCACTAAACTGAGCAAGATGGTAAAACTGGGAACCAGAGTTCCCCAATGATTTTAGGACTCTTTTTGTTGTTATTCACTCTTTCTTTTCATAGAGGACTAATGACATTAGGAGGATGGTTTCTTGATTTGTATGTGAATTGGATTTTTTTGAAATTTCTATTTTGGGATTTGTTTATGGAGGTGAGTGAATTCTCTATAGTATTCTTAATACTCTTTTCTGGAAGTCACCTTGTTATAAAAAAAAAGATTAGGATATATATTTTAGTAGAATTTTCCATCTTTTGGTATATATTCTAGGTAGTTTCTGAATCATCTATCTAGAGTGGCAATTTTTTACTGAAATTACTGAAAGACAGACCACAGACATCACAGAGAGAAAATGTTTCTGAATTCCCTAAATAGAAACACTTAATTTTGCAAAATATTTGCTATTTTAAAATATCATGCCATCATGGAAGATCCTATATTTTCAATTAATTTTAATGCATTTATTATGGTAACTGGCAAAAAGAAAGCTTCAACAAATTCATGTTCTTTTTTCTTTGTTTAGTCTCATTTACTTCTTTGCTACTGTTATTATTATTCCCATTTTAAAGGATTTTAAACACACAATTATACTGTTACTCTTTTTACTAAGTACTGCAGATGCTCACAATCATTGTGAATAGTTTTCAACTCTTAGACTAAGTTCTAAAAGCATATAAGTCCATTCTACACCCCCTGGTGGCTCCTAATAGCTTGAAAAATGGATTTCTGGCTGCTATTTCTAGAGCTCAAACTATTTTTTTTTTTTTTTTAGAATCATGTGTGTGTGTGTGTGTGTGTGTGTGTGTGTGTGTGTGTTCTGGAATTCAATTCCACAAACATTAAACATGCAAGATGATGAGGGTATGAGGACAGAGCAACAAATAGTCCCTGCTTACATTCTCCTTGGGAATACAGCATGTAAACAGAAAAGAAGCTACCAGATAAGTTCAGCAGAGAGAGAAATTATGGGGAAGAGTAAGCCACAGGAGAGGTTCCTGCAAGAAATAGAAGCATTTGAAGAAGCAGAGGTTAAGGAAATGGTACATTTTAGGCCTAGAAAAGGTCTTGTGTGAAGGAAAAAGATGCAAGAAATGAATTTAAAGTCTAGGAAATAGCAAGTAGGCCAGTTCAGCAAAGAGGGTGTGGAAGGAAATACCTGAAATATAAAATTAGATTATTTTTCATGTATAGTTTGGAATAAGTGTCTTCTTAGATCTTTCCAAATATTAAAATTTCTGGTGTTTTAAGTATGAAAAGGTTATCTAAAGCACAATTACAGAGGGGTTTATATGCCAAAATGAGGAGTTTGCATGAAAAGGTTTTTTTTTTTTTCCCCTAATATATTTTTTTAATTTTTAGAAGCTTAAAAAAAAAGATATACATAGATAATTTTCAACATTCACTCTTTCAAAACCTTACGTTTCAATTTTTCCCTCCTTACTTTCATCCCTCTCCTAGACAGTAAATAATCTAATATATGTTAAACATGTACAATTCTTCTATATATATTTCCATAATTATCACGCTATACAAGAAAAATCAGATCAAAAAGAAAAAATGAGAAAGAAAACAAAATGTAAGCAAACAACAATAAAAGAAGTGAAAATATTATGTTGTAATTCACACTCAGTCCTCACAGTCCTCTCTCTGGGTACAGATGGCTCTCTCTATCACAAGACCATTGGAACTGGCCTCACTACTTAAAAGAGCCATATCTATTAGAAATGATCATTGTTGCTGCTGCTGTGTACAATGTTCTCTTGGTTCTACTCACTTTACTTAGCATCAGTTCATGTAAGTCTCTCCAGGCCTCTCTGAAATCATCCTACTGATCATTTCTTCTAGAACAGTAATATTCCATAACATTTATGTACCATAATTTTTTCAGACATTCTCCAATAGATGGGCATCCACTCAGTTTCCAATTTCTAACAAAAAGGGATGATATTGGCCTATTCTTAACTTGAGGTTCCTGGTTGGATTTCATAACATTTTATTTAGTCTTCAACAAGGTGACTAAGTGAACAGTGTCTGGGGCCTTTGTATTCTGAAATATCTATTAGTCTCCATGAACATTTCACCCTGGCACATCCTTCTGCAAATGCCAGAGTCTTTCTCCCAAGGGTGAATCCTCCACACAACCTACATTTTAAGGAGAGGCCCTGGGCAAGCCATCCTTATTAATTTTCCTTATTACTTTCCTTACCTTGCCACCATTGTCCTTTTCAGTTTCTCTTGTGTGTTGTCTTTTCCTTTTAAAATATAAACTTCTTGAGGGTAGGAACTGTCTTTTTTTTTTTTTTTTTGCTTGTATTTATATCCTCAATATCTTGTCTTAAGAGCACCTATGACTGTGGATAGGGAAAAAAATACATATTTGTTCTAATCAAATTGGTTTCCTTTGTAAGTCTAAGTATTTTATCTTGTGCATTTAAAGGTATTTTTTTGAGAAAGGATCCATAGACTTTACCACACTTACAAAAGGGTCCCAAAAGATTAAGAATCTCTGGCCTATAGGTTATAAAAGGAAATGATTTAAGATTTTTTTCATATCAGATTGTACTTTAAGAATGGAAGGAAAGCCAACCATATATACTTAATCAAGCCAGGAATGTTCCCAGGCAAGAGAAAGATGTCCCTAGACTTGGTATTTGTTCTTATGCCTTTCTCCCTCTAACTTAATTGCATGAAAGACCAAAAGAATGTTAAGGCTGAAAAACTGAAAAGAAAGGGGTGAGCTTGGATCCCTCAGGCTTTTGACCATTTAGGAAAGGATGTACTTCAACTAAAGACTCCAGGTGATTCAAGAAGCCAGAAGCACAGCCAAATTCCTCAGCCTCATGTCCAGTGGAGCTGGGTCACATGAGAGCCAGTAGCAATCATGGGACTGCTTTGATACCATTAGACTGGTGTCAAGTGAGACCAGTAAAATGAAATATCTACCAGAAACTATATGCCAAATCTATCAGCCAGATATTGTGTACCCATTGAAGACTTTCTCTCTCTCTCTCTCTCTCTCTCTCTCTCTCTCTCTCTCTCTCTCTCTCTCTCTCTCCCCATATATATGGAAGAGAAGATTTACCAAACAGAGAGACCAGTATGGACAAACCCAGTGGAAGCAGCATGACAATATCATCAGAATACATCTGTGACCCTATAGCCCTAAATATAAACTATCTCTCCATATCTGAACCTTGGTTCACCATATTTGTTCTTTGGCTGATACTCACCATATCTCCCAGACATATGTTCTTTGTAAATATCTCCATTTCCTACTGATGGGGCAGTGTTTTGGGGAGAGTCCATGACAGTTTTATGGGTAAAATATTCTATTGCTTGACACCCTAGTTTCTTAAAAGATACCCTATTTTGATGAAAATTATTTGCTCAGAACTAGATGTGTACCCTGTAGGACTAGAGAAAATAAGCAAATTGGTGGAACCTTATGAGATCTACTCTTGGAAAGATACTGAATTGCAGAACACTTAGAACTTTAAATAGACTTGTTTGAGGAATACA
The DNA here is from genome assembly GCF_016432865.1 of Antechinus flavipes. Lineage (NCBI taxonomy): Eukaryota > Metazoa > Chordata > Mammalia > Dasyuromorphia > Dasyuridae > Antechinus > Antechinus flavipes. The sequence goes on along the minus strand of NC_067398.1, from coordinate 594,433,066 downwards.
TAGTAAAAACTAAGGTGCCCCCAGGTATTATAGCAAGATCATTTTGGCATAGATTAAGGAGAGGAGAGCCTAGGGTTATAATAAAATTAGGAAACAGGAAACTACTGATATAGTCGAGGTGAGGGGTACTGAGTATTTGATCTGAGCAGTGGCTATATGAATGGAGAGGAAATGGATGCAAGAGACATTCAAGAAATCCAAGAAGATTTAGAGATAACCATATCTCCAAATGTTCTCAGTGTTTCCTCTCTATTTTCTTCCCTTTAAACAACAACAGTTAGGGACGCCTCTTTTTGTAATATCCATTTTTTTTTATTGCATTGTACTGGGAATTTCCCATTTTTAATTCCTTGAAATAAGATAAATGAATATACACAAGCATATAAGCACACATGCACATGCACGCGCGCATGCACACACACACACACACACACACACAAGAATAGACATAACTATTGGCTATTTAAATACATGGGAGCATTATAAGTGAGGACTATTGATCATCTTTTTATCCTCTTCCAATTTTTGTTGGATTTTGTTCTTAGAAAAGCACTTATAGGGGTTAGTTTTGGATTTTCTTATTTCCATGAATAACTTTCAAAGCAAAGATTATTGGAAAGTTTTCTTAGAAAATCTTTGCATTGCCAGACTATTTTTTGAATTTGGGTTCTCTTCCCTCTCAAAAAAAAAATAATTACAGAATCATAGATCTAGAGTTGAAAGGATTTTTTTAAGGGTCATATAGTATAAGACTTCAGGAAACAGACCCATTAATGTCACAAGAGAGTAAATGTTAGCAGCAAGATCAGAACATAGCTACTCTGATTCCAGGTGAAAGATGACACAATGGAGCACTGAGCCTTAAATCAGGAAGATATGAGTTCAAATTCAGATTTCAAAATTTTTATTTTTTTTCTTTAAATATCATGACAAATTTGTTTCTATATTGATTAAATCAGCAAGGATTTTTTTTTTTGTTTGTTTTGTTTTGTTAAGGAATGATAAGAAGGGATAAATCCTAGCCCCATTTCCACAAAACATGGAATGTGTTTTGACTGTTTTCCTTCATTTAACCCTTCCTTTTAAGCAAACGTTGTTCACACTTTTATACTTTTCCTTGACATGGTGGATAGAGCACTGGACTTGGAGTCAGGAAAACCTGAATTGAAATAGGGCCTCAGCCACTTATTTACTAACTGTGTGACCTTGAGCAAGTCACTTAACCTTCTTTCCCTCAGTCAGACACAACCACTATTTTTACCTCCCTCTGACTCTCTCTCCCTTTCTCATCTGAAGGACCTGATCATGCATGCTTACATAAAGAACAATCCAAATTAGGGCATCCTATTCTTAAGATATAGTTGCAGTTGTGGTGATGTATTGTCTATAGATTCTTTAAAATCCTGGGATCACAAGTTTAGAGCTGTCAAGGATCTTAGAATTCATTTAATCCAATTATTTGGATTTTAATCCAACTAAAAATTCATTTTGCAAATGAGGACACTGTGGCCCAGGGAGGTAGTGATTCACCCAGAATCGCATAGGTAATAAGAAGTAGAGCTAAAATTCAAATAGAGGTCCTTCAGTTCCAGAACCTTCCATTTCCACTGCATCTTGCTGACTGGATGGGTTATACAAAATCCACTTTTTTTTTTAACATGTCTGATTAAAATCCCTTTAGTATCATCTGTACTCTATATTTCACTGATTATTATTTGTTTGGAAAATTTTTATTCTCTATATTTTTGGAATTTTCCCCCTTTTAATTTCGTTCCTTCATTAAATGATATATCTAGGTTTTCTTACTATTGGACTATCCTGAACTACCAGCAATTTTGCTTTAAGATCTCTGGCAATCATAATGAGGATTTATGTGTAACTTGCATAGTAGAGCTAAGAAGAACCATAGCAACCCCCAATGAGTTCTCTGTGATATACATGATTAGGACATACCGCAGGAATTAATAATTCTTAGGACACTCTTCTAAATTGTTACCACATTGTTCTTGCAAGGAAGTTGCTTCATTTATGTACACAACAGAACAAAGAGAGCTGCCTTCTGAGTAGGCATTTCTTAAGAAAGCCACCTCTATTTCCCTGCCCCCCCAAACCTCCACAAAACCCCACAAAGGATTTATCCTATTTAATATGCATTTTGGGATTAAGGAACAAGATATAGAATCATTTAACTCATTATATTTGGTTTCCCAAAGTGCCTCCTCCCCAATTTTCTTTGGCATCTGAAAGTTTAATATATTCAAAAGATCAATCTTTTAAAAATATACCATGGATAAAAACATCTTTTCTTAAGCTAACAAACTTATAAACAAATTTAATAAACATTGCCCCAAAGTAAGTATTCCTCAAGCATAGGCTGTATAGTATGGAAGAAATTTTCTTTCACAGTTCCCAATATTTAACTGGAACTTACAAGATATTGCTAGAAGGATAGGTTTTAATAGGTCGAGGCTGAAACAGCCAAAGTGTATTAAGGTGGACTGCTATACGCTTCGATTCTACGCGAATCCCTGAAAGGCTCAGCGCTGTTTTTCGAGCAGGAGGGGCTGGGCGGGTAGCTATACATGATTGAGGTCATGCGCATCCAGCCAATTTGTAAGACGATCCCTCCCGCACTAAGCTGTCGGCAGTCCTTAGCATAGGGGCACACTCAGGCATTCCTGTCAAGTCATCTTGTGAAAGGCTGCCTGCTTCCAGCTTGGCTGGAAAGCGGAACCTTAATAAAACTCACTGAGGTCGGAGGGAAAATAGCAGTTCGGCTGCAGATAGGGTAGAGGCAAGGGGCTAGGATGTGTACATGCTGCTGACTACAACAGACTGCGTGCCGAACTGTTACACAGAAAGGAAACAATAAATCTCCGCTACTATGCAATAAATATCTCAACTTTTAAGGAAGGGAACTATCATTCCAGTGAAATAAATTTTTTAAAGTTTTTTTTTTTTTTTTTTTTAAGCTAAAGCTACCAAATGAATCGTTTTCTAGGATTCTTCTTCTAGGGCTGACTTAAAAAACAAAAGAAAACAAACAAACAAACAAAAAACAACTAAAAACAATTTTTAACGTGCAATAAAAAACTTACTGAGTAAAGGGCGAAGGAAAAAGTGACGGGGGAATAGGTTTAAAAAAAAAAAAAAGTTGTACAGAGGCAGACCAGAAAGGTGCTGATACCATGACAGTTTTCCTTTCCTTTGCTTTCTTGGCTGCTATTCTAACTCACATAGGGTGCAGTAATCAAAGGCGAAGCCCGGACAGCAGCGGGCGAAGATACAATCGGATTCAGCACGGACAGTGCGCCTACACCTTCATTCTGCCTGAACAGGACACCAACTGCCGGGAGAGCACCACAGACCAGTACAACACCAACGCGCTGCAGAGAGATGCTCCTCTCATGGAACCGGATTTCTCTTCTCAGAAACTGCAACATCTGGAACATGTGATGGAAAACTATACTCAGTGGCTGCAAAAAGTAAGTGCTTGCTTTCAGTTTCTCGTTGTACTCCAGTCCTTTATCCACACTTACCCTGCAGATAAATTACAGTTTGCCCAGTGTGGCGGGAACGAGGAGGGGTGGAGGTGGGGGTGGGAAGTTGCGTGGGAAGGGAACATTTGTTTACATGTTGCTTGGGGAAAGACAGTCGCACAAGTAATTGCAGAGCAGCTTTCTATGTGGGACTTCCTTAGCAAGGGAACCAGACTGTTACAGCTTGCCTAGCTGGCCAAGGAAAGGGGTGAGGGGTTGTTATAGATCTTGGAGTTGGAAAATTTGCAGAGATTTTAGCTCAGGTGTGCTGGGACCCCTCATAGCTGTCAATGATGGCACAGGTTTGGAAATCTGCTTTTCATTTAGAACTTCAGAACGTATGTCACTAAAGCATGCCTCCATGTTCTGTCAGCACCTAAACTGAAAAGCAATAACTCCTAAGAAGTTTTTTGGTTGTTGGTTTTTGTTTTTGTTTTTGTTTTTCCGGGAGAGGTGGGAATGACTACAACCTTTTCTTCTTTTGAGGGGGGAAGCTTGAAAGATGAAAATCAAATATGCTTTATATCAGTTAAGTACCTGCAAGGAAAAGTGTCATAAATTAACTTTTGACTTTTGACTAAATAAATATAAAGAATGTTTATAAAGTGTACTAAATGGATATTGAAATAGTGAAAACTGCAAATATCTAATTTCTAGAAATAATTCTGAAGGTAATGTAACCATTTCTGTTCGATAATAATTCTAGGTTTGAGGAAACAGTAGGAGCAGAGGTTTTAAGGTAGAAACCATTAGAAGTGGGTTAACTGCTCCTATCTTGAATGGAAAGTAGAAAAGCTTTTGGTTGTTAACTTCAGTGCACCTGCAGAGGATGGAATGTAGTGTCTATCAGTTTTTCAATCCTGGAGTAATAATATTCTACTCCCTTCTCCTCCTTCCTCTCTCCCCCTTCCCTTCCTCCCCCCACAACTGCTAGGTATATTTGTAATGAGGAAGATTACAGAGATTTGGAGAATAAAATAATCTCTGTTGGCACAGATTCTGAGTGAAATTATTCTAGTTTCTATGTCTAATTTTAGACATAGAAGGTTGGCTACTTGAAGGTCTTAACTAAAGATACCTCTGCAAATAGAAAGACTTCAATACCTGTATCTTATGTTATAGTTTTCCTTGTGTGGTTGAGAAAGATTTTTATTGAATTTGTGAAACTGGATATGTCACTATCTCCAGGATTTCAATAAGGTGTTTTAACTGTCAGGAGATTGTGTTCCTGAATCATGGGCATTCCACATCACAGTAGTTATGTCATCACTTAGAAAACAGAGATCAGAATGCAAGCAAATTTCTCAGGTCATAATTCCAAGTTAACATTTCAAAAAGTTTGAACAGAAAAGTGATGGAAAAGACAAAATGTTAGTGTGTATGTGTGTGTGTGTGTGTGTGTGTGGTGTCACACTTATTGAGTAAACTGCCTTTCCCATTGTGCCTTTGAGGCTTTGTTGTTCTTCTTTTGTCCACTAGGGACTGAACTAAGATCACTATTACTTTTCTTCGCATGTTTAAAAAAAAAAAAAAAAAAAAAGCTTAAAGTAGGAGACTTAGCATTTTAAAGTCTGGAATTGTAACTAGTTCTCATACTTTAGATGTGCAAATCAGCAGTCCAGAGGTAAAAAGGTTCATGAACAAAGATAGTGATTACCTAAACTATTCATCAATAATGCTCATAGACATATCAGGCAAAATTTCACATCCAGCCTGAATAGAGAATCAGTGGTGATTCTGCTCTATTTATTTGTCTCCTGGTTTAAGAGGGAGTACAAGAATCAAAGTAGGCAAATGACTTTGACATTGTTACCCTCTTGTAATATACAATGTTACCCTCTACATATTTTTCTATTAAAATTGGTTACTGCAAAAAAATATATTTTGTTACATGTTCTTTAAAAAAGTTATTTTTTTTTTGTTTGTGATATTTGAACTATAGGTGGGCTACAAATAGTATTGGATGTGTTGATATAAACATAGTAAGTTATATTTTGGGGCCTGTGCAGTTAATAATAGGAAGGGTAACTATTAGTAGACCACAGGCTGAAGATTCAAATTCAGCAAATGTTTCTTTTCAAAAAATGTGTTTTGTTTTCTGTTCTATTGAAATAGGAAAACTATTTTTCATCATAGTATCCTATAATTTAAATATATGGACAGTCTAAGCATTAACATATGAACTTATTTATATAATACTAATTCAAATGACATTAAATTCATTCTATTTAATAATTGATCATGTCTTCATTGTTACCATATTTTTCAAATATCAGGTAAAATTTTGAGGAATGATGGATATGAATCTTGTCTTTGAAACTTGAATTTATTAAAAATAAAAAATAAAATATTTGGGTGCATTCACCTTTAACACATTTAAATCAAACTGGATATTTATTTAAAATATCCCCATGCTGACTCTAGCAGTTTTTCTTGAGTGTTGTGGGATGAAATTTACATATCTCTTTTCAGTATTAACTTAATCGAATGGATAATCAAGCAATCATCTAAATGGCTCCACTAGAACCTCATAAGAAAAAAAAAATTGCTTAACCTCAGCATTTTCCAAGGAACTAGAAAATTTCCCTTAAAATGGTCTTTTCTTCATTTAAAGTTTATCATTATAAAATCTTCATTTAAAGTTATTACATTTCATGTGATACTTTTGTGATAATAATTCAAGTGGAAATGTTTTTATAAGATGTAGTATAATCATCATTATTACTGATATTTTATTCATAGTAATTCTATTTTAACATCAAAAGTGAATGGATATCAATGAATTTGAAGGAGCATGTTGTCCCAACTCCATAACTATCAGTAAAATTGGCAATTGCAAATGGCAATTTTTGGATAAATGAATATTATTTTATATTATCGTACGTTAAAATCACCACAGTTGTAGAAAAAGGTTGTATTCTTTCCTCTTACATATGCTTTAGTGAAGGCTACAACTCTCTTATAATTTCAACTACTTAAGTTGTTTAGCAAAGTGATTAAATGAGATAATCAGCTGAGGTATAAATGAAAGATGGTGACATAAAAACAAAAAATAATTTTTATATGATATGATATGACTTCTTATAAAGCTCTCTAGGTATGCAACATCATAAAATATTTGGCTATAGAATTCATTTCTGTATATTTGTTTGTATGTATTTGGTTGTATAAATGTGCAAGCTGTCATCACTTGATTCCAGTAATTCACATTATATTTTTCAGTAATGGGCTTTTCAGTATTGTAAAAACACACTGTTTTAAGAGAATGAACCATTATTAATATTGATATTCATTTTTATGGATCATCATATTTTGTCTACATCCATACCAGTTTTCCTACTTTATGTATATATGGGAAAAGATGGATTGAAGGAAGGGAAGGGTTATCAGTTGAGTCAATTTGAAAGCTAAGTAGGATTGCTATGGGCATTAATATGTTTGCTTCTTGATATTTCTTCAAGAAGTAACCACCTTGCCACACTAAGTCTTCTTTCTACACTGTTATAAGGCACATACTAGAATTAGCTACATTTGACATAATGGAAAAAAAAAATTAAAACAACCAACGTGAGACAGAAGGGTGAACAAGATTGCATAAGGTCACACACAAGGTGAATCACTCTTCTGTAAAGAGAATCTAGGTTTTATGTTCTCCTAATAGGGGGTTCTAACCATAGTCATTGTCAGTAGCAGCAGTTAAAAGAGGGCAACTGAGACTTGAACTGGCAACACGAAATATTCCAGATACTGTCTTTTCTACTTTGTGCTTTCTCTGATGAGGCACTAACTTGAAGTAGTTCTCTATAGCTATCTTGTGATTAAATTCAAAAAAATATATTTCTGTGGATTTGAAAATGCATCAACAATCTATGAATCTCTTCTTATTTACTTTTTAAATATCAAAATGAAAAATTTTTTTCATTCTAGAAGTGGAGTTCTTAACCTTTTTTTGTGTGTTATGGATTCATTTGATATCTGGTAAAATCTATAAAGTCATTCTAGGAATCACATTTTCAAAAGAATAAAATAAGGAGAATTACAAAGGAACCTCAAGATTACTGGACATATCTATATCTATATTTATAGTTATATCTATATATAGATAGATATAGATATCTATGTATATGATTTTTTTCCATTCAAAGTGACAGATCCTCAGAATCTCTCTATGGCCATCTCCTATTGATTGCAGGTTAAGAATTCCTGATCTAGAATCTTCAGCATTGAATAAGGTTTTTGTGTTTGTTTTTTTACAAAATCCTTTAACAAAAGGTTTCATTTGGATTAAATCTGATATCCCCCCTCCCAAGAAAAAATCAACTTCTATTTGCTGCTTAGGAGCTAACAGGTTTTAACTGTCCCAAATGTGTATATTCCATTTTTAAAATTTGCAAACTGATGATCAGTTAAAACTGAAAGTCTTCTCATAAATGGCCCTGTAGTAAAACCAAAATAAAACAAACAAACATTTCACAGGAATTCTGAGTTAATATTTCTATCTTTACATTCTTTATGATATCACAGGCCACTCAACCTGTGAAAAATAATTGCTTCCTTTCAATAGAGGAAAACCTTTGTAATGCTGAACCTAAAGAAACGAAATCCATGCTCCCATTCTATTTTAGCAATAACACATATTTTTTTTTAATTTAAATACTTTTATATCTATTTCTAATGCTTTTGGTATCTTTTATCTGAAAATAATATCTGCCATGTTAATTTTATTCAATTAATATTATTCAATTTATTCAATTAATATTATTCAACTACTTTTTGTGCATGTTTTGTGCACCCAATAAGATTATAAATTCCTTGTGGGGAAAATTTTAATCCTTTTCTGTATAAGGGACTGCAATTTCTACTTTCCCCTTAGCCAAATGCTCAAAAATAATTTGATGGATTTATAGTTATCTAATGATCTGGGATTTTAAATCATTTTAATTTAATACATTAAAATACTCTTAATTTAAAAAAAAACACTTATTAAGTGCTTTTGGAAAGCCATATGGACGAATAGAAACAATATTCACAATAGTATTAGGGATCTGGATTCAACTGCCAACTTCATCTTTAGACTGGCCTTTGACATTGCTATTTTTTCTTTGGATGCATGGAACCAGTACATGTGATGGTCATCTACATCAAATTAATATAGAGGATAAATTAAAAACTCTGAGAGGTGCATCCATTGAACAATATGGAATAGGGAAGGGGAAAAGAATAAGCATTTATTTATGTGCCAGGCATTATAGTAAGTGCTTTATGAATTTTATTTCATTTGATCTTCACAACAGCCTTTCAAGGTAAGTGCTGTTATTAAACCATTTTACAGTGGAGGAAACTGAAGCAGACCAAGGTTAAATTACTTGCCCAGGATCATAGACTAGTCAGCATCATAGGTGAAATTTAAATTAAAGATTTCTGACTCCAGGCTCAGTGCTTTATTCAGTATGCCACCAAAATATAGAAAGAGTACTGGATTAGGTGTTAGAGAAAGATACACACTGGTCTTACTACTCATTTACCTGTATTATTTTTGGTAAATTACTTAAACTTTGAACTTTAGTTTTCTGATCTGTAAGAATCAGGGAATTGGACTATAACTAACATCTCAGTTCTCAATCTATTAACTTAATTCATGTAGAACAAAAGTAACTCTTGCTTCTCAGACTGGTTGTTTTATCTTCAATTTAACTTACAAACTGGAAAAGATGTTTCAAAGATATTTCTAGATACCTATTTTTTCTGCAATTTTTAAAGAATTTGTGACATTTAAATTTAATCGTATTTTAAAATGTGAAGCATGTATACCAAAGCACTTATGTTCAAAGTTCCTTAAATAATAAAATCTAATAAAACTATCTCATGGTGGGGCGGTATAAATAGCCATTTGAAGAGGTGTATTGTACAAGAATTATAGTTTGAATCCAAATAGTTGATTCATATTAATAGTTCACTACAAAACATTTAAAATCTTAGAGATTTAGTTTTAGTAATGATTGTTTTTAAAGAAAGTAACTAGAAAAGTATCAGCAACCATATTGTTCCTCAGGGAATCCAAGTATGTGCAAAATTGGACAAGTAGTATTCTTATAAGACTTCATGACTAGTATATGGAATGATGCCCTTCCAACTTCCTCCATATTATCTCCAATGATTTCAGAACTCAAAGTAATTGTTCCCATTCAGGTTTAGCATGCTAGGATTTGGCATTCATATCCATTATTCAAGCATTAACTCAAAATACAAACATAGTCCTGAATAATTAGAGCAATGAATAGGAAAAACTGAGGCGCACACTGTGCCTGAGGAGAACCATATAATTTTTCAAAAAGTCAGTCTCTTAACTTCCATCTACTTTCTATCATTGCAAAGAAGCATAGAATAATATTGATTGTACTTTTTAATGTATCTTATTTATGTATCTTTAGAAAATAGTCTTACTTGAAAATGTTGGAAAAAATCCATAAGTTTGCTTATCCATCTAAAACATAGTTTTCTATCTATCCCTCTGATATGTCACATGTACTTGAAACTTTGTTTTGCTCTTGGCTTTCTCTTTTTAATACAAGAAAATCCAGTCTTTTCCTGGTTATGTCCTTTGCTTAGAAGCTCACCCTAATTACCATCTGAGTCATTCTTTCCTTTTGTTCCAATACAAGATTATCTTTTGCACTGAAGATTGAAAGCTCTGAACTCTCTCTCTGTCTGCCTGTTTCAGAAAGTGAATGGGTGGGTGAGGGCCTGTGGTGTTTAGGTCTCTATACAGAACATACAAAAGATAGAAGCCTCTACTTTATAGGACATGAGATTCAAAAGAAATGAGACACAGTGGATTAGGACCATTTTATAGTTGAAGACTCTTGGAAAGTATAAATCTTTCTTGAAAGTGTTCATTATATTCTAATGTTCATATTTTTGAACTTCAAGATTTAGAGTGGGGGTAGTGGGAGGGAGAAGAATTTGGTCAATCTTAGGTATCAGACATCTGTTTTTTCATTCATTGCCCTGAACAATCTGGAAAGATTCTTTGATGAAGTAGGTTTTTTTGTGGTGTATTTGTTGTGATAACCAGAAATGAAAGTATCATCTGCGCATACAGATGCAATTCATTATTGGTTGTAATTCTACCATTTCATTTCAAATGAACTTAACATATCAAAGGTACTTAATTTTTTACAGTAATACTATAGAATCAAATATTAAAAAAACATGCAGCAGAATCAGAATATGAATATTTTAGTGCCGGGACTGTCACTGTTTTATGATTTCCATTTCATGTGACATCAAAAATTCATTAAATCTCTTTTGACTTTCATTTGTGTCATCCTTGAAATCTGAATAAAAATAACAATTTAATGAACTTTGTCAGCTTCATGGCATTGTGGAAATAAAATCAGATAAGGCATAAGAGAAAGACTTAGAAAAGGAAAAGTGTAATTTATCACACAATGATAGCCATTATTAAAGAGTCATTGTGATATAATATTGGAAGAGATTGAGTAGGCTGATTGTTTCGATGATAATTAATATAGGGATAAGGGGTGTTGGGGTGCCCTGTGGTAGTGGAGTGAGGCTTTTGGTTTATTGCAAAAGCTTAGAATTACTGTTCCTATTCAAAGGGGAATGGCCATGCTAATATTTATTGAGAGTTGTGAAGTAGGAGTAAATGAGTAAGGTAAAAGACCTAGAAGATTAGTAGTAGCGATAAATAAAATAAGGGTCATAAGCATTAGGCTCATGTCCGACCGATATTGTTGTGTATTGATATTATTTGTTTGGTAATGAGTCGGATAAGTCAAATTTGTAGATCTTAGAGTAAGAAATACTTGCATTCAATTCTAATACATACTGGCTATTTGATACTGGGAAACATCACTTAACCTCTTTATGTCTCAGAAAACTTTCTGAGCACACATGCCCATCTGTATTGGTAGAGGATTCCCCCCCACACACACACACTTTTGATGCTCCCTAAACTAATGACATCACAGGTCTAAACCATAGCTAAAAGTCATCATTGTTATTTTCATTATTACTTAGAAAATCTGGAACAATCACCTCATTTCTAATGAGGAAGTAATCAATTGGGAAAAAGAGATTTAAGGGTAATGATATATTATATTACATCTGTCTAAAGAATCCTATATTAGCAATGGATAATATAGATTTGGCTTGAAGAAATAAATTATTTCTTAAGACTCTGCAAGCTTCTAATGTTAATTGGATCAAGACACATCAGTTGTAGTGTTCTGTTAAATATGTATATATATATTATCAATAATTTTAAAAGCTACATATTTTTTAGTTTATATTTGCATCTCACTTTAGATGCAGTCAAGAAAACTTTTAGTAGATGTAAAATTTAGTTGAAATGCATAAATTCAATAGGACAGTATTGTTTACACTTAAGGATTTATGAACTGATTACCTAATTTATTCAGATTATAAACTGCCTAGGTCCTTTGAATCATAATTTCCTTTTTAAAAATCACTGCCTTCTCCTCTGAATTACTGCTCATAGATGTTTCTGCCAAGGCTATGTGATAAATATAGTTGATAAAATGCTGGACTCTTAATTCAGAAGATAAGGTTATATGCTCCCTGTGAACACATATTTGCTATTATGGGAATTTTATTTGCTATGGGCAAAACATTTAACTTCTGAATGTCAGTTTCTTAATT